>NW_005871048.1:18444136-18499625 GCF_000147115.1 Myotis lucifugus
TCTCCTGCCGGCCCAATCGCCCCTAACAGCCCTCCCCTGCCAGCCGGGTCATCCCAACAGCCCTCCCCTGCCGGCCCAGTCACCCCTAACTGCCCTCCCCTACTGGCCTGGTTGCCCCCAACTGCCCTCCCCTGCTGGCCTGATTGCCCACAACTGCCCTCCCCTGCAGGCCATCTTGCGGTGGCCTTCTTTGACCACATGGGAGCGGCCATCTTGTGTTTTGGAGTGTAGGCAATTTGTATACTGGTCGTGACTAATTAGCATAACAGGGCTAATTATCATATCCCTCTCTTATTATATAGGATATGTTTTATCCTTTCTTATATAACAATAGAGCTAATGTTGATCATTAGCATTACAAGTTTCAATTAATCAGATATTCTAAAGTTTTAAATTATTTGTTTAAGAGGGATGTAATAAGGTTGATTTTTATATATCACAGGTACTATATTTTTATTATATGTTAATCAGTTGTACTGTAGAGTTTCATAAGTAACAAAAAAAGCATAAAGCATTAGTTCTCAATTTTGCATTTGTCTTTGAGATTTACTTGCAGATCTGATGAGTCTAACAACTAGATTTCTCTTCTGGGAACACAAGAGGGAAAAATACTGAGAAACACAAAGCAATAAATGGTTTGTCCTGTTTTCTTATGATGCTTTCTATGAGTTTTCCTCTGGCTAACAGTTTTCTTTAACATATTTTTCTTTTCATTTTTAAAAGAGGTAAACATATTTTTGAAAAAATATTTATTTTAAAATTTTACTATTTCTTGGTTACGTTTTTAACATTTTGACTTATTAGAATTGAGAGAATAAATGTTCCCACTGAAGTAAAATTTGTGGTGCACCTTTTCATGGGTAAAATACATTTAATGCAATAGTCTGATTCTATATTGGTTAGAGCAATATGAAGATTTTCAGGTAAAATGGTGGATTGAATGCTGGTGCCTAATTTCTTAGTATAGAAAACTTCTGAAAAAAATTAAGGAGAATATTTTAAAGGTATAAAACTTTGAGGGTGGAGAGAACTATTAGGGAGTCAAGAACAACAACTTTGGAAGGTGGAAGGCAGATGTAATAGTGTTAAGTGAACTAGCAGACCGGAATTGTCAGACAGGAGAAACCCAAATAATCAGTCACTAGTGTGTAAACTTAGGATGGTTCTGACTTCCACTGCAGAATTCCCCACAGCCTCGGGAACTGGAAACATCAGGTATCATTGGGAGTTGGGATAAACAGATGCTATAATGAAGAAGACCAGTTGTAAGCAGTTTAAGAGAGAGACAGTTAGGTAGTAGATCATGTTCTTAACACAAAACAGCCTGGTAACAGCTTATTCTAGATGGAAATGAAAAGTTCATTTTCTGAGAGGTTAGGCGTGAGGCTGATCTAGGAAACAACAGGTTTACTTGGGGACAGAGTTATCATAATAGCAATCTTAAGGGAAAGAGTGATTAAGTGACAAAATGCATATCCCGTGCTGAAAACCAGAAACGCTTCTGACACTTGACTCTCGCTCATATACAGGCAGTAAACCTTTTCAGTTTGGAAATTATAATTGGATCTGTTTGAAGTAAAAGTACAAAAATATTGCTATCAGGGGGTGGTTCAAGATACACCCATCTGCTGAGAGTTTTCAATTAACCTTTTAACCCCTACTCACAAATATATGTAGATATTCAAAGTTTACCAGAAAGTCTCTAATGAAAAAGAGAGAAAGAGAAACCAATTTGAAATTTCCAGTTTCTATTCTAGGTGTAGGAAACTCAGAAGTTGCTACTCTGTGCTAAAAACAAGTAACAACCTGAACAAACCTTAGGGCTATCAGGGAAGTAGAGACACAGGGTAAACTGCTGCTAGCAAAATCTGAGAGAGAAACAGGTGCATACAGATAATTACTCCTTACCAGAGCAGAAATTCATAAGTGAAACCTCTGTGGGAACCAATGCTGAGGTAGGGGAAGTGCCAACTGCAATTGACAAATTGCTAAGGCTCAGTGTGGACAAACATGAGTTACACACTTCAAGAGGACCCACTCATAGGAGGGCCGACTGTTGTGAGCTTCAGCTCCTGTTGTGAGTTTCAGTTATTCACAGTGAATATTGGAGAAAAATGCCTTGAACTTCAGCAGGAGGAGGGGAAAAGAAACCACTTTAACACACATATACCAGAGGATTGTGTTCTTAACAAGGCCTGCCATCAAGAGAAACCATGTACCAGAACCTAACCTAACTGGGTGAAGGGAATCTCTAGCCCCCCCATCCATCCTATCCCACCTAAAGGAGGTGGGGGGAGGAGGGGGCTGAGAAGCACTGGTGAAGTTCATAGTCCAAGGACAAAGGTTCACCAAGAGAATGAGACATACTCATAGGCTGTACTATTGTTTCCCCTTCTCCACACCTTGCCACTACATTATTAAAAGCCTAATTACCAAAATTTATTTTACCCATTTGTTCACCTTTCAACAAAAAACCCACTGTTAGAATATACATGAATTAATTAATATCATTTGTTGGACCCACACAGTGTATATTTTCCCTCATAAGTACATTGACCCTAAAATATGGAAGTGCATGAATAAATGAATTAATGATGGAGTGGGTTACTTTTTGTTAATAAACTAAACAGCCCTATTTATTCTAGATATATCTTTGTCAGCCAGGATATATTTCCTAAGCTTACTACACATTTAACGGGTGTGATTAAGAGGAACGTCTGTGTGGGGTTTTTTTAAGAACATACTTACAGTAAATTCTATTATGGGCCGAGGGTCTGCATCCCACTGAGAAGGCAGATGGATAAATGTTTGGTTTATGGTACCAGAAGGAGATATGCTTCTGAATTAGTGATTTTAGTTCACCTTATCATCAACTGGAGAAACTTCACATGCCTCAAGGCGATATCTTGATAAAGCTCTACTTCACCTTATGTCTTTCCTGTCCATTATTTTAAATTGTGTTTCACAGATAAAGATAAATTTATAATTTAAGTGCTGAATGCAGCAGTTGACTTCTTTTACAATTATATTGTTACTTTATTTGAATTATTCATAAAAGTTTTCTCCTTTAATTTACAAGGAAACCAAACTACTCAGAAAAATAAATGTATGTATGGTTTTAAGAAAACTATGATATTGTGTAAACATTAGATCACAAAAGGAATGTTTTTCTGAATTCAAGATGATAACACTTGACATATTATTTCTTTTTGGTTTGCTTTTATGTGACTACAAAGTTAATTTTTCACAAAAAGTGAACTAATATTAAATGAGATGGTAAGAATCAGGATTGTGAGATGTTCATATGGTTTATACAGCAGAAACAGCTGTTGGTGCCAATTATATACTAATAAGCTTGAGCAGCTGCCAAAGGAATAAAACTAAGTTTGACTTGAAAGCAAGTGAGACATGATGCTCTAAAAGCTTCTGTTTCCCAGGACAAGTGAGTGCCTGTTTTTAATCTGTAGGTAATAATTGGAGCCAATAAGCAAATGGACAAGGACACTCTGGCTTCATCTATGATCATTTTTGCCATTGTGATCTTAAATTTCTACATGTTAAAATTTTTCCTGCATCTTGCAAATGAAGATTAAATGAATGTATGATTTAAACATGTAGGCCTGTTTACATCAAATCACCATGCTGAATATACACACACGAGAAATAAGCTAAACATACAGATTGCCTCACTTATATTAAAACATAGCCCTTCTTTAGTGAAATTAAGCAGATGTTTAAAAATTTTCAACAAATTTTAAAAGTGACTTAAGACAGAAAATGAAGAAAATTATATCCAATTTAAGCTCTATGAAGTCTGTAGACAGGCTATAATTATCTATTATTAAAGCAACTGGTGTAAAGAATAGAAAACTTCTATATAGAAAGGAGGTGTCTTTTATTTACTTGGCCTTTTGAATTTCAGTGAGATGATAAATGAGAAATGCTTTTGTATTCAATGATCATCCATCTTTTTTGAGGCCCATCTTTTCTTTCATTAATTTATTTGTAGAAATTTAAAATTTTGGGTAGTGTAAAACAAAAAGTTCTGATAATTAGCCAAGGAATGAAGCCTGGTTAATAGTTGGTAGTCTAAGAAATATTTAGTTATTTGTGTCATATATTTCTATTTATAAGTAATTGAAAACATTAAAAGTTCAAAATGTCAAATCCTACTTATAGGAAGAGAAGAGTTTTATGTGGTGTTTTTTATTTTTTATTTTGTTGTTATTAAATACCAGATTCTGACCTTCTGATTCTTCAGTGGTTGAGAAAGACAACAATGTGATGGCCTTTGAAATGTATGTATATACCTTTTTGGAGCTGACAGCTTTTAGAGTTTGAGGTCTCAACTACTATATAATTTCGAAAGTGACAAATTGTGCTGCAAATAATGATGAGGGTCTTTGCTCAGATGGAATTTGGGCACAAGGAGTCCTCCATGCTCCTTTCTCTGTCTATTGAACAGAGGAATTGCCAGTTTTTGCCACTTAGAAGACTCCTTAGAGTCATGTCTCCCACATGCTACAAGCACTGCCAAATTATTCACTACTAAACCCTTAACAAAAGAGAAATGAATCATTGTTACTATCTTTTAAGTTACCTCGGAGATCAAACAATGAGCAGACCAAAATATTAATTAATCTCTCTATATAAAAGGCTAATATGCTAAGTGTTCTACCATCCAACTGGTCGCTATGATGTGCACTGACCACCAGGGGCAGGTGCTCAACCCAGGAGCTGCCGAGCTGCAGTGACTTGGCAGTGGCGGTTCACAGGTGACGCACCCTGAAACCAGAGAGGAGGGAGCCCAAGTCCTCATGGGGTGGTGCGATTCCACCTTCAGCCTTGGGTTATGTTGTTGCTGGGGCACTTTTGGCCCTGAATCTGGTTTACTGCACACTTGCATTTGCATTCCACACCCTGTATGACAGCAACTTTGCAGAGTGCCCTCTCGCACTCCGGGACCCCTCAGGGTATGTCAGAGAGCCAGTTTTGGCCAAATCTCTGCAGGCCAGGCTGAGGGACCCCACCTGCCGGAGGTACCTGCTCACTCCCTCACTTCACAGGCCACGGAGGGACCATGGAGGTTGGTTCCAGGGTGTGTCCAGACCATCTGGTCCATTCCTGCCCCATCGACCACCTTCTAATTAATTTCTTTTCAATGTGCATGAATCCGTGCACCGGGTTACTAGTTAATAATAATAGCAAATCCAAGAAGACCCAGTGGCCAAGTGAAAAAATACAAGCAAAACTAATGGATTAGGCAACTCCTTATGAAATAGAACAGCTGGAGATAAATATATCCTTAAAGGAGAAAAGGAAGAGCACTCAAGAAGACTCAAGTAGCACAAGGAAGAACTGAAGAAACCACAAAAATAACAACAAGCTAAGATTTGGGAACAGATTTCTGATTAATATTCTGCTTCATTGCCCATTATCAACTTGGATTCACCAATAGCATCTTCTAAAGTCTCTTCTGTATGCAGAGGAGAAGCTGGATACTGTATTTCCCAGAACCCCCTTTCCAATGTGATGCCCAGAATCATGTGAGATTTGGAAAGCAGAAAAGGAGCTCTTATTTTCCAGAGGCCATTGCATCCTGATGTGAGATTCACTTCAGCATCCTGGCAGTTCTTAAGAACCACTTGCTTTGCTACTGCAGACTGAGGCCATTGAATGCCCTTCTGTATTAGTTTGCTAGAACTTCCATAACAAAAATACATCAGACTACGTGGCTTAACAACAGATCTTTCCCCCCTCATAATTCTGGTGGCTGGGAGTCCAAGGTCAGGATGCCAGTAAGATTGATTTCTCCTGAGGACTTTCTCCTTCCCTTGCAAATGGCTCACTTCTCTCTGCTTGGTTCTCACAGGCCATCCCTCTGTGAACTCACACCCCCAGTGCATGTACTCACATCTCTTTGTATGTCCTCATCTCCAATCTTATAAGGACACCTATACTATTGGTTTAGTGTATGCAAGTATTCTCTTCTTATAAGGACATCAGTAGGATTGAATTAGGGACCATTCTAATGAACATACTTTAATGTAATTACTTTAAAATATATATATATATATTGATTTCAGAGAATAAGGGAGAGGGAGTGAGAGATAGAAACATCAATGATGAAAGAGAATCATTGATTGGCTGCCTCCTGCATGCCCCACACTGGGGATTGAGCCCACAACCTGAGCATGTGCCCTGACCGGGACTCAAACCGTGACCTCCTGGTTCATAGGCCTGTGCTCAACCACTGAGCCACTCCAACTGCTCTGTAACTACCTATTTAAATGCTCTTTTTTATATACAGTCACATTCTTAGGCACTGAGGGCTAGGGCTTCACATATCAATTTTGAGGGAACATAATTCAGTTCATAACATCTGCTTAGGTAATATAAGAATTTCTGTGGCTTTTCAGTAGGTTACTGTAAACTATCCACTTTGGTGCTCCAGGCTGAGATATTCAGCATTTGTTTCACTGGTTTGGATAGTGCTTCTCTAGAGTGTAGTTGTGGCTTACCTGATGTTTTCTTCCTCAGTTTCTGAAGAAATATGGAAATGCCTAATTCCTAATTTTAAACTTATAGAACTGGAATATAGTGTGGTTCTTCCCCACTCCCTTTCTTAATTTATCTGTCTATCAACCATCGATCAATCAATCATTCATCCCTATGTGTATTAGTTTGCTAGGGCTGCTGTAACAAAGAACTATGGAATTTGTAAGATTGGTTTCTTCTGAGACCTTTCTCCTTGGCTTATAGATGGCTGTCTTATCCTTATGTCTTTACCTTGTCTTCCCTCTGTCTATGCTCAAAATTACTCTTCTTAAAAGGATATCAGTCATATTGGATTTGTGCTCACCCTAATGAACTAATTATAACTTAATTACCTGATCTCCAGATATAGGCACATTATGAGGTACTTTAGGAATTCAACATATGAATTTTGTAGGAACACAATTCAGTCTATCTATCTATCATCTATTATCTATATATCAACAATCTATCTATCAACTAATTGCTAAACTATTTGAAAACATTTTACAAACCACATGATGTGTTACATGTTTATACATAGCATGTTCTTTACAATAAGGACTCTCTTCTACCTTATATAGGACTGGAAGGGGATATGAAGTCAGAGAGACATATTCCTATTGGCTTAGAAGAAAACAAACACCAATCTCATGACCTATGTGGGTCATGTGCCAAGTAACAGGACTTCTAGAAGCCAAAAGTGATTCTTGGCAATATCTAGCAGGTAAATGGGAACTTTAGTAATAGAACTATAAGAAAAATCAGTGCCAAAATCAGTGGCTTGGAAGAGAATCCTAAGCCCTGTGTGAGAACAGAAGCCCCAGCTAACACCTTGATTTTAGTCTAGTGATATCCTGAGCAGAGAACCCTGATAACTCATATTCCTGACCATGGAAAATGTGATATAATAAAGTTGTGTTGTTTTAAGTCACTGAGTTTATGGTAAAGTCTTACACAATTACAAAAGCTGCAACACCCTTTTATTTTTAGAGTAGGCCATTTGGCAACATCTGAGTATATTTTAGATTGCTACAATTTGAAGGACAGTCCTATTTGTCTATAGTACGTAAAGACCAGGGATGCTCTTAAACATCCTACAATGTGCAAGACAGCCCCTTGATAGCACAGGATTTTGCATCCTTAAAAATTTAATAGTGCCAAGGTTGAGAAAGCCTGGACTTGGATATTTTATTATAATCATCTCCAATTGGAAGAGAAAAAATAAATTTGAGTTCAGATCTTGAGAATACAAACAGCTTCCTAGGAATAAATTAGAGAGTTTTACTAACTGCATAAATTTTCTTTGAGATGTCAGAATATTATTAAGTACTACCCAATGGAGAATATTATATTCCAAGTTTGCAAAGTGAATCTGCCACTTCTTATATGTAAGCATTAAGTTTAAATTTATGTTTTGATATTAATAAGAAATTATCACCTCTATGACAAAATCAAAGATCATACAGTTTGGAACATTTTTCTCAAGATGTATAAAATGATCGAATTTTTAAAATTTTGTATTGACTTTTACTTTCTGAAAATATTGTTATACATTTTGCAGGGTCTCAGTAACATTTAATTGATAGAAACAATTCAGTATTTGGCTTCTGCACTCCCGTTGTCACATTTACATTCCACATTTCCACCAGGAAAGCTGCCTAGGTCTCTGGCAGATATCTGTTTGAAAAATCTGATGCATGCCACAGGATTCCGAAGTTTGTGGGTGGCATGAACACACAAAGACGAGGTTATTATACCTTTTATAATTCTAAAGCAAAAGACATATACTAGACAGAAAGGTTAATAAATATATAAATAAAAGCTATAGCTGATGACATGCTTTAGCTGCTTATAACCCTTTGACATTATAAATTAAACATTCAATGTGTAAGTTTGGAGCCCATTTTCTTCAGGGCTGTTCTTACACTCAGCAGGACTTTTTAGTCTTATTGCATGCTCTTTAAGGAGAATTTTAAATAACAGAAAAGCATTCTAAAAGCACAGGTTGCCTACAAGTTACTACCAGCTGTCAGTCAATGAGAGTCCACAAATGCAGACCCTCTGTTATTTGATATGAATTCCAACACTCTCTTTCTGACACAAACCATCAGAACATTTAACAGAGAACAGGTAAATAAGCATGAAACATGCATAGTGACAGGATTGCAAAAACATGTTGAATATCAATGTTCATTTACAGGGGATAAAACCAATATAGAAAAATCTAATCTTTGTTCATAATACTCCATCTTGACTGATTCTTCACTATCAAATTAGTATTACAAAATAAGACTCCCTATCCTCTTTGCAAAGACAAATGTTTTACGTGTATGGTTATTCTTTTCTATTTATAATTAGAGTAGCCTTCAAGAAGAATAAAAAGGCAAACAGCAAAAACTAAGCAAATGTGAAGTTTTATTCAGAAGTGACTTATCTGATAAAGTCAGCTATCTCAAATTTACAAAGAGCATAAAGTATCAAAAGATCTACCAGAGAAACCAAAACAAATATTAGCATATCCATATGTGAATAATATGGGCAAGCACATACAGATCCAGTTCTGAGGGCTGTCTTTAGATAGTAATTTATTTCATACTCATAGGGACCTTTTGAGATAAGCACTATATTTCCTTTTGATAAATGAGAGAACTGAACCAGAAACAGTTTAAATAATTTTAGGAACAAAGTTCAGCCTTCAAGGAGTTAATAAATATTCAAAATTATACATTTTAACCAATTCAGGCCTCTATTTAGTCTTTATTCATGCATTTGTTTAGTGTTTACAGTCCTCTGAACTGTGTGATTTGCATACAAAGAAGGCATTACGACTTGACAAATAACAAAAGTCAAAACAAGAAGGCAGTTAGATTAACAGTTAACAATGCTATGTAATTGAACTTCACATTGTTTTATAGCCATTTCAACATATCAACATTGTCAATTATATTTATGGCAGCCTGAAGTTGCCAAGAAGATTTAATTTATGTTCACATAAAATTTTGGTTAAGAAAGAATGCAGTACAGTTATAAACTTTTATTCTGGATAGCTTATTTAGGTTTTGGACTAAATACTTATATTTTTTAAAATTATATTTAGATTTATTTTCTTTGTGTTTGCTCCAGAGCTTGCCATATACATTTCATGTTGTCAAAATCTACTTCAGATTTATACTAACATACTCCCAATGAGAGGCAGAACTGCTACTCCTCTATAGCTTTATTTTGTCTTTCCCTTTTTTCCTATTATTGTTATACATATTGCATCTATATGCTACAAAATCAACAATACATTGCTATTATTTTGTATAATTTCATGTCCATTGTAGGAGCTGAGAAAAGTAAGGAGAAGAAGTATATATTTATATACTATTTATAGATTTCACTAGAGGCCTGGTGCATGAAATTCCCTCAGCCTGGCCTTCCCCTTCTCAGAGTCTGGGAGCCCTCAAGGGATGTCCTACTGATGGCCACAGTTTGGCCTCCCTCTGCCAGAGGTGACCGGCTGATCAGGGAAAGGCACTGCTCCCATCACCCTCTTGCTGCTGCGGCCTCTGGCCTCCCTCTGCAGGAGGCGACACCCCCATCATGCCTCTGCTGCTGCCACTGCCAGCTACAAGGCTGCCTGAGCCTCGGCCTTCACAGCCACTGCAGCTTGCCTGAGCCTCGCCCGGCCCTCATTGCCTGAGCCTCAGGCCGGCCCTGGGTAAGCGGCAGCCGCCATCCTGTCCCCAACACTGCAAGTCCCTGCCCCCGTCCCTGATGCTGCAAGTCCTTGCCCACCTGCATCTGCTGTGCACGCAGCCTGCTGATCGGTGGTTACTGTGATAGCATCCCAACCAGTTTGCATATTACCCTATTATTAGATTATTAGATTATATTTACCTCTTACATTTAAGGTTTTCTTCATTTGTTCCTGTGGGTTTGAGTCTCCATCTTGCTCCTACCCATTATCTTTGTGCTTCTTTGGCAAACATATTACATTTCTAGATGTTATAGGGCAGTAGTACAATTATATACGTATTTTATACAATTGCTCTTTAAATCAGTTAAAAGAAGGACATATATGAATTTACATGGTACTTCAAATTACATAATTACCTTCACCGGTAAATTTCCTATAAAGCAATTTTAATTATTATACTTTTTAACTCTAGAACTTCCATTTGATATTTTAAATTTATCTTTATTGTTGAAAGTATTACAGATGTCCAATTTCTCCTCCCCATTGGTCCCCTCTAATCTTGCCCCCTCCCCCAGCCTTCACTGCACTATTGTCCTGTGTCCACGGGTTATGCATATATGCATTCAAGTTCTTTGGTTAATCTCTTTCATTTGATTTCTTAAAAAGTATTTCTAATTCTTTATATATTCTATTTGATGTGACATTATCTTCAAATTTTTCTATACTTCATGGCTTCCTTAAGTTCTATATTTATTATTATGATTACTGTGAAATCTGACATCCGGTTGCCTTATTTTGTGTTTGTTTGTCTTTTTTACTGTGTATAGGTCACAGTCTCTGTTCTTTGCCTGATCATAATTTCTTATAAACTGGACCTTTTATTTTAGCAACCCTTGGTACTGATTCCTCTTGAGGGCTTGCTTTGTTGTTGATTGTTTATTTGTTTTAGTGAAATTAATTTCCACAATACTGTGCAGGTTTTGGTATCATTTCTTGGAAGGTGGGCCTTGAGCATGTGCACAGCCACCCAGAGATGGCAGTGGTTTAGCAGAGCTCTCTTTCCGTGATTTATCTGTCAATACATATGTTTCACTTGGTATTATAGCCCACATTTTAGGCTCTCCTAACTGTTGATTTATTGCTCTATAGTTTTTGACAATGTTTTGGTGCATAAATTGCTCAGCAGTCAGATCCAGTTAAATTCAGGAGTTCAATTAAGGCCAGTTTTTGAGATTTATTCTGACTCTACCAGACTATTTTTAGCTATCTCTCTTTCTTATTCTCTACGGTAAACTAGATGGTCTGTGGTTTAGCTTGTAGTTCTTAATTAAGTTGTTCTTTTTAAGTATCCTTACTTCCCCATACTCTGTTTCAAATAAAGTCAGTTACCTTGGGGAGAGTTTTGGAGCTTTCCATTATTATGGCTTTCCTCTCCTGCTGGGAAAACTCTCTGAGCTCTATATGCTAAACATGGCTGTAGCCTCTGGTTCCCTCAATTTGCCTCTCCCAGCATCCAATGTCTGCACAACAAGTAAGCTGGAGTGAGGACACTCATGGCTCCAGGATTTTTGGCTGGCGATACCTGATGTAGAACCTCCATCCTCTGTGTAGGGGCTTGATAGAGGAAGGGAGCTCCTGACCTAGTGGATATATTCACCAGGTAAGGTACTTAGCCTCTTCAATTTAGTGTTGGAGTGGATGAGAAATGTGACCTGCCCCTCACAGGTATGGTAGCGCCTTATTGGGAGATCAGAACAGAATGATCTCCATCCTGTTGGCCATACCCACCTTCATCAAGCTGCTCTGGGTGGTGGGAGGGAGGGAGTGGGTTGTGGCTTAAATGCACAGATTCTCACTGTTCTTGTATAACTTTAGGTGATTGTCTAAAATAAACGTTTTTTCCCCCCTTTAATCTATGACCTTGGGACAATTTTCAGAGACCTTATTTATGTATATAACTGGTTTTCAATCAGCTTTGCTTGTTTTTCTAGGGTTAAGGTCTGCAGAGCTCCTTATAGTGCCCTTATGGATATAGAACAAATACTCATTTTTAAAGAGTCTTTTAGTCATCTGAATATGCTTTTAATGTAAAGGATAATATCTGTCCTCAATAATGTGAGATAAATGAGGTATAAACATAGACGCTTAGTATCAATTTAGAATATACTAATTTCATTTCTCTTGGTCGAAAGATTACTTAAAATAAGATAAAAGACATCAGTACTCTATAATCCAGTTTGCTATTGCCAGCAACTGGGTCACATATTTACAAATATCATTTGTAAGTTACACAACGCATTACTGAAAGTGTCTTACTTGCTGTTATTATGATTTTCACGTTACAATGACTTTCACTCCCCCAACCCCCCACTGCCATCTCGGCAGCCCACAGAATTGATTTCTTTCAGAACACTTTGGGGCATTTCTTAATCGTCACCAATATCATCATCGTCATAGTGTTTATTATTCCTTTTATTCCCTGAATTTCAAACTCAATTTATTTTTCTTCTGGCTGAGAATCAAGAAGATTGGTCCAATTTGTTTGACAAATATTTATTGGTTTGGAATTAATACATTGTATGAACATTGGTAGGCAGTTGCTTTGTCAGTTACTATTCTAAGCACAGGGAGTAAGGATACTCATTGAGAGATGAGGCATTATTCCAGCTTTCAGCGAGTTTACCATAATGTACTAGTCAAAGGGAGTTTAGAGAATATATAAATGTAATATTTTTATGAAAAATAAAACATTTAAGTAACAGGATTCTGTTAGTGCAAAAAGAAATGGGTGACCAATTTTATTTGAACTGGAAAACTGCTGGACAGCTTGCCCCTTGTGATGTGACTTGATTTAGAGATTCAGTATTCTAGGCATACTTGCCAATATAAGTATTTTGGGATGAGGAAGTAGTCCTATTTAACTCGGATCTCAGATGTATAGGAGCAGAATGTGAAGACAGTGCCTCTAGGGAGTTAGGCAGGGACCAAATTATGGTGAATTCTTCATACTATGCCAAGGATATTTCACTTTATCTAGCAGGCAACAGGAAGCACTGGAATGAATAGTTTGAAGTTGGGAAGTAATGGGTTCACATTTTCATTGTTGTTGTTGTTAGTTTTAGAAAGATTTATCTGCCAAATTTTAGAAGATAAATTACCTAAAATAGTTAAGAGACTACACTGGCAGTCCAGATAAGAGATACTTTCCTGAAATAAGGCAATACCAATGGAGATGAAGCAGGGAGGGTAGGTATAAAAGTTGTCCAGAAGGTAGGGGAAAGAGAACTGTGTTACTAATTTATGTACAGACTAAAAGGAATAAAATATTTGACGAAAAATTTTAGGCTTTATGATTGTGTGACTGCATTAATGGTGATGTGATTAAAGGGTATTGATCCTTGGAGGAAAATTAATGTTTTCAGTTTTAGACACTATGGTTTTGATATACCCATGGGATACCATTTAGTCACATTTGGTAGGCAGTTGAATATATAGGTTTAAAGAGTAGAGGCAAGATCTGTGCTAGAGATATATATTTGGAACTCATTCACATGCAGAGATTCATGAAGTCATGGAAGTGCAAACATCTCAGTTTAAAAATGTGAAATCTGAAAGACAGACTTATCTGGGGGGAAAACATTTGAGGCAAAGGCAAGAGAGCATTCAGGAGAGGATTCTACTTTCCCAACATTAGCAAGTATCCGATATTTCCTTCTTTAATTTGCTAATTTGTTAAATGATAACTTAAGATGAACAGATTTATCTCCTGGTTTGTTCCAGGTAAATAATCATGATGACACATGTTGATGCAAGCAAATAACTCTATACATTTCATTAGAGGAAACAAATTAATGTGATAAGGAATTCTTTTAAAAGGTATAATGAATACATGTACGTATCTGTGATAAAATAGCTGTTCTAAAAACTTCATGTAAGTGAATTAACAGGTATCTCATGTATTTCTCATGACTCCACTTCAAAATGCCTTAATTCTCTTACATAAATAAAAGCATGTTGACCTTCATTTATAGTCATTTATTAATTCATTGAACATTTCTACTCTGCTTACATTTTTACCAAAGTTTTTATATGTGGAGATTATGTATTCAAGAGATTACATAAACTATTATATGAAGTCATATAACTACACAAACAAGCTTTTTGATTTCTCCTAAATAATTATCTTTAGATAATCTTATAAACAAAATTATTAAAACACTTGTCTTTATACTAGGCCCTTGTAGTATGTGTAGTTCCATGCTTGATAATTTATAATTCTTTGCAATTTGTAGTGCTTTACAATTCTGTAAGAAAGCACTTCCTTTACACTCATCTAGACTTTGGAATAAATAAAATGCAAATGCCTTGCTTGTGCTCCACACTTAATAATACGGAAGATTTGAACCAGTTGTGTTTCATCCCCAGCTCCATATTTTCTTCTGTAGTGTCATGTTATCTTGCCAGGGAGACTGATTCTCCATAAGCCCAGAAGGTCCAAAGGGAATGTCCTTAAAAATATTCTTTATAATGCTCAAAAAGTTTATTACATATGACTTTTCATTCATGAACTTTATGATTTTTCAATAATTTCAACATAGCCAAATATTTAGCCACTGTTTCAAAAGTTAGTAGATTAAAATCTGACTTGTGCTTTGAAACTAGATAGATAAATGTGGCTGTAGATATGCATATACTTTTAGATACCCATGTAAATATGCACATGTACATAAACATAAACACAGACCTAGACATAACATACAGATATTGGGGTCTTTGTTATAGTCTTTGCTAAGTACAAACAACTAAATGTACACAAGTTTACTCCTTGTACTCTCCGAAAGCCCTGCTTTTCCTCCGAATACCTGAGTTTTATGTACCAAATGTTGTTAAAAGGAAGTAACATTCTGTAAAAATACTTTCTAACTATTACAAAGTGGAAAGTGAATGAGAATAAGAAAGGAGGGATAGAAGGGGTTTCCTGTCAGGCCTGTCTGAAGTTCCCACACTCTTTCTGACCAAAGCCCTTGTTCTGCTTCTCACTAATGATCTGAGCTTGAGGCAGTTATTTTGAAACGAAGGCCTATGTTAATATAGGAACATGGCCCTTAGTGCCTTCATTTTTCATATATAAGCTTTACTTTCCACACAAGCATTGGCAACATTGGATTAGTATAAGTTTTATCCTTTGTCATTCTCATATAACTAAATTTAATAGAACTAGTTTTATATATATATATATATATATATATATATATATATATATATATATATATATGGAGAGAGAATGTGTGTGAGGAGAAAGTGTATATGTGAGAGATAAATGCTGTAATATATCAAATGTTTCTATATATTTTCAATATCTTACAGCTGTAAAAATATAGGGATAACTGATTACTTTGAAAATGTTTGAAATTTTAGTTTTGTATGTAGGCTGTGTACCAAAATCGTCATTTTCTTTAGTTAAAGCAGAACTCATGACTAACCAAAGGAAATGTCATGTTTTGATAAACATTCTGTTTGCACTAAAATACACATATAATCCTGGATAAAAATTTGGGAGAGTTGAACTTTTAACCATAAAATAAATATACTTAAGTTACCAAGACTTTACCTTCTTCCTTTCTGAGTTGGAAAATTTCCATAGCTATGCTTGAACATGAAGACCTCACAAGGAGGATCCGTTTTCTACAGAGACTTTTCCGGAAATTCTACACAGAAGAAAAATATTGCATTCCATATATGGTGATATGCAGCATGCTTTCTACTTTTGAACCAGATGGACTAAAGATGAATTGATGAAATGCAAGTTCCTCCATAGTATGCATAGCAATATTTCAAATACAACTATTAATATATGTTCATCCAATTATCTCTTGTGCTTTAAAATTATTTTTGCTGGAACAAAGGCGTTTAAAAAATGAAGATCTGGCTCTGGAGGTTTGTGAAAGGGGAACATTTTATAACGAGTGTTATATCCTTCTCACAAATGTGAAATGATAAAACTAGGGATCATAGGCTGACAGTTTTCACAAACAATAGCTAGGGCAGGAGAGAAGGCAAGGGCAGGAGCATTCAGCCAGAAACATCACTTCTTGTTCCCAGCCCATGAAGTATATTTTTTGGGGAAAATATCACTTCCCCCTCACTGCATATTATATCATTTTAAAATCACCAGGTAAAATAGCAGCATTAAAGTATCTTAAAAGAGTGTTTTGCTAGTATTCCCTTAAAAAGTTTGAAAAAATCATTTTTTATGAATGATGCATTTCTATAGATATTCATTCAGTTCAAGTAGACAACTTGAAACTTTCCTTTACATCTAGAAACCTTTTTCATTTCTTATTCTTAACTTACCTCTCTCTCCTTCAATTACTAAAGTGCCTGTAATTCATTCTCACATCTTCATAATTAACACATTCATAAAAATAATTTATGATTTCAGCATTAATCTTCCAGTTTTGTGACTCTGCATCAGTTATTTTCTCAGCTTGAATCACTCATACATTTATCTATCAACTATTTTTAAAGAGCCATTTCCAGCCCTTGCCAAGTGGCTCAGTTGATTGGAGCATCATCTGTACATCAAGTTCATCCCCTGTCAGGATGCATATAGGAGGCAACAATTCGATGTTTCTCTCAAATCAATATTTCTCTCTCCTTTCCCCTTTCTCTCTCTCTAAAAACAGTAAACATGTTCAGGGGATTAAAATAATCATTTCCATTATGAGAAGTTGATTTTTTTCCAGGTAGAATGAGTTGCCTCATCCAGTGTGTTTCTAAAACCCTTGCCAATGCTGCCATTTTAACATTTTTATGCTGTATTGTCATTACATGTCAGGTGTATCTAGAACACTTAAGCACCTAGAATTAACACTATAATCACCAAACATAAGTTTGGGTACAAATAAGCTGTGAAAATGCTCAATGAATTGATGAAAGAAAAGAAATGTTTATGTAATGAGACAGGACATGTGTGCTGTTAAAAAAACAAATTTATTGAATTAAATAAATATTTATCCTCCAAAACAAATTTAAAAAAAAAAACTAGATGGGAATAAAACTACTTAGCATAATTTCTAAAGAACTATATTTTAAGAATAAATTATAATTGGTCCATATATTTAAAAGTAGAAATACTTTAATTATAAAATAACTATAAATATATATATGCCTAAGCGACCGTTCGACCATTTGACTGGTAGCTATGATGTGCACTGACCACCAGGGGGCAGACACTCAATGCACAGGCATGGGCACATGGAACAGACTGATGAATCTCAGAGGGATGGGGTGAGGGGGAGGGTGGGAAGAGATTAACCAAAGATCTTATAAGCATACTAGAGGCCCAGTGCATGGATTTGTGCACTGGTGGGTCCCTCAGCCTGGCCTGCGGGGATTGGGCTGAAACTGGCCTGGTGCATGGATTTGTTCTCTGGTGGGTCCCTCAGCCTGGCCTGCAGGGACCAGGCCAAAACCTGCAATCCTACATCCCCGAGGGTTCATGGATTGCCAGAGGGCACAGGCCAGGGTGAGGGGCCTGTACACCTGGCCTCTAGTCTTATATATTTTTAAGCCTAAAAGAGTTGTGCCAGAGGCATTGTTAACCTAATAGAATGTACAATAAATGTTAATGTAAATTTTTTAAAAAATCAAAAAAAAATCCATGAACCCCCAAAAGACACGGGCTGTGTTTCCTCTCATTTGATTATTTAATATGCTTCATATTCTAAACTCTCTTTGAATGCAACTTGATCTATTTTTATAATACTAAGAAAATAATGCATGTAAACAAACAATATAATTTATTAGTTTCAATGCACGAAATCTAGAAAATATGTATTATGTATACATACATATCTAGTTTCTATGGTGACCTGGTCACTTGGAATATAGTTTGCATGAATAATAGTACACAGTCATCACTTTGAATTTCCTGACCTATCTTTTCTGTTTAAATGCTGCATTTGCAGATTTTAGTAGCTAGCGTTCAGCATATCTTATAAATTGCATTAATGTTGACTGTTTGGAGCTTGACAGTTATTTTAGAAAAAAGTTTAAATTTTCTTTGAAAAGTTTTATTTTGATTTTAAATAAGCTTTCAGATTACAGCAAAACAAAATAAATATGGAAGATTCAGTAAATTAAACAATTTATTTAGTTACCCATAGCTTTTAAATCAAAGATAAAAAAACACACAAGTATTTTTATATTAATAAGGCATGAATTAAAAAGCATTTGAGGCATCCTATAAAATTAACATGATGTTTCTATAATTAGCCTTAAGCCATGATGTTTATAATGTCAATATAAAGTTTATAATGTTAGAGAAAGAAAAATGAGCCAGATACCTGGGATCCTAATGTGATCTGTTGGTGTCACTTATGTTGTATGGCACAAAGTAATAAACTTTTCAAATTCTTAGTTACCTTCTCTATAAAATGAGAAGTAATAAAAACAAGTTCCTCTCTCTCTAACTCTGTAAGTCTGAAAGCCTGTATAAACTTCAAATTAAAAAATAACAATGTGTTTTTAAAAAAATCTTAATAATTGAATGTTTTATAATAAAATAGGATTAAAAAATAAATATACCTAGCAGTTTGGTAATGTTACATGATCTACGGCATATGGTATAATAAATATTTTTATTAAGTTATAAATATATGACCTGTATATATAAAAAGAAATGTTTACATATAATAGCATATTAAAATGTTACAAAAACTGATTGCACTGAAGGCAGTTCTATAAAAAGTAAGAGCTCATATGAAAAGGTTCAAAGATATCAGGTTCAATTAAAATATTGTGGTAGAAGTATGATTTGTTTTTGTTGCTGTTGTTTATTTGTTCAATTATACTTGTTTAAATATGTAATATTTTTTTCAGAGCTGAAACCCTATATTTAATTAACTACATAAGTCTAGCATATGGATGTACTATTATTTAACCCTTGCCCTTTCTTTGCACATTATAAGTTTCTTTCTTTATTTTACTTATTTATTTTTAAACTATCATTGAAAGTATTACATGTACTATTTTTCTCCCATTGACCCCTTTGGTCCCTCCCCACCCCCCACCTCAGGCGTCTACCACCCTATTGTCTGTGTCCATGGGTTATGCAAATTCTTTGGTTGACCTGTCCCTAACCACTCACCCACCCTCACCTTTCCTCTGAGATTGGACAGTCTGTTCCACGCTTCTGTGTCTCTGGATCTATTTTGTTCAACAACTTTTTGTTCATTAGATTCCACATATGAGTGAGATAATGTGATACTTGTCTTTCTCTGACTGGCTTATTAGTATAATACTCTCCAGGTGCCTGGATGCTATCTCAAAGGGCAGAGATCCTTTTTTTTTTTTTTTTTTACTGCTGCATAGTATTCCATGGCGTAAATGTACCACAGCTTTTTTATCCACTTATCTACTAATGGGCACTTGGGCTGTTTCCAAATCTTAGCTATTGTAAATAGCACTGCTATGAACATAGGGGTGCATACATTCTATCTGATTGGTGTTTTGGGTTTCTTAGGATATATTCCTAGAAGTGGGATCACTGGGTCAAATGGCAGCTCCATATTTAATTTTTTGAGGAAACTCCATACTGTTTTCCATAATTGCTACACAGTCTGCATTCCCCAAAACTTCCAGCAAAGTGGGCATAAAGAGATCATACCTCAACATGATAAAGGCCATATATGACAAATCCACAGCAGACATCATACTCATTGGACAAAACCTAAAACCATTTTCCTTAAGAACAGGAACAAGACAGGGATGTCTGCTTTCACCATTCTTATTTAACATAACACTGGAAGTTCTAGCCACAGCTATCAGACAAGAAGAAAACATAAAAAGCATCCAAATTGAAAAGAAGGAAATAAAACTGTCATTATCACAAATGACAAGATAGTGTACATGGACAACCCTAAAGACTCCACCAAAAAACTACTAGATTTAATAAAGGAATTCAGCAATGTAGCAGGATATAAAATTAACACCCAGAAATCAATGGCATTTTTATACACCAATTGGAATTCTCAGAAAGAGAAACTAAACAAACAATCCCATTTCCCATAGCAACAAAAAATATTAAGTATTTAAGAATAAATTTAACCAAGGAGGTAAAACACTTACACTTGGAAAACTATGGGATGTTAAAAAAAAAGATAGAAGAAAATATAAACAAGTGGAAGAGTATACCGTGTTCGTGGATTGGTAGAATTAACATCATTAAAATGTTCATACTACCCAAAGCAATCTATAGATGCAAGGAAAGCCCTATTACCAATGGCATATTTCACAGATCTAGAACAAATACTCCAAAAATTTATATGGAACCAAAAAGACCCCGAATAGCCACAGCAAACTTGAGAAAGAAGAACAAAATTGGAGGGAACCACAATACCTGATATCAAGTTATACTAAAAGCCACTGTAATCAAAACAGCTTGGTAGTGACACAACAATAGACATATACTAGTAGATCAATGGAATAGAACAAAGACCCCAGAAATAGAGTCAAGCCATTATGCTCTATTAATATTTGACTAAGGAGGCAAGAGCATACAATGAAGTCAAGATAGTCTCTTCAATAAATGGTCTTTGGAAAATTGGATAGATACATGCAAAAAAAATGAAACCGACCACCAACTTATGCCATACATGAGAATAAACTCAAAATGGATAACAGACTTAAATGTAAGATCTGAAACCATAAAAGTCCTACTACAAAATACCACGTGTGGGCGTGCACGTACAGTGCGATTGAAACTTCGTGGCCCATGCGCAGAAGTCGGTATTTTGTGGAAGAGCCACACTCAAGGGGCCAAAGAGCCACATGTGGCTCGCAAGCCGCGGTTTGCCAAGCCGCAGTTTGCCAAGCCGCAGTTTGCTGACCCCTGTCCTAGAAGATACCATAGGCAGCAAAATCTCAGATATCTCTTGTAGCAATATGGAAACTAAGGAGAAAAAAACAACAACAAATGGGACTACATAAAAATATTTTTAAAAGCATTAAAAAGCGAAAGAACTTAACATCAGTTAATTGTGAAAAATAATTGATTGGGCACACAAGTAGGGAAACAATACCCTTGCGGATATAGCTCTATGTCAGATGTGCTTTGGGTTCGCACATATGGCTACATTTAGGCCTTGCTAATTCAAACAAGTTAGTTAACCTAATATTGATTATGTCACATGGAAATGGGAAAAATAACATAAAATGCCTCCTAAAATCAATTCAAAGTTTATAAGTAAATGCAGGTAAAGTTCTTATCATAATACTTAACTAGTAAATATTTAATAACACCACACTATAACTTATTAGATAGAAGATAGAGGATATTTGCTCTTCTAGAGACATAGAAACACAAAAGTTATAATATGGTTATCCTAATATAAAAATGTTTCATTGAGGTTTAGTGGTTTTAGTTATGTGACTTTACATAAGAGTGAATGGAATCAAAGGGAAATCACTTAATGCAATGTAGCAGGCAATCGGGCTTTTTGGCTTGGCCTCTGTATATATTGCCAAGATGCAAAATGTAATTAAAACTCATGCATTGAAATGGGTGAATATAATATCTAAAGTAGTTAGTCATAGAGATATATACCAGTAACTCTAAAAATGTGAGTGATTGCTGTAGGAATATTAAATTAAATGAAATTGCAACAAAAGGGATTTAACAAAAATAATAACTTGACAATAGGACTACATAGAAATGTCATTCAGTAATTAAATCCTAAAGTTTTGTTTAAAAAAATAAATGAGAATATGGTCATGAGATTAGGAAAACGTGATTTAATTTTTTACTTTCTTTATTCATTATCCTGCAATGAAAGTGTTTACGGGTACATTGACATCCATGGTTAGGAGAAATAATTGAGCTAAACTAAGAGTATTTACCTGTACCTGACATTACCAAGCATCTGGTATCTTTATAGTTTTTTTTAAAAAAATATATTTTATTGATTTCTTACAGAGAGGAAGGGAGAGAGATAGAGAGTCAGAAACATCAATGAGAGAGAAACATCGATCAGCTGCCTCCTGCACACCCCCTACTGGGGATGTGCCTGCAACCAAGGTACATGCCCTTGACCGGAATCGAACCTGTGACCTTTCAGTCCGCAGGCCGATGCTCTATCCACTGAGCCAAACCAGGCAGGGCATCTTCATAGTTTTATTATGTAAATCTTAAGATAAAGAATTGTGTGTGTGTGTGTGTGTGTGTGTGTGTATGTGTATGTGGAATAATGAGTCAATTTATTAACGCCATGAAATCAGATCACTCTGTATTATATCAACTCTTTATAAAAGACAGCAACATAACCTGAAATCCTTTAAATAATTGAGATGGACCAGAAGCCTTAAATCCAGTCATCTTGTGTTGCTTTTTTTAAAACTAAATTTATTGGGGTGACATTGGTTAATAAAATTTTGTGGGTTTCACAGGTGAACAATTCTATAATCCATAAACTGTATATTGTATTGTGAGTTCATTACCCTAAGTCAAGTCTCCTTCCATCACCATTTATAACCCCCTGTACCCTCTTCTACTTCCTCCCACCTCCCTTGTCCTTGCCCTCTGGTAATCACCATGCCATCATATGTGTCTATGAGGAGGGCTTTTCCCCCCCCTTAATCCCTTTGCCTTTTTTACCCAGCCCTGCAACAACCCTTCCCTCCAACAACTGTCCATTTGTTCTCTATCTATGAGTCTATTTCTATTTTGTTAGTTTACTTTGTTCATTAGATTCCACATATAAGTGAAATCATACAGTACTTGTCTTTCTCTGACTGGCTTATTTCAGTTAGTATAGTGCTCTCTAGGTTTATCCATGTTGTTGCAAAAGGTAAGATTTCCTTCTTTTTTACAGCCAGGTAGTATTCCATTGTGTACAAGAACTACACCTCTTTTGTCCACTGATCTACTAATGGACACTAGGGCTGCTTCCAAATCTTGGCAATTGTAAATAACACTGCAATGAACATACACTAAAAAAATGGATACTATATGAGGCAATAGATATGTTAATTACTTGATGGGGGAAATGCTTCTACTGTGTATACATATATCAAATCATCAAATTGTATACTTTAAATATAAATACACACACACACACACACACATACACATATATATAAAATTTTATTTTTATCTATATATATAAGAGCCTAAGTGACCATTATGATGGAACAACCTGTCGACCAGTCACTATGACACACTGACCACCAGGGGGCAGACACGCAATGCAGGAGCTGCCCTCTGGTGGTCAGTGCGCTCCCACAGGGGGAGCACTGCTCAGCCAAAAGCCAGGCTCACAGCTGGTAAGCACAGCTGCAGTGGCAGGAGCCTCTTATGATTCCACAGCAGTGCTACCAAGCCACCGTGGCAGGCACAGTGGGCCAGATGAGCGCAAGTGACGCAGCACCTGGCCCAGGCTTGAGCTCCGCCCTGGCCGCCTGCAGCTTGGCACACTGCTACATCCCCCGAGGGGTCCTAGATAGCGAGAGGGCACAGGCCAGGCTGAGGAACCACCCCCACCCCCATGCACGAATCTGTACACTAGGCCTTTAGTACTTCAATAAAGCTGTGAAAAAAAGGTCACTAAATCTGCTCAAAGAAATGATTAAAAGGTAGTGGGTTTCCTTTTTTATTTTATTAAATTTATTGGGGTGACATTGGTTAATAAAAGTACATAGGTTTAAAGTGGGTTTTCTTTTTGATTTTATGTATTAGCTAATTTTAAGTTAACGCACATTTTTTAAACATCTAATTGTTATAACTCAGTTACCTCTCATGTGCCCACTGATAGTACTTACTTATATAAAATAAAAAGTAAATACAGAGTCTCTCTAAGATTCCATGATTTAAGCTGTGTACTGAAAAGATAAAAGAACTTAATATATTTCTATATTATTGAGGAAGTACTTGCAGTGAAAATGGCTTATTTTTTTCTATTCATATTTGGTAGTGTTTCAAAGTAGGAAAATGTCACCTTGATGGACTTCGCTTCTTAAGGACTTTTTAAAACATGGTCCTATATACAGATTTTGTAAATTAGTAATCCATACATGTAACCTAAATGTTCATGTTGACTAATGTCACCCCAATAAAATTTAAAATAATTTTAAAGAGACTTTCTTAAATGACAATTTTTCTTTCTCCATTTTTTCATATGCTTTTAAAATTTATTTCAGAGAGGGGAGGGGAGGGGGAGAGAGAGATAGAAACATAGATGAGAGGGAAACATCCATCTGTTGCCTCCTGTATACCTCCTACTGGGGGTCAAGCCTGCAATTCGGGCATGTGCCCTGACCAGGAATGGAACCATAATCTCCTGGTTCATGGGAAGACATTCAACCAACTGAGCCACACTGGCTGCATTCCATTCTCCATTTTTAACACAGAGGCTATTTTTTGAGCCCTCAAGGTAATAAAATAGTTTATTGGAATTAAAAAATCATATACTAAAATATTTTATACTATTTATTTTGTTGTATCTAGAGAGAAAATAAAGTGAATGATCCTCTATAAGATGTCACATTCAGATAATTTTGCTTTATTATATAATTATGAAAGGATTCATGTATGACTAATAAAGATGTTTTCAAATAATTTTTATTGAACTAGATGGAAACTGATATCACAAGAGACAAGACTATGAGTGGGAGAGAAGTGGAAGAAATACCTCTTACTTTTATTGCTAGGAATTTTAGTTTTTCTAGTTGTCCTGACCTACCTTTTACCATGTTTTTAAAGGGACTATGTTGTTTAATCCATTTGGCCTCCTTTTAAACACCTACTTTTGGGAAAAATATTGGCAATGTTTATTTCTTCATTACTCATGTCTAATTTTAGGTAAAGTAAAAAAAAGTTACATCAGGCCATATTTTCCTCAAGTCATTGGATAATAAGTATGCCTTCCTTCCAATAACTAAGTGTTCCTATTTGTAATTTTGAAATACATTGCAATTCAAACATCAACATTTTCTGTTTATATATGGAAATTTTAGCTTCTTCAAAAGTTATAAAGTCCTGGTTTTTTGCAATCGCCTTTAATTTTATTAATCAAGTGATATTCTATTTGTGTTTTTAATTACTTCACTGCTGTTTAACTGCTATAATTTTCTTTTATATCAAGGAGTTATTTGATTGAACTATCAGCATTTTTTTAAACTACAGCATAAACAATAGTTCCTAATCAACTGTATACTTTATATAGACTGGTGAAGGCTATCAATACATGAACTTAATTAAAGACAGTATCTCAATTGTATAATGTCAGTGGGTGGGAAAGAATAAAATGCCTTTTATAAACGTTATTATAACAAACGTATCTATTTAAATCAAACTGAATAGTTTTCTGCATGGAGGATTATAAAAAAAACTCCACATCAAATCCAAAGGCTTATATTCACATGCCTTACTCAAATTTTTTTGGTTCCTAATCTAACAACCAAAAAATAAGTCAATTTATGTGCCAATTAAAAAGATAAATAAAAACATGTGAGCAAATGCTCAAATGCTTATCTTATGAAATGTTAAGCATATCCACCCTTTGGAAATGACAGAACTGTCTCATTATATGTTAGTACTCCTGAAAGATGTGTCATATTTTTGTTGTTGTTAATCCTCACCTGAGGATATTTTTCCATAGATTTTTAGAGAGAGTGGAAGGGATGGGGAGTGACAGAGAGAAATAGCAATAGTAAGAGAGACATCTCAATTGGTTGCCTCCCTCACACAGCGGCCCCAACACCGGGATCAAGCCTGCAACTGAGGTATGTGCCCTTGATCAGAATCTAACCTGGGACCCGTTAGTCCTCTGGCTGACATTCTATCCAATGAGCCAAACTGGCTAGGGCAAGATATGTCATATCTTAATGTTGGTCAAGTGGTTCATACTAATTAAATCACACAAACACACACACAGACAAACAAATAATTTGCTTGTAACTCAACACTATATTGTCCTAACAATGTGTGGATGGAATTTTTGTTCATGTAAGAAAGCAGAAAGGTATTTGGGAGCAGCATTGTCCAAAGGAAAACCAAAGAATTGAAAATGATTCGCCCTTATTAATTTTATGGCCTGGGACAAGTAACTTCACCTGTAAGAGACTAATCTTCATCTCTCTCCCTCATATGTAAAATAATAAAATAAAAATCACCTTTTAGAAGAACTAAAAGACGTATATGGGAAATGCAGAGAATGATATCTCACACTTTAATATTGTTTCATGTCTGGTAACTGCTTTTATAGCCACTGTCATTTCCCCTGCAACTGCAGCTACAGATGTTGCTGTTGGTGGTATTGACTACCACCTTTTTGCACTAGAAAACAATTTCTTTGTAAACTAACAAAATAGGTAATCACTTACAAGTTAACGTAGCCAAACATTGTTTTAGGTCTAGCCTTCAGCCCCTCTTTTAAAATGTTTTCTAAAAAGCGATATATAATTAGTAGGATGGCTTTTATAGTCCCTTAATGATCTCTCAGTGCTGAAATAAAAGCCATGCAAAGATCTGCTGTGTTGGTAAAAATAATTTAGTCAACATTTTTACAATTAAATTCTGACATGTGAAAACCTATTTAAAGTGTTTGAGAGGCTTTATAAAATGGATTATAAATATTATACAAAGTTCTTAGAATATTAAAAACAAAACAAAACAAAACTTGAAGTTAATGTAAAAACAAACCAAACCAATGTACTGTATTTAATTTGGTGATTTCAGGAAAAGAATATGTTATTAGGACAAAAAAAGTCCTAAAAAGGTCAGTACTCATAGTACCATTTATGAAAAAGTAAGTATAGAAATATATTAGAGAGAGTGTTTTTTCCTGTTTTCCAGAAATAGGAAATGAAGTGGAAATTGAATGAGTCATGAGCATTTACGAAAGATGTAGTAAAAATTACCCATATTAGGTTGTTGGTTTTTTTTTTACTGTGTTTACAAAGTAGTATAAAAGCCTTAGAAAAAATAAATATCAAATACATTTGAGCAAGTAGAATAAAATACTTCACATAGCATTGTGGAAATATATTGCCTTTAGAAGGTCACAGAGTCAAAAACTGTAACTGATTAATAGGACCAATAATAATATTTGTATTGGCCAACATGAGAGAGTTAGGGCCAGCTCCATGCTAGCTTCAGGGACTTTTCTCTGAACTGTATCCAAAAGTACTTTCTAGCTTGGGGGCCCTGAGTGTGTTTAATTAACTCCGTCTGACCCAGTCACACAGAGTAAAGGCATTAATCTATCAGATTTGCCTCACTTTCTTCTAGGGAGTTGTAGATAAAGGCCTTCAACCTATTTTTGGACTAGCCAAAGCGAATTGCCTCCTTTTCTAACACACACACAGACACACACACACCCCAAAGAAAAAATTATGTCAAGCTACGCTGATGAGTTCATAAACTGTCCTGTCCTGACTCTATGGAGACAATTTGGATAATAGACAACACATAGAGTGAAGAGTTGGGTAACCTGGATTAAAACAAAGTGTCTTCCTTTACTGACTATGTGACTTTGGCAAACCACCGAACTCTCAAAGCCTTAGTTTTCTCTTTGAAAAATTATGATTTAAATTTTATTATGATAGAAAAATGAAAATAATTATAATAAAACTTTTCTAGGGAAACAAACCCTAGGTCAGTGATGGCGAACCTATGACACACGTGTCAGAGGTGACACGCGAACTCATTTTTTTGGTTGGTTTTTCTTTGTTAAATGGCATT
Source organism: Myotis lucifugus (assembly GCF_000147115.1). Classification (NCBI taxonomy): domain Eukaryota; kingdom Metazoa; phylum Chordata; class Mammalia; order Chiroptera; family Vespertilionidae; genus Myotis; species Myotis lucifugus. The sequence goes on from NW_005871048.1 coordinate 18,472,096, forward strand.
TAAATATATAAAATAAATATCAAAAATATAAGTCTTTGTTTTACTATGGTTGCAAATATCAAAAAAATTTCTATATGTGACACGGCACCAGAGTTAAGTTAGGGTTTTTCAAAATGCTGACACACCAAGCTCAAAAGGTTTGCCATTACTGCCCTAGGTCATTAATAAAACATTTTAATGATTTTTTGTTGTTGAAAATCTTTATCTAATTGGGGAATTCTCTACCACATCTATATATCTCTATATATAAAAGCCTACGTGACCAAACGACTGAACTATCAACCAGTTGACTGGTCGCTATGACATGCACTGACCACCAGGGGGCATACACTCAATGCAGGAGTTGCCTCCTGGTGGTCAGTGCACTCCCACAGAGGGAGCGCTGCTCAGCTGACCAACGGGCGCCAGATGCCAAGCTCACAGCTGGCAAGCGCAGCTGCAGCATTGTGAGCCTCTCCCATCTCCACGGCAGTGCTACCGAGCGGTGGTGGCAGGCGCAGTGGGGTTGGAATGAGTAGGAGCAACATGGCACCCAGCTCAGACTCGGGCTCCTCCCCAGCAGCATGTCACTTTGCACATAACTACACCCCTCGGGGGATGTCAGTCCCCCAAGGGGTCCCGGATTGCGAGAGGGCATAGGCTAGGCTGAGGGACACCCCCCTCCCCTTCCATAATATAGGTGAAGCAACTACCCAGTGAGATACATTTCCCAACCATCCCCCCCTCTCCTATCGTCTCTGGGCATCCAGATGGAGTGATGTGATAGAAAAACCATAAAATGGAAAAACCCTGGTCTCTGAATAAACACATAAGGGAAACCTTCCTGCCAACTATAACAGCTATAGGTAACTCTTTTAAGAGTTAGAAATAAATTTTTATTGTGTTAAGCCACTGAAATTATAGGATTTAGTTTTAAAACCTACAAATATTACTCTAGAAAATAGCCAATTGAACATATTAAGTAAGCTCAGACCATGAAAACAGACATTTCTAAATGCTGGAAATAATAGGAAAAAATATAATGAGTATGAGATAGACCTTGGTAATCTGAACTCATACAATTGTACCCTATCTCTTGGTCTGTTTCATACAAAGGATGCCATCTTAGCACCTTCTAGTCAGAAGCAATACATCTACCTTCCCAAAGACAAGACCCAAGAGAGTAAAACCCAACAAGGAATGGGTATTTTTTGTTATTTATTTTTTTAAATATATATTTTTTTTATTTCAGAGAAGAAGGGAGAGGGAGATAGAAACATTAATGATGAGAAAGAATCATTGATCGGCTATCTCCTGCATGCCCCCATGTGAGGGGATGGGGGGGGGTCCAGTCTGCAACCAGGGAATGGGCCGATGGGGAATCACATAGTGACATCCTGGTTCATGGGTCGATGCTCAACCACTGAGCCATACTGGCCAGGCAGGAATGTGTATTTCTTTATCTACCTCTACAAAGCTTACTTTATGCATCTTCATTTCCTTTCTAATTATCAGCCTCTTCTCAATATGAATCAAAGAAGAGATTACTTACCCCTTAATGAAATACTAAATCTACTCATAGGTTGTGTTCTAACCTACAGAAGATGATAAAATAAGTACCAGCGCAACTTCTTAGAAACCCAAACATTCAAACTAAAGAAAGATTTAAAATGTACAGTATCAAAAGTATAATTTCATTACAAATCAGTTTCCTCCTTTCTCTAAAAATTAATGATCAATAAGACAAAGGTAAGAAAATTTTTTCTGTGAAAGGCCAGATAGTAAATATTTAGGCTTTGCCGACATCCAGCATGTTCCTACTGCTCAAGTTTTCTGTCTTAGCATGAACATAGTTATAGACAATACAGAAACAAATGAGTGTGGCTGTGTTCTAATAAACGTTTATTTATGAAAACAAGCAGTGGGCTTGATTTTGTCCATTTTGAACTTATTTAATTATTTTATCAATGCCTGATTTACGAAATTAATTCATTCAGTGTTCTATTTTTTAGCCCCTATCCCTTTCCAGTGGCCTGTTCATTATTACATATTGATTTTATAAAATTAAAACATCTATATGGCATGCTGTAAGTTGAGCTTCGTAGATCCCAATAAAAAACCTAGCCATTCCCATATCAAGTTTTAACTCAATTATTTTTATTTTTATTTTTATGTTTTGGGAGGGGCAGGGGAAGGGGGAGGTGAAGCGAAGGGAGAGGGAGGGGGAATGAGGAGAGGAGAGGGAAGGCGGAGGGGAGAGCTCAATTATTTTTTAAAATGTAGTAGATAAGTATTATTATTCTATTACCAATGTAATTGATATTTGGATATGTGGTAAGGGCATTTCCAAATTGAATTTTTATGAACCCCAAAACTAGACCAATTTGCCTGGTGAGTTAAGGAAGTGAATGGACCATTACAGGCCTCTACCATGGAGGAAGACCCTGTAAAATAAAGTGTAATGGACTGGGCCAGAGCAGAGAGTATAATTATGTGGAAGCTCAATCTCAAGGTTAAAGAAAGCGAAAGGGGTGAACACAGATCTCTAATATTTTGTTTTGTTTGCTTTCTTTTAAGCTTCACTATGCTAGTTATAACATTTCTGTTCAATGTATTCCCATCCTAGGGTGGCATGATGGGAGGTTGGGGTAGATGGGAGACATTAGCCATCTCACAGGACAATCTGTTACAAGAATTATAGAAACAATGAAAAGAATATGTGGAACAGAATGTCAGTTGCACTACACGATATGTTACTATGAAATACCAATATCAAAGTAAATACAGACACAGACTAAAGTCTAACGTTGAATGTCACAGGACTTAGCCTAAACCAAAGACACTTTGCTTACTCAAATACTGCATCCTGTTCATTTTGCATATATTTTGGCCTAATGTACCAAATATTGATGGTACCATCTTCATATAGTACAAAAAAATGCTTTTTAGGTCATGTTCTTTATATTTAATCCTCTATGAAAACTTTTCTGTGCTTTATCACATCCTCAGCAGAATTAATTGCTTCCTTCCCAAGTGTTTCATTAAAACTTTCTAAATATGCTAGAATATAATTTTAATATGGTATTATGATTAATTGTACATATTTTTCCCTTCCTTAGTTGACCATGATTTACATGCTGTATTTCTAACATGTTAATCATGACCAACTAGACAAAACAAATACGTACAATTATCCATATCACTATATATGGACATAATTAATATGTTTACAACTATAAACATATTTATTATAATTATATTTTATTGACTTTGATAAGGATAACTAATTACTTCTAAGGAAGAATGAAAGTGATTAAGATTTCAGTATCATGACATTTTATGTGTGATTGGGATTTTGGTATTATAAGTTTAAAAGTTTCTCAATGCCTCTTAAATTATGTCTCCAAGATTACAACTGTGTAAGAAAACAAATATAAATTTTGTGTAGTTTAGAATAGAAGATGGAAATTCAGGAAAAAAGTTTAAGATATTAAACTGCCATGATTGTGAAGGTACGAACTGTCATGGATTTTCCACCTAGAATATATTAAACAATGTTTAATTCTATGAATATTATTTTAATTTATTAGATTCATTTCCAAATTCTAATAATTTAGTGAAATAATACTTCCTGTTTTTAAATCCTCACCTGAGGATATTTTTCCCCCATTGGGAGAAAGGAAGGAGGGGTAGAGAGAGAGAAACATCAACATGAAAGAGACACATTCACTGGTTGCTCCTGGACACTTCCCAACCAGGGCCAGAGATCAAATCTGCAACCGAGGTACACGTCCTTGACAGGAATCAAACCAAAGATCCTTTGGCCCATGGACCCACCACCTAACACTGATCCAAACTGCTCAGGGTGAAATAATACCTATTTTAAACAATATATGGTTTGATAGTCTACATTTTTAAAAGATTTTAGATTGCCTACTAATTATAGGTATTTTAAAAATTATTTCAGCCTCCATATCTGCTTATATATAGCTAATATTTGAACATTATCAACTACAAAACTGATAAAAATATCTTACAAAAAGGCAAGAAATCTAGTATTCTGAAGAATTCTCCATATTTTTACAATTTTGTCAGAGTTGATACATTGTTGAGGAAAAAAATGGATGTGTTAGCTAAATACCATAAATATATTTATATTTTATTAAAAGATGATATTTACCATGAAAAGAAAATATTTTTTTTCTGCATATACTGTGTACCACCCCATGTATGTGATTTCATTGAGTAATATTACAGCTCTTCATTTAACAAACACTAGCGGTTCTATATATTATAAGCAGAAAAGTGGAGTAAACTATTAAAAATGCTCTGGCTGGGTGGTTCATTTGGTCAGAGAATTGTCATACAAACCAAAAGGTTGTGAGTTTGATCCTGGTCAGGGTACATACAGAAGGCAACCAATTGATGTTTCTCTCTCACACCAATATTTCTCTCCCTCTCTGTCCCTTCCAATTTCATGAGAGAACATGAATTGGAGAAAAGTACTAGAAAGAAGAACAAACCAGATTACTGGAATAATCTCATATTGGTTGTGAATTACTACTGTTGATAAATGTACTCTTTATTCATAGTAGCAGAAGGGAAGCATCTCTAATCACTGGAGTTTCATCAGTTTAGGGACAAGGAATAAATTACTTGGCACAACATATAATTTTAAGTTAAAACTCTTAAAAATAAACTTATCATAAAATTTAAATAAATTATAACAGGAAATCTTGAATGTATTTTTAAAAGTGTATGGCAATAACATATTCCAGAAAAACTTTCCACTTCCCCTGTTACTGATTTTACCCTCCTAATGGTTCAGTTAATTTTCAAATTATTGATTTCCAAGTAACATTGTGAATTGGTCTTATAGAGCGTGAATGTAGCTAGCATGTTTGTTTTATCATTAATCTTGTTGGTCATTATATCATTTTCTGTTCATTATAGCAAGAGATGAATTGCACAAACGCTTAGTATTGTTAGTTTAGCTTGGCTGCTTTCTTTAGTGACACTAATTCTACAGAGCAGTTGGGTAAAATCAATGTCTTATGAACCATTTATATTAAATTATGCTTGTTATATGATTGAATCAACAGAACATAGAGTTTTCTCAAGTTAATTGATCAACTCCTACAAAACAAATTAAGATAATACATCAAACTTATAGAATTGTCGTCCAGAAAGAACATAATAAACATCAGTGCTGAAAGAAAACCAGTATTCTACATGGAATACTGAAATTCTCAACCCTAATCAAATTTCTGGCTAAAACTAATAGCAGAGAAAATGCAAATGTAAATTTAAAGGGAGATATTTATACTTTTCTAGAAGGATTTAAGATATTTATGTCAAGTGACATAAACACACTTGTGGAAATATTACAGTGCTGTTTGATACTCCTCCAATCATCTGCCCCTAATCAGTTAAGAGAAAAATAAATTTTGAAAAAATCACTTACACTCTTTTTTCTCTGGCTGATTGAAGACCGTCCACCATCATAAACAACACAGGATCTAGGTGGGTCAGGAAGTTCATGAGCTACTACTTCATTGGAAACAAATGATCACCAATATCCTTCACCCTGGGAAGGTAACAGTACCTAAGACAGATATTTGGGAAATACTAGCCAAAATGTACAAGACCATGCCAAATGTCTTCTTTGTGTTTGAATTTGAAATCCATTTTGGTGGCAGAACAACTGGCTTTGGCATGATTTATGATTCCTTGGATTATGCAAAGACAAGTGAATCCAAACTCAGACTTGCAAGATATGGCTTATAAGAGAAGAAAAAGACCTCAACAAAACAGGGAAAGGAACACAAGAACAGAATGAAGAGAGTAACGGGACTGTAAAGGCAATATTGGTGCTGGCCAAAAGTGAGTACAAGATTGGACAACAGAAGGAATAAGATTCTTCAGTGACTTTATCTGTGGTGATTTGTGCAGATTTTTCATGAGAGGATTAATAAACTAAGAACTTAAAAAATTATCTAGGATAATGTTCTATTTTTCCTTCTATTTTTTACTAGTTTAAATGGCTATGTTAGGAGTCATCTCCCTAAATTTGAATATTAGTAAATGTTCTATGAGCCACCTTCTATGCTTTGGCCAATTAACTCAATTTTAATAATATTAAAATATATCTATTATAAGAACAGAATATCAGATTTATCCAACTGTGCTGATTATTACTATGTTTTATAATCATTAATTCATATTCATTAAAGTCCCAGCATGGAGTAAGTCTTAAAGAATAGAAAATACTATAAATTAATAGTTGTATTTTTTTCAAATAACATAGTCATTATTTTTTTCATAAATTGATATTTTTAAAGTTTGATCTATGGTAAAAATACATATAGAGAGATATATGTTATAATAACTAGAAATGTCCCCTCGTATAGGGAAGTATTAAGTAAATTCAGAAAGAACACATTAAACCCTATATGTTTATGATATGTGACAAATAAAACATATGTAATGCTACATAAAACATTTTACTTTAAATACAATGTTAAGTTTAATCATCTGGTATACTTAAAGTAATAGTAATAAATAAGAAAAAGTGAAAGTATTTAAGAGACAGAGAAGCACCTAACAGACTGTCAAATTTCAGAGGAAAGACAGGGGAGAGGGAAAGGTAAGAGATCAAGCAAAGGACTTGTGTGCATGTATATAAGCGTACCAATGGACACAGACACTAGGGCGGTGAGAGCATCTGTGAGGAGAGGGAGTTGGTGGTGGCCAGGCAGAGGTCAATGAGGGAAAAGGCAACATATATAATAATACATGTAATACTTTAAACAATAAAGAATTTAAAAAAGGCAAATAATTAAATAACCAGTGGTATCCAACTAACTGCATGATATCTCACCAGGAATGTTTGTGTAAAACTAGAGAAAGAACATGTTAGGATACTTTAGCTATATTTCACAAATATGATAGCAAGATGAGTACCCTTAAACAGTATCTATAATAATAAAAGTGTAATATGCTAATTAAACCAGACATCTTTCCAGATGTCCTTCTGGCTGTGGCTGTTAGGGCTGAGCCCTTTGCATGAATTTTGTGCATTGGGTCTCTAGTTTTGTTTATAAAAAGATAGAGTGTCTTATGCTATGTATTAATTAAGCAAAGTTAGATTGTGTATCTCCCTTTCAGTTCTTTCTTCTACTCAATGGCATACCACTTATTTCTCTCTCAAAATGGTCCTTAAGGTTTCACATATAACCCTTAAGAAGGAATGATAGGCTGACCTTGGCAATGGGTTAGTTTTTTTCTATCTGCTGTAATTAACAACTTAAAAACTGTATGCAAGTTTTATGAGCAAATAGAAATAAACTATATTAAATGTCTTCTTTTTAGGGTGAATAAAATATTATAAATATATTCCTTTTGTTGAATAGCATCTGTTGAGTGGAAATATTAATACCAAAGTATGCTTTTTCTGACTGTGTTTTTGGAAATTTTATGAGAGTGCATTCTCATAGAATATAAATGATAATTATTTAAAGTGCATGAGTGGGGGTGTGGGGTATAAAGGACACATATGTAATACCTTAATAAAGAAAAAATAGTAAAATGCAAAAAAATAAAAAATAAAGTAATTGAGATATTCAAAAAATATTTTGAAAATTTCATTTTTGAAAACTGATAGTTTACTATGATAACATCACATCCTACATATTGTCAAGTATCTCAGTAAAAACTGAATGGACATAATCTGTGTAATTTTGCATATAAACTTTATGTATTCAAACTTTAGTTAACTAGAAAATATATTTTGAGGTTGTTCTAAAGGTATATTTTAATTTTAATGATGTTACAATTTTTTTTTAAATATATTTTTATTGATTTTTTTACAGAGAGGAAGGGAGAGAGATAGAGAGTCAGAAACATCGATGAGAGAGAAACATCGATCAGCTGCCTCCTGCACATCTCCCACTGGGGATGTGCCCGCAACTCAGGTACATGCCCTTGACCAGAATCAAACCCGGGACCTTTCAGTCCGCAGGCCAACGCTCTATCCACTGAGCCAAACCGGTTTCGGCGATGTTACAATTTTTTAAGTTGCTTTGCATGTACATTAAAATATTTAAATTATGTGTGATAAAAGGTACCTTAAAGCTATAGGAATATACCTAATATATTTATCAAACTAATTGATCAAAATACCTCTATATCTGATCTTTGAATATAAATGAGAAATGCTGTTAATATAGCAAAAACATGCAAAATTAATGTGCCTTTATACAGTTTTTGCTATAGAATTTGATATTCTTATTTATATTAGTATAGTAATATGTTGGCATGGAATTTTATAGCATGCTTACTCTTATTTCCCATTAACATTCATTTCAGAAGATTGAGGTTATACTTTTCACAGTGCCTGTGAACAGCTTTATCTGATTCATTGACACTGTAAGACAGTGATGGCAAACCTTTTGAGCTTGGCGTGTCAGCATTTTGAAAAACCCTAACTTAACTCTGGTGCCGTGTCACATATAGAAATTTTTTGATATTTGCAACCATAGTAAAACAAAGATTTGTATTTTTGATATTTATTTTATATATTTAAAATGCCATTTAACAAAGAAAAATCAACCAAAAATAATGAGTTCGCGTGTCACCTCTGACACGCGTGTCATAGGTTCGCCATCACTGCTGTAAGATAATGGCATAAATTAGATCATTTGGGACCAAGATATTTTTTATCCCTGTAATATTCTGATCATTGTGACTAATTTAAGTAAATTTCCTAAATATAGCGTTTATCTTTTTATAGGGTTAGTTTAAACCTGAAGCAAGGATTAATTATATGATAAAGAACCAATCTTGTGTCTGTCTTTTATAACATTAAAATTATAGATATTGAAAAAAATTGTTTGAAATACTTTTTTTAACTTTTGTCTGGATATTTTATAGTACATAGACATAATGATTGAGAGGCATCTTTTTATGCATATTAGCACATAATTTAGGGGTTTATTTTAGGGGTTTACATTACAGAATCTGAAAAAATATTGGCTTGAACAATTAATGTGTTATATATTATTTTGTTTTGTAATGAGAAGTTTGGAAATAGTCTGGAACTGGTGAGGTGACTCTACAATGCTGTTGAAGATTTAGGATCCTTTGATGTTTTAATCACTTATTCTTAACTTGTGAAACTGACTTATGGTTCCAAGATGGTTTCCATTTCCGGGCATTGCATCAGTTTTCTTGGCAGCAAGAAGAACGGCCAAGTGCAAAATATCACACGACTGGAAGTTTACCATCCCCCATTCCTTTACTCACAGTTTTTAAGGAGCTATCATCAAAATTATAATCAACAACTTCCACTTGTATTCATGAATTGTGTTACATGAATACTCTGATAATTAAGGGAAAGTAGCAAATGCAGATGCATTCTCCCTGATGAAACAGTTTTATCTTTGTAGGTGAGATGGAAAAATTTAAAAGTGGATATGAAAATTACAGTCTTTGCCTCAGTCTATGTTTCAATTTTACAGATTAACTTTATAATCAACATTACTGTATTAAAATCATCGTCAGTGAATGCTCTGTCCACAAGCCAAGGTAACATCTGGAAGAATTGGTATGGATATTAAGGTCAGGCAAATGAGTTTCATTCTTTATTTTGTTCACACCCAGATGTGTGAACTTGGGCAAATACCCTGACATGAAGTTGCTTAATTGACCTTGAACTGTTGTTGAGTGAATTAAATTAAATAATAGATATAATGAGCATGGTACACACTTGGCACTCAATTTTTGCTTCCTCTTCCCATTTATCTATCTGATTTTCCTTTTTGGTCTAGATAGAATTTTAAAATATTTCCTTTTACAAATCAATAAGGTACTGTTTCCAAAAATTTCAAGAGAATGGGAAATGTTTTACAGTAACAAATCCTTATTAACTTCAGCATTAACTATTAGCATTATCATAACATTTTCATCATTATTAATAAGTTAAATTTGAATACAAAACCCAGAACTGTATTTCCATGTGTCCATTTAGCAAGACACCATAACTGACAGAATCTTACAAACTCAAAATTAATTTATAAATATATTGTCAGATATTTTTCTTTTGCCCTACAATTTTTGTAGTTATCTTGATCCCCAATTTCCTAGTAGCTGCTCTTTGTCTTTACTGATTTATTTGTCATTAATTTTCTATTCTCTTCTTAAAACTTTCACATATCAAACCTCAACAGATAGCTGTTAAATTGTTAAAAAGGGTGTATATATTTTTAATAAGTAGAATTTAGAAAAAATTTACTTAGGAAGAATATTACTGAAAAATAAAAACTATCTAAAACGCTAGATATTTGCCTCTTAATTTTAAACCTCTCATATACATTTTTAACTTCTTGTTATATTGTGCTTACATTTTGAAATATTTAACTCTTTAAATATAAATTTTCATTATTGTATTTAAAATTAGGATGAACTATTTAGATTTTTTCAATTTTTAACAAAATGACATTGAAATATGTATGTTTTATTTTAAACTGAAAAGTAAAATAAAGCACAAAATAATAAAACAAATATGAATGCATTTCCTTTAATCTCATAACAAACCAGAAAGGTGCTTTGGTTTATAATAATAATGAATGTGAATGATTTTTTTATAGAATAGAGTGAACTTTCCATAGAATAAAAGTATTTTTTATTAAAAATGTCACTTAAAAGTTATCATTATAAAATTAGGGTATTATTCAATAAACATGAAAACCTCAGACACATAAGACATAAAATGTCTATTTCTTGAATAAAATGTGTCATTTTATGCTTAATCAAGTAGGACTAAAGGAGTACTCTGAACTATATGTGTTAATATATCTATATTATTTGTATTTTCCCTCCAAAGTTTCCCAAGACTCTTTAGAAGTCAGCCTCATTTAATAATCAGGCTTTGTTTCTGATTATCATTCACAAACCCTCTAGTTTTGGCCTCATCAGCACACCATGCAAATCTTTGTCTTAGAGATTATTTTTGAGCAATTCATATTGCCCCAGTCCAATTTCAAGGACAACTTCAAATACTAATCTCTGGAGGAAGCCTCCCTGAATGCTTCTGTTGGGGGGATAATTTTCCCAGACTTCATAGACCATTTCGCCCCAACCATTCATTTTCCCTGTAGAATCTGCTTCCTTATAATGTTTTTCATCGGGTGTCTGGCCGGTCTCTGCAGCTAAATCATAAACTCTTTACAGGCCAATATAAGTTCTTATCCTCAAAGAATGACACATGATTTATTCATGTTTATTATTCCTGATTATTTAAAGAGCAATTTCAGCAAAAAACAAAACTATTAATAACTCTGCAAGCCATAAGCAAAACTACATAGGATAGATAATATTTAAATGGTTGATGAAAAATAAAAGGAAAAAAACAACGGTTGTTTAAATCAACATTGCTTCAAAGATGGTTCATATAAAAAAAGACAGAACATAAATACATTAACTTTAGCCATTCATGAAAACAAGAACTTCCTCATATTCCCTTAGCTCAAAACAAATATAATGAGACTTGGAATCCAAAAGAAATACCAGGCTCCATATCTGTTTAGTTTGGTTTACTTGAAAGATGTCCTGTGAGATTATATTTACTGTGGGCAGATAAGACAATTCCTCTTCACATGGAAGGCCAGCATGCTGAACTTTGCTTTGGCATAACATATAAAACAGGAAACTCATGGGCTGTGTGAATTTGCATTGATATATTTTTACTCCAGATGGATTGAATTATCTGAGAGTAGCAAGCAATTCTGATACATCTCCAGAAACTTTATGATCATGCCTCATTTTTATCTGATCATATAGGTGTCTAGGATCAGGCAAGTGTAGTGATAGCATTTGTCATAGTAAAAAAAGAAGCCCACCCAAAAAGAGAAAGCTATCTATGGGATACCAGAGTCAAACTTCCTTTAATCTTTTTTTTCCAGTGTTCAAAAATTAAATAAGTAACAGTGAGTTGTTTTTACTTTGAAAGTTGAAACTTTACTCACTAACATGAATTTTTGTTCAAAAATAGTCCTTCTGGTTTAGTTGTTAAGACTAGTGGAATATATTCAGGACCTAGACTCTTGCTTAAGGCTTTTTTGAAAAACCATATATTCTTCGCTGTTGATATTATATTCATGATAAAAATTGGGTAAAAGAATGGGAAAATCTAGATTTTATCTTCCTGTTGTTGCTCCATTTTTATTTTGAGCAATTGATTTAGGCAGTGCTAGGCAATAGGTAGGATAATTTGTTTATTTATTATTATTATGGTATTCTTAGGGTTTTGCTTAAGTTATAAAAATATTTCATTCCTAAGATATACAACATCTTATCATTTAAATACTTAATTTTTTATGGTGAAATGACATCTGTTATGTTTTTTACTGAAATTTTCTATAACATAAGTAAAACAATCTGGGCTAAGAAAAATAAGTCTGCTGAAAGAAATCATAAATTTAGTTTTCTTCTTCACATTGAAATAGAATACTGTAAAAGGATAGAATAAAAAAGTAAGAAAAAAGTTGCTTAAGGGTTATTTCCATTAATTTTTACCTAGAATATATATGAAGCCCCAAATTAAAGTATTTTATTGTATTGGTATTTATTATGTTATCTATAGTATATAGCAAATATTGACCAGAACACCAAATATATCTTCCTTTAGTTCTTCCTTAAAGTTTCCATAATTTTTCTTTTTATGAACTACATTCTGTTTTGACTGCATGCATACTAAAAATTAACATAATGTCACACATGAATAAGAATGTAGACAATCCTTACACTGATTGGGTATTAAAGGCATCATTTTCTATGACCACACTTTCTTTCTCCCCTCCCCCATGTTTTAAAATTTATTTATTTGTTTATTTTAATTGAATTTGTTGGGTTGGCATTGGTTAATAAAATCATGTAGGTTTCAGGGATACAATTCTATAATACATCATCTGAATATTGTATTGTGTTCACCACCCCAAGTCAAGTCTCCTTCCATCACCACTTACCTCCCTTTTACCATCTTCTACGTCTCCCATTGCCCTTTCTAGGTCCACCCTTTCAAAGTTACTTACCATTCTTTGTTTATTTTCTTTGACCATCTTACCACATTCATCAGCCATCATTAATCTTCTTTGACTCCTTTCTACGTACAGTGAGAAACAAGAGAAGCCAAGTCTGCCTCACTGAAATTTTATCACGTTGGTGTGTGTCTTATTTCCTGATGTGGCCAGACTGAAGAAAACTAAGCTCTTCATAAGAAAAATCTTTTAAATATGTGTGAAATATTCCTTTCTATTTTGAGTATTTAAAGTATTAATCTATATAGCTAAGGAATGACATTTTCCTTAACCCTCTATCAAATCTTCTAGACCTTTTCAATATAAAATGTGTACATTTTATCAATTCTAAGACACTATCTTCTATTCTTAATTGCAAAATATATAATCTTCCACATTCTCTTTTAGCATTTTCTATTTGTTGAAAATTAAAACTGCTAACATAGTAAACATGTATCTTTATGTTCCTTGAATGTATATTAAATACTAGTATACATTTACATCTTTGTTTGTTTTTCTATTAGGTCTGTATTCTTGAATATTTCTTTAACATTATGTCATGATTTTGTTTGAATTTATTTTAACAATCATACTTCTAATTTTCAAGGTCTGTTTTTTATTTTTAAATAGACTTTTTTCATAGTATTCTTTTCATCTTCTCAAAATTATACTGAAGTTATATATCACAACGTTTTTTAAAGTGTTCCTCTTAAAGGTCTTTTGTTTCATCAAGCATCAAAAGGCTTTTTTATTTTTATTTGCACAGTCTTTCTCCTACATTACATATGTTTCCCTTCTTGAAGTGTGGTGATTCTTGTTGGACCATTAAGAATATGGGATCTTGCCAAAGTAATTAAGAATGAAGAACTATATTGATTTTTCTAGGTGGCTTGTGTGGATTTCCTCAGCTGTTTTTTTAAATTGGTTTGTTTCCCATTGGGCTTCCCTCAGGAATGGGAAGCCAACTAGTGGCTCTTGTGGGGACAGGAGTGGAGTGTGGAGCGACTGACCTTGTGGACTGGGCTGGGGGGGGCGGGGTCTGATGTTGACAACAGAAAGGAATTCACACACAAAAGAAAAGGACTTTAAGTTGATATGTAAAAAGATGAACATTATAGTGTTTGTTTTGTGCTAGTGAGGGTGTGCAGATAACTGGAAGAAGGTCTATAAAAAGTGGTTAATGCATGCTATAGGGTGCCATACAGCAGTTAGAAGCACTGACATGTATCTATACCAATAAATATTAAGATAGAAATTTAGGATATTTCTTAAACATATCCTTGAGATTTCAGAAAGAACTGAATGAGAGGTAGTCAATGAATGCAGTAGGTGTGTCCTTTTGAACCACAAATTACACAAACCTTTATTGTATCCTGTTTTGTTTTGTTTTGTACCTGGCCCAGTTTTCGTGTTAATATTACAATTTATATAACCCTAGAACCCACACTTCACATTTCGTTTTCCTGACTTCACCCAGATAAAACTAAGGAAGTTTTGCTTTGTCTGTGCATTCTATTGCCTCTCCAGGTGCATATGTATAAGGTGTCAGGAGTAAATCATGGTTTTTGAAATGCTTCACAGAGAGGTGCTCCCTCTTAAGCATGGAAGACATCTTCTCCCCAAATAAACATTGGTCACTTAAGTATACTTCATATAGGCATTTAGGTCAATTTTTCCCACCTATGGGGACATTGTGTGGTTATTGTAGTAAAAGATAATCATCCAGTTAATCATTACTCACTACTTAATCCTTCCTTACAGGGCAATAATTTATCCAGCCTTAAACATCTTTTAGAAGATAAAATATAAGTGATCTTTAGCATTTCTGTAGAGCAAGTATTTACTATTAAGTAGCTTAGGTAAGAGGACACGAGAAACACAATTCTCCTCTTTTCTCCCCTATTGTCAACTTTAGAATTAAAACAAAATTATATTTCTGCTATGTATTTGATTATTCCATAATCAATGACTCTGCAAATACCCACGGAAGAATGACTTACCTCAGATACATTTTTAAAATATATATTTCCCTTAAATAACTCTCTCTTCCATCCATCCCTCCTCCCTCCCGCTCCTTTTATGTTCTGTTCTACCAGATTGGAAGAGTATATACATATAATCACTAAGAAAAATGTGCTCCTAGATGTTTTCTTATGCATCAAGGATTTTAAAATTGGCAAGGGTTGCTATGGGGCTCTGGTCCTCTCCTATTTGTACTTTCACACACACTTGTGGAAAAAGAAACATTCACCATTAAATAAAATAAACACTAGCTTCAATTTTTATGTGTTTTCCCTCATCTCATATTATCAGAGGCATGTTTTTTTATATATATCTGACAAAAAAATTCTAAATACTCTATGACATTAGTGCCGCTTCCTCATTTTCTTCTGTTTATTAATTTTAAAAAGAAATATTTCCTCACAGTAAAGTGCATGTTAGTTAGTGCATGTCATCGGTTAGCCTGAGCATTAGTAACTGCTTCTCAATATTTCCTTTCCCTTTTCTCAATTTAAGAAGCAAAAATCCTCATCAAAGTGTACCCAGGGTAAAGGTACAGTAATTTCTCTTTGAATGATACCTTTTGTTCTAGCAGCTGAGCTCCATTTACTCCTTTGCCTGCCAAAGACAGCATTTTTGTACCCTATTCACGGCATACTTTTCTCCTTTTCCTTCTTCACTTACCTTTTTTCTTTTTTACGGACTAAATTGGCTCCAGATTCTAAGCTTAATGAGTATGTACAGGTTGGCAGGCAAGAAAAGAGTCATTTATCTACAGGGCTGAGCCAGCTGCAAGGTCAGCAAGGTACAGAGCTTTCATTTCATGTTGAGGAAATAAAACAAAAAAAAGTACTAATATTATACTAATCCTCATGTTCACATGGGAAACATTTTGGGAATCTTTGGAAAATATGGAATGGATTAGAGACACCATTAAAACTATTAGCATACTGTAACGGTTGACACCTCTTCTGAAGTAGTATCCAAAAGAAGTGAAGGTAGCTTGTTGGAATAGGTATCAAATAGAATATATTAAAGAAATTGGCCATTGTAGAAAGATTCAGTTGGTATATGTTCTTCTTCAAGAACTGTGCTTTAAAATTTAAATTTGAAAAAACTTTAGAATAGCTACATAGGTCTTAGTACTAAGGAAGGCTTATTGAAACAGTCTGTTTCACTATCAGAGTTAAAATGATATTTTATGATGATTGTATTGTAATTCTAGGGGAAATATTTCTATTTTAAAGACAAATTATGAAAGAAACTAAAGAGAATAAAGTAATTAATGTGACTAATCTAGGGGGAAAACATTATTCAAATACAAACCAACTCATACTTTATAGTTGACTCTAACATTATTTTGCACCCACTTTATATATAACCTAGGGGCCCAGTGCATGAATTTGTGCACCTTGAAAGGAACTGTGGGCCGTGAGGCTGTGGTGGGCACATGGGCGGGTCTCGGCCAATCCTCTGCGCCCCCACCTGGCCCCTCCTGCCAGGGCCCCCCAGCCCCCTCTGCTGGGAGCCCCACTCCCGCTGCCACCGCTCTTACACACTGATGGCGTGAGCCCCACTCGCACCCATGGAGCGATTAGGGCCGGCGCCAGCAACGGGTGCGAGGGGGGCTGCTGCCATCAGCGGGTGCAAGAGGTGGCTGCTGGCCCCGAGCGCCCCTCAGGAGCAGGGGGAGATGGAGAAGCCCTGAGGGGCGATCGGGGCCAGGAGCTGCCACTTGCACTGCTGATGGAGCCGTGCAATTGGGACTGGCGCCAGGTGCCGGCAGTGGGTGCGAGCAGGGCTGGTGCCAGCAGCAGGTGCAGACGCTGAGCGGGACCGTGGCACGCGGGAGCAAAGAATTTTCAGTAACCACCAGAGGCTCGCCTGGATGACAGCAATTGGTGCCCTGCCTTGGCCTGGATGACAGCGATTGGTGCCCTGCCTTGGTCTGGTGCCATGTTCTGCACTCTGCCACCTGCTGCCAATGCCCGCCATGTTCTGCCCGTGCCCTCTGGTGGTCAGTGCACGTCATAGTGACCGTTTGCTCGGTTGTTCTGTTGTTCCAGTTGTTCCGCTGTTCCGTCTATTTGCATATTAGCCTTTTATTATGTAGGATTAGCTGTGCCCAGGAAGTAGCTACTCATCTAACTCACAAAGAGTTATCCCAAACCTCTTTTATCCATAATATTTACATCATGATCAAAGCACCACCTTACTAGTTATTACACTCTGAAAGAAAAAAGAGTTTGTTTTTATGGACTTATGAGAACTTGACAAATTATATTTGAATATATTCTCCTTCCTATTCTTTACTTTTGTGAATTGAACATAAGTTAAGTTGAACATACTGGACAGTCTTACAGACCAATTGGTAAACCTAAGTATCCCTCTCTACCACCACTATCTTCCATGATGATTTCTAAGTCTGTAGTCAGACATCAGCTATTTCTCCTTGTAGTGTATTGCTTCAGAAAAATTGGTCAAATTAACTCATTTCATTTAAAACTCACATTTTTATTGATGTCTGCATGTACATATAGTGACCCAAATAACTGCAATGTATATGCCATCAATTTTTTATGACTAAGACATTAGTTATCAGGAGAACAACATTGATTTATTGCATGTACCAATATTAAAATTGTTTTGTTTATCCTCTTAAAATTGTATCTAGCCAGATAAATTTATATCATTTCCTCCTCTACTTAGTACAATTTAGCTAAGTATTCATGGTACTTTTTCAGAATCCTTCTTAAAATACCGTTCCCAAAAGCCAATATTAATTAATCAAAACTTGTGATGAAATAAAAACGATTTGACATCTTGCTATAAATAATGGAGATTAATGGGGTTGGGAATGAATAATTTTTGTTTAATATAGGTTATTAAATCTTAGTTACTATTCATGACTATGTTTCCCAACTTCCTCCCCATTTCCACCTCTATGGAACAGTTGTTCCCACAGTGAACTCATTGAGACTCTGCCAATGGGGTAAGGGAGTAGAAACATACCTGGACAGTGAAAGAAGAAAACCAGCTTTTCAGAACAAATTCTGCTTTCTAGGCCTCAGCTTCCTCATCTGTTGAAATAGGGACTCTACACTTAATATTTAATGATCACTGACTTTCCATCTAAATCTACAGAACCACAACTCAATGCCAAAGCAATGGCTTCTGGGAGGCATTATGAATTAGGCTTCAAATTTCTTCTGAGATTTTAATAATAAAGCTGTATGTTTAATGGGTTAATTGGATGCAGCTTTCATAAAATATGTGTATTTATTTAAAGCATCATAATTATGATAATGCCTTTGCAAATGTAATAATCTGTTTGTGGTGAAACAGAGTTGCTTTATTCCTATACAACTCTCCTGAAAGGAAGGTATACTTGTGGGTTAAATTATATGTTCATTAATAAACTATTATGATAATTCTTTGAAATATATATTAAATCAAAATTGCTCTGTCTACACATAGGTAAAATATAATGGTGCAATAAAAAGATAAAACTGTTAAATTCAAGTCCCAAAGACCTCTGTTTCTTTCTTGTTACTTCCTTTATATCCACAGAAAATAAGCTTTTGTTCTTTAATTCTGAAAGTAATGATTTCATTTTGACCAAATATTTCCTGTTATTTGGAGTTCTTTATGGGAAAGTATATCTGATATGTTATCAAAGAAAAAGTAAAATATAAAAATTACACCTGTATAAACAAATGCATAGAAAAAAGTAAGAAAACATAGTATATTAGCTGTAACAGTAGCTGACAGTGCAGCTAATGTGGTTGATACGTTCTTTGCTTTCTCTTTTCTATAATTTTTAAATTTTCTTTAATGTTTTTAATTTCTTTCAGTAACTTCAAATGGTTAAAATGTTACAAATAAAGTATTAATAAAAACATTTAAGTGAGACTTATGAAAAAGGCCGAGTGCTTCTTAAGAAAAGGAAAAATGAACAAGAGAGAAAAAAGTTTTTTGAATTCACACCACAAGTGTCCTTTCTGGCATAGACTTTTTCTAGTTAATGTTTTTCCCTGTTGCCCCATGTATGTGGCAATTTCTTTAAGGCCAGATTCAGATGGTTGACTTCATAAAGCTCTCCCTGATTCTTTCTGCCCATTCCTTCCCTAAATCTTAATCAGAGGCATTATCCTTTGTCTTTGTGCTCCTGCTGCACTCTTAATTTTCTCCGGTTTGTTGGCACATTCTGCTGTCTTGTGGCACATGTTTGCGTATCTTATTACTTCAAAAGATTCAAAGTTTCTCCCACTTATTGGCTAATTTTTCTCAAAACCTTTTATTTGATTAATATTAATTGACATCTTACCAAATTTTAGACAATTCTCACTTTATATGAGAGTTCACATTCTCTCTCACACAATATTAAATAAAGAGAATGAAGAAATAAGCAACATTGATTATTTATGTTTTCTAATTAAATTCTCCCTTTTTAATAGGTAATGGAAATTCTAGCCATACCCCTATCTTCTTTTACAGTATTATCAATTTTTATTTTTTTTGGATTGGCATATGTACTTGCTTGTCTTGCATAGTTCTCATACTAAAAGGTCTGGATAGTCATTTTAAATGTTGATAAAAATCACAGCAATATAAATGCTAATGAATTCTTCCTTCTGAAAGTAGTTCCAATAAACATGAGGAATGAATGAAGAAGTTTGGTAATACTAGGGGGACTTTCCTGGTTGGTGACTTTAGGTATATTCAAGTTATGCAAATAAGAAGTTATTACCATGTCCTGACTTTGCTTAATCAATGATGAAACATCTATGCCAGGGAATATTAAAATTCTCATGACAGCATCACACAACATGTTTAATCTTAGGAAAGGCAGCTTTTTTCAAAAAAAATTTTTTTACAACTTCCTTAGAAAATTGCTTTGAAGTCAAATACCTCTCATCCAAATGTACCTCAGTTATTCAAATGTAATACCATATTTTATAACTAATGATATGCCATACTAGAAGCATTTGGAAAAACCTAGAAATTCATTACTTCTGGACTTGAATTGGATTTTGTTAATAACATGATTGGAATACTTTATTGTTTGGGAGCAATATATAATTATACTAAAATCAATGCTTTAATTCCAAATTTTTAAACTGTATAATAAAATGGGCATTATTTCTTAAACTCATATTTTAGTATCTTAGTATTATTACTCTTTATTGTAAGTTGAAATTTCTATAACTTGATATTAAATATTTAAATAAAATTTACTTTTGTTTCTAATACAATAAATCAAATTCTTCACATTATTTCAGTTTCTGCCTCTGTGCATTTTAAAAAGGTTTTTTCTTAATTTTTAATTTCATTGGTATTTTTCAAACTTTTACTCCATAAAACAGAAACTTTACCATTAGTATAATTTTATGAACATTATTTTATAAGGGTTATAAGTATAGTTGCAGATAAAAATTATAATAATGAAATAGAATGTGAATGCTTCAAAACAATGACATGGAAAAACTGTTATTCCTAGTTTGTTTATCCATGTTTGTGGGATATGTAAATTAAGCAGTTTTCTTTACAATTGACTTACAGTAAAATTCACCAATTCAATGAGTTTAGAGTAATGCAACCATAACCATGATACAGAAAATATGTAACATGCTAATAAGTTCCTTTGTGCCCGCTCATAGTCCATCCCCTTCCCTAGATATTAGCCTCTGGAAAACACTATTATGTTATATAATTTTGCCTTAGCAAGAATGTCATATAAGTAGAATTAAAAAGTATATAGTATTGTAGTTTGTTTCATCCACTTAGCATAATATCTATAATATTTTGATATTTACTTAAGTTGATATGTCTATCTGTATTTTGGTCTTTTTTATATCCAATATTCTAGATTTGTTTTTCTTATTCTTTTCTTATAGATATTTGGATTGTTTCTGTTTAGGGGTCTTATGTGTAAAGCTGCTATGAATATTTGAATACAAGTCTTTTCATTTACCTTGGGTAAATAAAAAGGAGTGGGTTTGTTGAGTTTAAGGGAGGTGTATGTTAGAAATTATAAGAAAATGCCAAAATATTTTTCAAAGTGGATGTATTTTTTTATTCCCATTATCAATTAGTGAGATGCTGAATTGTCAGTCTTTTTAATTTCACCAGTGTTGTATAATTAAATTTACATTTCCCTAATGATTGATGATGTTGTGTATCTGTATATGTGCTTATTTTTTATTTGTAAGTCTTCTTTCAAGAGTTAGCTTCTCAAATCTTCTTTCTATGTTTTCCATCAAGGTGATTGTCATATTATTACTAGTCTGTAAAAGCTCTTTATATATTCTGAACCCATGTTCTTAATCAGATTCATGTTCTGCAAATACTTTATCCCAAGCAGTGGTTGAATTTTTAATTTCTTATAGTTTACTATAAAATATAATTATTTTTCAATTTTTTTAAAATCCAATTTAAAAAACAAACCACAGTTTGTCATTTAAAATGTTTTTGTAGTTCATGCTTCTTTATCTCATAAAAATATGTTCTTAATTCATGATGCATAAATCTTCTTTGTTTTCATATGGAAGTTTTAGCTCTAACATTTAAGCCTAAAATCTTACATTTTGAATTAATTTATGTTCATGGTGTATGGATTTTGTGGAGATATATATATTTGTATTTGGATATTCAATTGCTCTACTGTCATTTGTCAAACAGGCCATCCTTTAACAAAGTGAATTATTTACATTGGCATCTGTTTCAAAACCAATTGCCTATATGTATGTGTGTCAGTGTCTTTGTAAAATCCCAGTTCTGTTCTAATAATCTTTATATTGGTCCTAAATGCAATACCAAACTTTCTTGATAACTGTAGCTTTAAGGTTACTCTTAAAATCAACACTTGAGTGGCTTCCACCTTTTAGCTATTGTGCATAATGCTGTTATTAACAAGAATATAAAAATATATACTCAAGTTTCTGCTTTAATTTTTTGTATATCTACTCAAGAGTGAAATTACTGTTACATTATAATTAAGTTTTAATTAATGGTTTCAAAGTGGTTCCATCATTTACACTCCCACCAACAGATCCTAAGGGTCCAGTTTCCCTACATCCTCCCTAACACTTATTATTTTTTGTTGCTGTTTTTTTTAATAACTATCATAGTGAGTGTGAGTAATATCTTGTAATTTTAATATATTCACCTAAAGATCAGACATATTGAGCATCTTTTTATGGACTTTTTGGTTATCTGCATATTTTCTTTGGAGAAATAGCTATTCAAGTTCTATATGCATTTTTAAATAGTGCTTTTCTTTATGGTGTTAAGTTGTAGGAATCCTTTAAAGATTCTGCATATTCACTTCTTATCACATATGCCATTTTCTTCCATTTCTTAGGTTGCCAATTTACTCAGTTACTTGTGCTTTAGGATACATAAAAGTTTTAAATTTTCATGTAGTGCAATCTATCTTTTTCTCTTTGTTGCCTGTGCTTTTGTGGCATATACAGAAAATCATTGCCCAATCCAATGTCATGAAGCTTTCTCCTTATGTTCTTTTATAAGAATGTTATAGTTGTATCTCTTAAATTTAGGTATTTGACAATTTTGAGTTAATTTTGTATATTTTATAAGGTAAGAGGCTAACACATTCTTTCACATGCCCATATCAAGTTTCCCAATACTATTTGTTGAAAACACTGTCCTTTTCCCATTGAACGGTCTCAGTACTCTTGTTGACACATTTGACTCTTGTTGAAACTCAAATGAAATTTAATGTGTGAGGGTTTATTTCTAGGCTCTTATTTTAACCTACCAATCCATATGTCTGTATTTATGCCAATTATGCACTATTTTAAATATTGTAGATTTATAATAATTTAAAAATCAAGAAGTGTGAGAACGTCAACTTTGATCATTTCCAAGATTGATTTGGCTATCTATGGTCTTCTTGAGATTCCATCTAAATTTTAGGATGAAAGTTTCTATTTCTACATAAAATGTCATGGGAAGTTTGATAGAGATGACTTTCATCTGCAGGTTGCTTTGGGTAGTATTTGTATATTAACAATATTATGTCTTCTAATCCATAAACATAGAATGTGTTTCCATTTCTTAGTATCTTAAATTTTTTCAACATTTTGTAGTTTATATTGTAAAAATCTTTTACATCTTTAGTTGTGTTTCTTTCTTAGTGTTTTATTCTTTTTGATGCTATTGTAAATAAAATTGCTATCCTGGTTTACTTTTCAAACTGTTCAATATTAATGTATAGAAATGCAACTGATTTTTTAGTAATTATTTTGTATCCTGCAACTTTGTTGAACTTGTTCGGAAGTTCTAATAATTTTTGTTTGTTTTGTTATATTTCTACTGTGGAATCCTTTAAGTTTTCTATATATAAGATCATGAGGTTTGCAGAGACAATTTTACTTCTTTTCTAATTCAAATGCCTAATTGCTCTGGCTAGGACTTCCATTTCTGTGTTGAATAGAAATAGCAAAATGGCCATCCTTGTTTTCTGCCTGATCTTAGAGGAAATGTTTTCAGTCTTTTACTATTGAGTATGATAGCTGTGGAACACTTGCGTTTTAACTACATACATCATTTCCTCTCATTTGGTTTTTAAATTAATTAGAATTATTCAATTTTGTCTTGAGTATACACTTGATATGTATTTTAAAATTGTTATATTCCTTCATGAAAATGATGTTAAATAAAAATAAAAATCATTTTTATAAAACAGCTCCTATTTGATATTCTTGAGGGGATATTTAGGTAAATTTAATCATGCATCAACTCTAAAAAAATGAACATTTCTGCCCCATAGGCCTGGCTCAGTGGTTGAGCATTGACCTATGAACCTGGAGGTCACGGTTCTATTCCCTGTCAGGGCACATGCCTAAGTTGCAGGCTCGATCCCCAATGGGGGACGTGCAAGAGGCAGCCAGGCAATTAATGATTCTCTCTCATCATTGATGTTTCTTTCTCTTTCCCTCTCTCTTCCTCTATGAAATCAATAAAATTAAAAAAATAAAATGAATGAACATTTCTGCTCTGGCAGAAATGGTTGAGCATCTTTCCACTGCTCTGGCAGTGTGGTTGAGCATCATCCCATGTACCAAGAGATTACCAGTTTGATTCCAGGTCAGGGCACATGCCTGGGTTTTGGGCTTAATCCCTAGTAGAGGGTGGGCAGGAAGCAGCTGATTAATGTTTATCTCTCTTCCTCAAATGAATAAAAACATATTTTAATATATGTTTATTGATTTTAGAGAGGAAGGGAGAGGGGGAGATAGAAAGAGCAATAATGAGAAAGAATCATTGAATGGCTGGCTCCTGCGTGCCCCCTCCTGGGGATAGAACCGGAACCCCGGGAATGTGCCCTGACTGGGAATTGAACTGTGACCTCCTGGTTCATAGCTTGATGCTCTATCACTGAGACACACCGGCTGGGCTAAAAACATACTTCAAAAAATGAACATTTCCTAGTACATGGAAATAAATGTATAATTAGGGCTTCTGCCATCCTACACTTTGTTAGGCGATATATACAAGAAATAAAATAAAAATAGATAAAACATGGGCCCCTATTAAGATAATAGAATATATATGAGAAGTAAACTTAATGATAAAGCCAATTAAGTATTGCTGTGTTCAAGTTTTCTTAAAATAATATCTGTTTAATTAGAGGAGAAGTTCAGGGAAATGGCTTCTGTAGTCCTCTTCTGCTCTTAAGGGCATATATTTTACTTTTAGCTCTTTCCTTTTATGAATGGGGAACACTCCACATATCAATACTTCTGAAGCTAAAATAGAATTATAAATTTACTAAATGGAATACCTTAGCCTTGATTGACGTTAATTACACCGTATCCATGTCTCAGTAGACTTGGAGAATGCAATAAAACCATTACCAGTATAGTCAAGAAGTTGTCTCGGATCCTTTATATGAGTTAAATTGTTTTAATCAAGACATTTTTGTATAGAACATAAAACAGACCTTAATTATAACCTCATGTGTTTGCCTAGCCATTTAGTTTTTTTTAACTAAAATGAATAGTATATTTGTGAAAAGTTAAAATTGGAATTCACAGAAAAACAATACATTTTTCTTTTATGCAATTGATGCTAATAAGTAAAACAAATTACTTGCTATCCTTTAAAATAAAGTTTAAAATTGAAATTCAGTTAAGAGTCTATTTTTTTTCTTAAAAATATTTAAAGTAGTATTGCCTGGTACTTACATTTTGCATGTATATTTACTACTTTTTTTCCATTTGCCTTCCTTTTCCCATCCTTCCTTTTCTTCTTCCCTCCTTCCTTAATTCCTTTCTTCCTCCCTTCTCCCTTTTCTTCAACCCTTCTTGATTTTTTACTTTCTTTTTAGAGGTCCTGTGGACCTTGATAATGATTACACAAGCCTGACCATGTAGATTTGAGATTTGAGGTCCTTTTCTGAATATTTGATAATCATATAACCATCCCTCCAGCCAGATCCTTAAACTACTTCCCAAATGACTGAAATGAAATGTTGTGTCAACACGGTGGAATGGTTGCTAGGATTCAGATTTAATTTAATTTAAAGAAAATAATGTATTGCAAAATTTCTTGCACTATGAGTTTCTAGGGTTTGATTTATAACGTTTCTAGGTGAGTTTTAAGTCTTTAAGTAGTTAAATTATTGACACAAGAAAATATTAAATGATTATTTTTTAGATTGTTGAACACATGACTTTTTAAACATAAAAGAAGAAACCATCTCATGAAGGTGGATATCCTACATAAAAATAGATTCATAGGATGAATACATAGAGTTAATAATGTAACATTTTATAAAATATACAAATAACTTCAAAACAGTCTTTGGTTTCAAAATCTAGTTTCTATTTTATAATTTGATGATGCTTTGAGTAAAATTAAAATGGGTCACATGAGAAACAATTAGCTATTTAAAGCAAAGTCTTTATTTAAAAGAATACAATTGATTATCTGTATATATAAAACCCTAATATGCAAAGAGACCGAACGCGGAACAAACGAACAACTGAACAACCAGTTGCTATGATGTAAGTCTAGCACCAGGGGGCGTGCACAGTACATGGCAGGCATCAGCAGCAGGTGTCAGAGTGCGAAACATGGCGGGCGTCGGCTGTGGCAAGATGGTGGAGCAGGTGAGCGGGTGTGCCAGAACAAGGCAAGGCACCAGTCCCTGTCATTGGGGCAAGCCTCAGGTGGTTACTGAAAATCCTTTGCTCCCACATGCCACAGTCCCGCCCAATGCTCGCACCTGCTGCCAGTGCCGGAGCTGCCGCTTGCACCCACTGCCAGCACCCAGCACCAGCCCCAATCGCTCAGCACTGTCAACAGGTGCAAGTGGCAGCTGCCAGCCCTGATTGCCCCTAAGGGCTTCCCCACCTCCCCCTGCTCCTGAGGGGCGATGGGGCAGCAGCTGCCACTCACACCTCCTTATGGCACCGGTGGCAGGAGCCAGGCTGCCAGCAGACAGGGGACTGGGGGCCGTGGTGAGAGGGGCCGGGTGGGGGCACGAAGAATGGGCCGAGACCCGCCCACCCCTGTGCCCATAGCAGCCTCGTGGCCCACAGTTCCTTTCAAGGTGCACAAATGTGTGCACTGGGCCCCTAGTATATAATAACCTCAGTCTCTGAATCATCAAATATAAGTCTTTATTAACATAGCCTTGTCTTTACCTACCACCAGATTTTTCCTCAAATAATCTTCAATGATGAAGTCCTGAAATATAACACAAAAAGATGTGAAATTTTCAGGTATCTGTATGTAATCTTCCATTCTTACTAAAGAAAACTTTTAGGCTTCTTTTAACACATTGCTTGTGGGTAGTAACAGGTGGCTCTACTACTTACAGTCAACGTAAAACGTATAAATACGTTTCCCGCATACAATGTGTTAATAAAGATAGTATAATTTTCCTCCTTAGCAAAATTATTTGCTTTGTTATTGATATATTGCTTATTCAAAAGAGGAATTGGAAAGAAATATAGTAAAATATTCTATCTAATAAAGAGGTAATATGCAAATTGACCATCACTCCAACACACAAGATGGCCATCCCCATGTGGACACAAGATGGCCAGCAGAGGAGGGCAGTTGGGGGTGACAAAGCCTGCAGAGGAGGGCAGTTAGGGGCAATTGGGCCAGCAGGGGAGGGCAGTTGGGGGCAATCAGGCTGGCAGGGGAGGGCTGTTAGGGGCGATCACGCAGGCAGGGGAGGGCAGTTAGGAGCAACTAGGCTGACAAGGGAGGGAAGTTAGGAGTGACCAGGCCAGCAGGGGAGAGCAGTTGGGGGCAACCAGTCCTGCAGGGTAGGGCAGGTGGGGGTGACCAGGCCTTCAGTGAAAGGAAGTTGGGGGAGGGGGACCAGGCTGGCGGGGGGGGGGGAGGTAGAAGCAATCGCCCCCCCAGGGAGGGAGGGTTGTTGAGCTGGGGCGACCAGCCTTCACGAAAAAACAAATTATGCGCCACCACCCCCAT
>NW_005871048.1:18499725-18513064 GCF_000147115.1 Myotis lucifugus
AGGCTGGCAGGGGGGGCAGTTAGGGGCAATCGCGGCTCGGCAGGGGAGGGAGGGCTGTTGTGGGGGGGGGGACCAGGCTGGCAGGATAAGGCAGTTAGGGGCAATCAGGCCAGCAGGGGAGGGAGAGAAGTTGGGGCGGGGACCGGGCCTGCAGGGGAGGACAGTTAGGGGGGACCAGGCCGGCAGGGGAGGGCAGTTGGGGGCAATCGGGCCAGCAGGGGAGCAGTTAGGCGTCGATCAGGCTGGCAGGGGAGTGGTTAGGGGGTGATCAGGCTGGCAGGCAGAAGCAGTTAGGGGAAATCAGGCAGGCAGGCAGGTGAGCAGTTGGGAGCCAGCAGTCCTGGATTATGAGAGGGGTGTCCGACTGCCCATTTAGGCCCGATCCCACTGGCCTAAACAGACAGTAGGACATCCCTCGAGGGATCTCAGATTGGAGAGGGTGCAGGCTGGGCTGAGGGACATACACGCCCCCCCCCCCCCCATGCACGGATTTCATGCACTGGGCTTCTAGTATTTGTAATAAGGTAAAGTATTCCTGAAAACATAATTCACTGAAGATATTAATATGGAGAATTTGCTGGTCTTCAATTTTTTTATTTTTTACGTATTACCTTGAATGAATAAAAAATGAAACAAAATAGGTGTTTATGTGCAGCATCTTTGTTGTTGAGCTAAATAAGAGAAACAAGCTTCTCCCTGTTTTGATGGCTATTGAAACTACAGCAGACCTAATATTTCACTGGGATATTTTTTACTTAGCATATTAGGCCTAATTAGTATTTTTTTAGTCATGAGTTATTTTTTATAACCTCAGGACTCTTGCATTAGTGTTAAATTTTATAGATTTATAAGAACAAGTTGGAGAAGGGACAATCTCCTAATTTGCATGTGCTAATTAGAAAGATATTAATTCTAATTTTTAAATCAGTAATTTAATATTTTTAGTAAAGTAGGACAAGATAGTATTTCTAATTAGTTATACCAAATTGTTATTAAATGAAACATATTTAATTGTTTCTTTGAACCTGTAAAGAAAAGTTTGGTTGTAATAAATATCTCTGTGTATTGTTTTGACCTCTGTTTCAACTATACAATCCCAATTTGTTTTCAATGTTTTCTCAGGCACAGGATTCTATGATTAATATCTCTTGCTGTGTTATCTCTGCTGCTAATGAAAAACATTGGGTGTTCTTTCACTTCACAGAATGCAAACGCAGATGAAAATATTTTACAGGTGAACTCCTTATGAACACTTCTAATTGCTTAGGAAATGTTTGAAAATCTAGAGTAATTTGCCATTATTATAATGAATAGCATAAACTGTAATATTTCATAGTAATTAACTTGTGTCAGCACCATTATTTTTCATTAATTATAAATGAGAAAGAATGAAAGAACACCCACAGGAACAGATGTACAAAATTGTCTCTTAGGTTCTGTTTCAGGTTTGATTTTTTTTTCCTACTCAATATACTGTTTTGGGTATATTATCAAGCTTAGGGAAAATACAGATGGTAATGCTTGTTTTGGGGAGAAAGGGACAAAGTGCATTTAATAAGGGAGTTGCCTATGAAGTTCAATGTTTTAATTTAAAAAGTTGTTACTGGCATGCCAGATAAAACTACTGGGAAAGAAAAACACTTTATTTTCAGTAAATGCAGCTAAGATATTTTGAGAAAAGAAAAATGTATTTTGGTCATCTTTTTTTTCTGTTAGAAAAATAGAAACCACTATTTAGTTTTGCAAGATTTTAGGCCTATGATATGTTAATTGAAGTCAATTTTTTTTTTAAATAAAGGAAGGAAGGATAGAAGGAAGGGAAATAGGTGAACATTATAGTGATGTTTGGGTGATTGAATGTTTTTGTGTGTTTTTTTTGGTAAATTTACACAACAGCTTTTATGCTGTTTCCAGAAAGCAGAACACAGGTATGTCTTGAATATCTTTACAATAAATCCACTTCTTTTAATCCCACTTCTTTAATCTCTTACAAATAATTAGTTGTGCTGTCCTCTTTTCTTTTTTTTTTTCTTACCTTAGGCTGATTACAGGCATAAAAGTCTTAAAACCATTGTACTGTAAATTTTCTGTGACTTAAAGGTTTGTTAAGATGGTAACATAATTAGCAGAAATCTAGGGATATCATGCTTACTCTTGGCTCATTTCAATTTTGGTCAGGACTGTCCTCAGATTCATTCTTATTGGATGATATAAAAAATTATCTGATCTATCAATTTTGTTCAAGGTGAATTCCTCTCGAAAAAAAATGTTATATGAAAAAGGAAACCATGGCCAAATATATTTGAGACAAGTTGACAACATTAAACAAGATTTTGTTTTATCACCAGTATTTTTCAAGGCTTATAAATTGATAATTTTCACTGGGACTGTCCAAGAGGAAAGTGGAATGTTCATAGAACATTTGTTGTTTCTCAAACATTTTTTTAAAAAATCTTTTAACCACTCTTCCCAGAACTCATGTATCTCAAAGCATATATTAAAAAATATGTACACATGGCATTTCCTGGGGGAAGGAATGCTAAGGAAGAGGAAGCATTACTTCTTTTCTATTCCCTGAGGCTAATTATCCCAATGGAATCAAGGATGATCAGTACAGAAGCTTGAATTTGGGAAAGTTTGCTCTGCTTTATCATAATTATTCTCAGCATTGGTGTACTTACTTGTCCCTAGCTATTGAATTCCTTGAAATTCATCCTATGTTTCAGATGCTTTTCTACCCACTGAACTCAATTAAAATGTCACTGCCCTATATCACAGTTTTGAATTTCAAACATGATGGTAATACAGGGTTTTTATTCCTTGGAAGTATTCAATCAATAAATACTAATCTTGATAATAGAAATAATATATTTGTTTTTTAGTTTTATTCCAGTGCTTGTTTACATTTAGAATAATGATGATGATTAAATGAGATTATATATAATATATGAGTGCCTCGAATTTAGTGACTATTTATAAAATCTTATTCTATTTAAACCCACTTTTTATATCCTTAGGAGTATTCACTCTCCTTTAATAATTTTGACTTACAAAAACTAGTTAAATAAATATAACCAAGTAAAACATTTATCTTCTTTCTTTTTATCATGGATTTCTACTCATTTAATACCATAGTATTCAAATATTTCTGCCAAAGCATTCTTAAAGTTGAAACATGAAAAATAAATGTATCTGTAGGAATATGTGGGCACTTACTCTGATGTACATTTTCACAGAAGTCTCTTCATTTATGCCCATGTTAGGTATCCCATGTTAGTTATACTTTTCCCCTCAAAATTTCAAGGAAATTTACCAGAAAGCTATACAATGTTTGTCCTATAACCTCTGTATTAGTTTCCTTGGTCCGCTGTAACAAATTACCACAAAGTTAGTGGATTAAAAAACAAAATGTGTCGTCTCACACTTTGGAGGTCAAAAGTCTGACAGGCTTTCAGCAGGGAAGCCCCTCTTCTTGTGACCGTAGAGATTTCATTCCTTGTCTCATCCAGCTTCTGGTAGCTCCATCATTTGTTGACCTGAGAAGGCATCATTCCAATCTCAGACTCCAACGTCACTTAGCCTCCTCCTTTTTTATATACTCTCGTCTCTCTGTCTCAAAACTTCACCTTTTGGTTATAAGGACGTTTGCCCTTAGATTTGAGGGCTTCCTGAATAATCTAGAATTATCACATCTCCAGATAGTCAATAAACCACATCTGCAAAAGATTCCTTTTCCACATAAAAAGGCATTCTTAGGTCCCAGGGATTTGACATAGATGGCCTTCAGGTTGGGATGGGCACATTTTTGGCCTACCACAATATCCCATAGATATGGGCTCTAAGCTACTCACCCTGTACATAAATCTTTTGTTATCTTGACACCGTTTTGAAGTGGGACCTGATTGGTTGGGTAATATGGGTGCTAAGTGAGAGGAACAGAAATGTTTACTCAAGATTTGATTCCATGTGAATAAATCTGTATTGCTTTCTTCTCTACCACACATAAGCTAGACAAGCAGAGGACAGACCCTTCTCCTCTGACCATGCTTACCATGGAGTAAATAAGAGATGTATACCTATTTAAGAGATTTATGTCTATTTATTTGTAGCTATTCTTTATTTATACCTATTTAAGAAAATTTTCCTGTGTTTAAGAGAATTGCTTAAGGTCAATGTAATTATGCCACAAATAACAAGGTAACCCCTAGAGAGGTCAGTTGTACCTCCTTTGAAACATATTAGTTTTCTACAAAATAATATCTTCACTGTTGACATAAATATTCAAACCTCTAGATGTTTTTTATGTATTGCGGAATTGAGAAATGATGAGAAAGTGTAGCCTGAAAATTAATACAAGTATAAAAAATCTTGTTAAGTGCATAGATATATGTAATGTGAACCTGGAGGGCAGATCCGCTCATCCTTATTCTGGTACTGGGGGAAGTTCCACTGAAGTCATATGAGTTAGATAGGGTTTTAAAGGACAGGTAGACATTTGTAAGGGTGAAAAATCATAGGTTACTCCATCATGAGGCAATATGAAAGTCTTGACTGTTTGGAGAATGTTGGGAATGACAGTGAAACTGGCCATAGAGTTGAGACACCAGCAGCTGGATGAGAAACTGTGAGGAGTCTGACATGTTTGCTCTATAGACAAAAGGCTCCCAACTGGGTTTTTATTTTTGTTTTCTTTTTTACCTTTAAACTAATATAATTAACTGTCAATATGGCAGATAATCTGGAATAGGATGATTAGAGAGGATATTATTTCAGTAGTTAAAAGGCAACTAAAGGAGTCTTAACTAAGATAGAAGATATGGAAATGGAAGACATAGGGTTTACATTCAATGTTAAAGATGTCAGGGAATGAGAAAAGAGAAATCAAGGTTTAATTTTTTTAAATGTATCTTTATTTTTGAAAGTATTACAGATGTCCCCCCTTATAGTCCCCATTGACCCCTTCTAGCCTGCACCTGACTCCATCTCAGGCCTTCATCATACTGCTGTCTGTATTCATGGGTTATGCATATATGCATAGAAGTTATTTGGTTAATCTCTTCCCACTCACCCCCACCTTTCCTCTGGGATTCATCACTCTGTTCCATGTTTCTATGTCTCTGGATCTAATTTTTAAAATTATACTATAGCAGTAGAGTGAAACATAATTCAATTAGGTCTAAATAGCAAGTACAAAATATATTTTTGAAGATAGATAATAACTCTAGTTTCATACTTGCTAAGAATGAGATTATGTAATATTTTTAGGTTATCCAGGTGATTATGCTAAAGAGAAAGAATTATGAGTTTTGGACTTTGAAGACAAGAGTAATGTAGAGATGTGGTTCCTAATTTCAGAGACTTAAAATAAACTGGTGAAATCTATGGACTTTTAACTCAGTGAACCTACACTACCATACATACACACTGAAAGTTGTATACAATTCTAACAAAATCAGATTGTGTTTGAAATCATGAAAGTATATCAGATTACCCAAAGAAATATTTTGAGTTAGAGGAGAACACGACCTTAAATGGGTCTTGAATCAAATATAGGATGGACCTCATAAGAAGGGAAGGGAACAAAGAAAGCAACACCAAGAAAGAAAATATAACTAAATAGAACTTATTAAAAAATGGTGCTGAAGAAAACAAAAACAAAGAAGATTTTTTAATCTTAGAGAGAAGTTTACCATTGCCAAAGTGACTCTGCAATCAAAGAAGATGAGAATTTAAAATAGGGCATAAGGTTCATCAATTATAAAATTGTTAGTAGTGTTAGTTGGGATAATTCTCATGTGGTAAGAGGAGAGAACAGCCCTATCTGGTTTGGCTCAGTGGATAGAGTGTTGGCCTGTGGACTAAAGGGCCCTGGGTTTGATTCCGGTCAAGGGCTTGATTTCTGGCCCTGGTCAGGGCACATGCAGGAGGCAATCAACTGATGTGTCTCTCTCAGATCAATTATTGTCTCTCTCTGTCTCTTTCCCTCCCTTCCATTCTTTCTAAAAATCAATGGAAAAATATCCAGTGAGGATTGACAAAACAAAACAAAACAAAATGAGGAGAAAACAGACTGTAATGGATTGAAGGATGAATTCCCATTCATAAAAGTTAAAACATAGTAATTGAATTTATTTATTTTTCTTATTTGATATTTGGATATTGTTAATGTACTGTATTGTACTGTTAATATTATGTATTCATATTAGCTAGTAGAGATTATGAATATTGACTAAACTCTCATACTTCTGTCTTTAGTGAAACTACCCTATTCATGTTTTCTGTAAAAGTAAATGGTAATGTGCCAGCTGACATCACCATGGCCATAAGTACCTGGAATGTTACCCTAGAATCTGAAGGCTAGTTATCCTTCCCGCTACTGAATGCATTGGAAATTCTCTGCATTTGGTCAAAATATTACCTTATTACTTGAATT
The DNA here is from genome assembly GCF_000147115.1 of Myotis lucifugus. Lineage (NCBI taxonomy): Eukaryota > Metazoa > Chordata > Mammalia > Chiroptera > Vespertilionidae > Myotis > Myotis lucifugus. Next base: position 18,506,159 of record NW_005871048.1, read on the forward strand.
ATTTGGAGGAGCGGGATTTCTGTACTTTGCAACTGAAAAACATGCACAACTATATTCAAATGCCTGAATTTGAAGGCCACTTTTACACTCACCCAGAAATTCCACAATAAGTTGCTAGGGGTAATATAAGACAGAAACTAATAATATAGGACTTCACACTCATTGATGAATGAATGTGTGACATGATTGATTCCCATTTTCATTAATAGATAATCCCACACTGTCCTGGCTTTGGGGATGGTTGGCTCCTTCTATTCATATCTCTGACTGGAGAGAAATTCAGTAGTTCTAGTGAGTAAATGGCTTGTCTACTGTTTAATTTGTCATTCTTAACCATTTTTAACTACTTTTTAAAATTTCTATTTCATGAAAGTTTGCATTTATAATTAACTTCATTTTATTTTCTTTCTTTTTTTTTAATTTACTTACAGTTCAGCTATTTTAGGTCAGGTAAATTTTCATGTTTAGATACACATTATTTATATGCTTATTTCCATTCCCTTTCAACTCTTCTCTAGTTGTTCCCAGGAGGTCTTTGTCGACCTCTCTCTACATTTTTCTTTTTATCTTTATTTTATTTGTGAGTCAAAGAATGAATTCCCTTAAGGACAATAAACATAAAGGAAAGCAAATAGTGAGCATATATAAATAATGAAAGTCATATATTTTTTTAAGTGAATTTAGTCTTTAAAAAAAACATGAGATTAAACTTGATAGATGTTCAACTTGCTTAGGATTTTCCATATGAATCTCCACAAACTTTCATCTTTCTCTTTTATTCTCCTTTAATAAAAACTCTCTGTTTCAAGAACCAGAATTCATAGTAACTTCTTAAACTCCCATTAAAATTTCCCTTTATTTCTGCTATTATTGTCATATAGCTTCAACTGAATGACATTGAAAACACATATGTTTTAGAAGCAACATGGGATAAAATTGATATTTATTTACTATATACTGGAACATAATCAGTATTCAAAATACTGTTTTTATGAGTAATCCATTTAACTTTTTTTAGAAAGGTCTTTTTCTAAATTGGAATTTCTAATTATTATGAAACACTGAATAAATTAACAAGAAACTAAAATAAAGAGTTTAAAACAATCTTCAAAATAGGTGAGTGGAAAAAAAAAGACACCTGAAATTATATGAACTCAACATTTCCATTAGTAGATCTTTTCTTGGATAATCACCAGTTTGTTCATCAAAGTTAACATTTTACCAGCAGTGAGCAAGTCCCCACCCCTCCATGATTAGAAGCATCTAAATCTAAGCAGCACTCTTTTGCATAACTCTAAATTATATGTCATTTATTTAGCAGTTACTGTGTAATTAGTGTGTCTTAATTTGAGCATTAAAAATGTATTGAGTTCTACATGCAGTATTTATAATTACAAGATCAATTTGTGGTTAACTGATTTCACCGCTAAGATTTTGTATCTAGAATAATTATATGCACTTCCAAGATTGCCACAGTAGAGAATTGTATAGGAGAGTACTTCAATAAAAATAAGTCATTTGTATTTTATAGTAGATTAATACTGAAACATGCAAAGTGTATAACTCATGAGAGAACCAATAATGTACTAGCAAGGAAATATTATAAAATTATTCATATATATATATTTATGTACATACATAAATATGTACATACATTTATACACATACACAAGCACATACATAAATGGTCATACCAGGTTAAAATGCCCTTTTTAGGAAGAATAAAGCCTTTTTTGGAACTTTATTTGTATTTTCCAAAAACCAGTCATTTTGACCTGTATGACTTTTTTAAAAGTCTGCTTTTATGACCTCCATAAACAATGCTCTGAAATATTTCTATATTGTATTTGTGTGTTGGCATACATCTAGAACACAGCACAAACTGCTGTAGGAAAACATAGTTAGATACCTTGTTTGGTGTGCAGAATTCGGCATGAGTGACCCTGTTAAATTTTCCCTGTAAATCAAAACACGCAAACAAAAAAATGCCCCAAAGATTCATCTTAAAAATACAGCTTTAGCCTGGCTGCCATGGCTCAGTGGTTGATCTTCAACCTATAAACCAGGAAGTCATGGTTCCATTCCCAGTCAGGGCACATGCCAGGGTTACAGGTTTGGTCCCCAGTGTGGGGCTTGCAGGAGGCAGACAATTAATGATTGTCTTTCATCACTGATGTTTCTCTCCCTCTCTCCCTCTCCCTTCCTCTCTGAAATCAATAAAAATTTATTTTTTAAAAATATAGCTTCAGTAAAGTAGTTATACAGTGTTTTGGGGATTGTAAATGAAGCACTAGGTTAGCATTCGGACATCAAAGAAGAAAGTATAGAAAACAAAAGAGAAAAACTGAAAAAAAAGAGGAAGATTTAAATAGAGAATTGGAAAACAAAATAAAAACAATAAAGATATCTATGAAACAATAAAACATTTAATATTTATCACCAGATATATACTTTTGGAGGTTGATGTAATGGAAAAATTGAAAATGAAATATAATTAATTCAATATATAAGTTTGGAAATTAATATAATACAATGTAATTAGCATACTTTATATCAATATACTAGTATAATTAATATATATTACTATAATTTAGAAAAGAATTAGGAAATCTGAGAAAATGCTAAAAAAATTAAAATTCCACAAATACTTGTAGTATGTAGTTGTCATGATCTAGTTGCATTGTCTTCACTGAATTTCACTCCCCTTTTCTGAGAAATGCTCTTATTTGGCATTTACCCAAAAAAGCAGCCATTTAAAATAAAATTATATTTTCTTTCTGGAATTGTTTTAGGGTAGACAACTGTCAAATCTGGGTTATTTTCTATTTCCAGATCTAAGGATTTAGAATAGGAAGTGGAGAGAACATGAGAATGACAGACACACAAAGGGGGGAGAGAGAGAGAGAGAGAGAGAGAGAGAGAGAGAGAGAGAGAGAGAGTCAGAGTCAGATACTGGAGAGATGAATCCAAAAAATGACGTCTGCCAACAGTACAGCAGAATGTTGTTCAGTGACTGTTCTGCCTACTGTACTAACTAGTAGAGGGCACTTTCTGTAGCAACAGTGAAGAATGAAGCAGAAATAAATAGAACAATATATTTTCTTATATTTAGAAATATATAGAGAAAAAAAATATAAAAAATATTTTCTTGATTGAATTTGAATACCTACCTGGTTCCTAGTAGATTCTAATATAAGATTTATCCTTGCGTTAGATTCTTCAAGAAACACAAAAATCTTTTCTACTTAAGTTGGGTGAATGGGCTTCTGTTAATTGCCTGGCAAAGGATCCTCATTTTATAAAATAAAACTAGGTAAGAGAAGAGTGATAATTGTAGAATAAATATTTTAAAATGAAATTTAGGATTAAAATTATAGTGAATGAAGCAACAATCTATAATAATAAAAGTGTAATATACTAATTAGACCAGACGTCCCTCCAACAACCTTCTGGACAAAGCTGGGGCTGCGAGGGAAGCCCAGGTCCCGGGTGCCTGAGGGAAGCCAGTGCTGGCAGCCGGGGGAAGGAAGGCCTACTCTTGCATGAATTTTGTGCATCGGGCCTCTAGTGAATTATAAAGTGCAAAGTAGTTTTTGTTTAGATGTAGTCATGTAAATATTCACATTAAGAAAGATTTTAATCTATGGAAGAAAATCCAAGATACAAGTTTCTGGCTAAGGCAATAGGCTAGAGAAGACAATTAGGTGTGACAATTTTAAAATGCTTAGAATTTACAGTTTTCTATCCATCTGTAATTTACTACAAAGAACTCTTTTAAGTAAAGAAAAATATTAAAGAAATAAAATATATAATTTATAAATGTTCAAATTTATAAAATATTAACAAATAATTCAGCAATACCTCATAGATAGTGAGTTCATCCCAAAAAGAATAGATTATTTATTCTAAGTCCATTCATGCAATTCAACTTATTAATGTAGACAACAGGCAAATTGAGTAGAGGCAATTCACAAAAGAAAATAGCAATAACAAACATTTGTATAAAGAAAAGAGAGAACTTAAGTGCATCTCTCTAGAATTGAATGAACCACATATTTAAACAATAAAATGACATTTGGTCTCTAGAGTATTAAAACCAGTTGTTATTAGTGATATTGATATTGAGGATTCAAATAAACAAGTTCTTTATCTTTTTATGGCAATTTGTCTCTCTATATATTTAATATGTATATTTTTATTTCTGCTCGAAATTTATCCTACAAAATAATTGTCAATATATTCAAAATTTAGTTACAATAATATTTCAAAATATTTCAATACAATAGAGGATTGGTTAAGTAAAATAAAATCAATTTACAAAGCAATATGCTTCCATGTCTCCAAGGGCTTTTTAAAACACCACCCCTACACACACTACACATGCACTTGTATAAAAAATACACATACTATGCATTGTTCTGAGAAGGTCTATAAATATGAACAGATTTTTAAAGACAATTATAATTTCAAAAAATTCAAAATAACATTATGTGATATGATGGTCTTGCAATTTAGAGAACTCTGGTTATTTTAGGTATTTTATTAGATGTCTAATTAATTTTATAGTTTGTTTAAATTTAGGAATATATGTAATTATTAAAAGAATGGCTTACATAAATAATACATATTCATTGGCACCAAATAGTTATAAAGATAAACTTTAGACTAATGATATAATTAGTTATAAAAGTTTCTTTAGTGCACAATCTTCTTTGTATTCACAAATAACTTTTTAAAAATGCATTATAAACTTATTAAAACACATTTACTGATCCTTTTATTATAAACTAGGGGCCAGTGCACAAATTCATGCACCTTGAAAGGAACTGTGGGCTGCGAGGTCGCAGTAGGCACAGGGGCGGGTCTTGGCCCATCCTCTGCGCCCCCGCCCGGCTCCTTCCATCATGGCCCCCGGTCCCCTGTCTGCTGGCAGCCCCACTCCCGCCACTGCCGCTCCCAAGCATTGATGGCACCGGCCTGCTCACACCTGCTGATGGTGCAGCGCGGTTGGGGCCAGTGCCAGTAGAAGGTGCAAGTGGGGCTGGCGCCGTCAACAGGTGCGAGCGGCGGCTGCTGCCCCAATAGCCCTTCAGGAGCACAGGGAGGTGGAGAAGCCCTCAGGGGCAATCGGGCCAGCAGCCACTGCTTGCACCTGCTGATGGTGCCGAGTGATTGGGACTAGCGCTGGGCACTGGCACCGGGTGTGAGCAGTGGCTCTGACGCCAGCTGTGGGTGTGAGTGGGGCCGGCGCTGGCAGCAGGTGCAAGCGCCAGGTGGGACAGCGGCACGTGGAAGCAAAGAATTTTCAGTAATCCCCAGAGGCTCGCCCCAATGACAGCGACCGGCACCCCGCCTTGGTCTGGCGCCCCCGCTCACCTGCTCCACCATCCTGCCATAGCCCACGCCCGCCATGTTCTGCACACGCCCCCTGGTGGTCAGTGCACTTCACAGCGAACAGTTCGGTTGTTCAGTTGTTCTGCTTGATTTCCTTGGAAGGACTTATGATTGTGCTTTGATAATGATTAAAATAAATTAGTAGTACATATAGGTTGTACTAGTAATGTGTTTTAGCCAAGTTTCTCTGAGAAGCTGACTAATACATTGTCAAATATGAGGATTTTATTAGAAAAAATGGCTATGTGAGAGAAAATAAGAAGGGGACTGGACAGGCTGAGAGGGCAATGCACATCTGATCCTGAGTGCAAGAGAGGGAGAGAACGTTGGGTTGAAACATCCTAGAGTGCCGTGCAGTCTAAGACAGGTTTGGCAGAGCCATTGGAAAGTGTTCAAAATAAAATTTGCATATGCCAGAAACATGCCTGCCTTACTATCCCTGTTGCGCTGAGTCTTGGCTGGGAGCAGCCTATTGAATATGTGTATTTGCAAAACTGTCCTAATGGGTTTCAAAGTGTAACAACTGGGTCATCTATTAATTACATTATCAAGGCTGCCACAGTTAGTATATCTTTTAATACTTTGAAATTATTAATATATTTATGTATGTATTTTCTAGTTGTCTTTCTATATTTCTATATTTTATATAATCGGTTCTGTGTATTTATACACATACATAAATACAGAGAAATAAATAATTGCATGCATAGAAATATATTTATTTAAATTATATATATATATATATATATATATATATATATATATATATTTACATTAGAGGCCCGGTGCACAAAAATTTGTGCACTTGGGGGGGTCCCTCAGCCTGGCCTGTGCCCTCTCACAGTCTCCCCAGGTCACAGATCAGAGGTCCAGATCCTGCGGGCGGCTCTGGCATTACTTGTCCCGCCTCCCCCGTCCCAATTTGGGGCCCAGACCCACGGGTGGCGTCTGGAGTTGCCTGCCCTGCCTCCCCGGGTCACAGATCAGAGGCCCGGATCCCGTGGGCAGCGTCTGGTGCTGCCTGCCCCGCCTCCCCCTGTCCGAATCTGGGGCCGAGACCCCTTGGGTAGCATCTGGAGCTGCCTGCCCCGCCTCCCCAGGTCATGGATCAGAGGCCAGGACCCGCGGGTGGCATCTGGCGCACTGCTTGCCCCACCTCCCCGGGTCACAGATCAGAGGCCAGGACCCTGCAGGCAGCATCTGGCACTGCCTGCCCCACCTCCCCGGGTAACAGATCAGAGGCCAGGACCCTGTGGGCGGCGACTGGCACTGCCTGCCCCGCCTCTCCAGTCACAGATCGGAGACCAGGACCCTGCGGGCAGCATCTCACGCTGCCCACCCCACCGGCAGTATGCAAATTTAACAGCCATCTTTGTTGGATTAATTTGCATACTCTCCTGATTGGCTGATTGGCATAGCTAAGGTACTGTCAATTAGCATCTTTGTATTTTATTAGTGTAGCACATATACTGATATATTAAAGGCCTGGTGCACAAAAATTTGTGCACTGGC
>NW_005871048.1:18513245-18767535 GCF_000147115.1 Myotis lucifugus
CTAGGGCAGCCCCTGCTCAGCTTCAAGCAGGGCTGATCAGGAAGTGAGGTGCCGCCTCCTGTCATGCACAGAAACAGAGCGGATCGGAAGGTTGTGATGCCACCCCCAGTCATGCTCAGGGTAGGGCCGAACTGGGGGGTTGGGGCGCTGCCCCCTGTCACACTCAAGGCAGGGTCGATAGGGAGGTTGCGGCGGCCACCCCCTGTCATGCACAGAGCAGAGCCGATCAGAGGGTTTGGGCGCTGCCCCCTGTCACACTGCTCCAGGGGCCAGGAGGCCTTGTGGCTCCGCTGATCCCAGTGCTGGGAGGCCTCGAGGCTCCACTTGATACAGGGGCAGTGAGGCCTCCCTGCTCCGCTGATCCTGGTGCTGGGAGGCCTCACTGCTCCACTGATCCCAGTGCCAGGAGGCCTCGCTGCTCCGCTGATCCCTGTGCTGGGAGGCCTCGCGGCTCCACTTGATACAGGGGCAGTGAGGCCTCGCTGCTCTGCTGATCCCGGTGCTGGGAGGCTCCGCTGATCCCAGTGCCGGGAGGCATATTACCCTTTTACTATATAGGATAGAGGCCTGGTGCATGGGTGGGGGCCGGCTGGTTTGCCCTGAAGGGTGTCCCGGATCAGGGTGGGGGTCCCGCTTGGGTGCCTGGCCAGCCTGGATGAGGGGATGATGGCTGCTTGCAGCTGGTCACACTCCCTTCAGGGTGGGGGTCCCCACTGGGGTGCCTGGCCTGTCTGGGTGAGGGGCTGAGGGCCGTTTTCAGGCTGGCAGGTGACTGAAACTCCCAACCTCTCCTTTTTTTCTTTTTTCTTTTTTATTCTGGGATTTATTTACCTTCTATGGCTGTCACTGGAGCTGAGAGCCGGCTTTAGCTCTGAGGCTCGGCTCCAGCTCTGAGACCTCGGTTTGTTTGGGTTCTATAATTGAAACAATGTTGGAACTCCAGCTCAGGCTGGCTGGCTGAAAGCATGGGGATTGTTTAGCTTCTATATTTGCAACATAGTTGTTTAGAGTGCAAGCTCAGAGCCCAGCAGCAGCAGGCAGGGAACCTTGGCTTTCTCCGTCACTGGAGCAAGCAAGCCTCCTGTTCGTTTCAGTTGCCTGGCTGCCGGCCGCCATCTTGACTGTCAGTTAATTTGCATATCTCGCTGATTAGCCAATGGGAAGGGTAGCGAAGTTACGGTTAATTACCATGTTTCTCTATTATTAGATAGGATATATATATATTTCCCCTCAGATACATTTACTGAAGTTTCTGCCTGAAATCTTGAAAGAGCAATGTATCTTTATCAATGACTAAAGATTTAAGAATGAAAAGCATATTAGATATACTGTGTAAAGTTCACAGTAGATAAAATGAAGTGGTTATCTCATATACTTTTGAAATTCAAAGTTTCTGTTGAGAAAGTAATCATTACAAAGATTGAATGCATAAGACATAAGAATAATATATCCATGTTAGCATGTAGAATAGTATTACATTGCAGGGAGAAGTCTTTGATTAATAAAATATAGTGTCACGTGCTAGGCAAGTCCATGTGAGTTGTAAGTTTCTATTTATCATTCTCTAGTTTTGTTAATTCTTTTGTAAGAAATGTGTCCATTTTAGTGAACCAAATTTATTAATATATAAGTTTCATAATGTATTTTAATCCTTCTCTGTATCAATACTTTTATCTTTTTTAGTCTGTATTTTTTCTTCATCAGTCTTGTCAAAACAACACAAAAATTTTGAACAATCTACTTGTATACTACGTTTTCTTGTTTTTTAATATTTGCTATTGATTTTTTCTATTTTATTGATTTCTATCCTGAATTTCTCTCTCCTTTGATTTTATTCTGCTGATTTTCCAGTTTCTTCTGGTGTTTCAGTTCTTTTTCATGTTTTCTCATATATTGAAAGCTAAGTTTTGTAAATATTACATAACATTGCAATTTTCATGTGATCATTGTATGTTTGCATGCACAGAGTCTGAAGTGTTAACATAAAGAATGTGACTAGCTAAATTCTAGGGAACATATTTTAGTCTTTTAAAGAGATAGTAAAAAGATAGAATATGGCCCATTAAAAGCTCTTAGATGTCTCTTACTGACCCTTCTCAGCTTGTAAGCAGCAGTCAGAGAAGTGCATGGCTTTTTTGTTAATTGGGACTGGATAGCTTTTCATCATCATTGATACAATTGAGAGGTCAGTCTGTCCAGAGTGGATGATGGGCATAATTAAGATCAATATGAACAGTTTTTTAGCAGCCTGGCATACACAAACTAACCAATCCTATCTAATAATAGACAAACATGGTAATTAACCATACCTCCGACACGCTTCCCATTGGCTAATCAGGGCGATATGCAAATGAACTGCCAACAAAGATGGCGGCTGGCAGCCAGGCAGCTGAAGTGAACAGGAGGCTTGTTTGCTCCAGTCATGGAGGAAGCCAAGGTTCCCCGCCTGCTGCTGCCGGCCTCTGAGCTGCACTCTAAGAAACAATGTTGCTATTATAGAAGCTAAACAAACCCCAGAAACCTGCTTTCAGCCAGCCGGGCCTCAGAGCTGGAGCTGCAACAGTGTTTCAATTATAGAAGCCAAACAAACTCAGATACCTGCTTTCAGCAGCTGAGGTCTCAGAGCTGGAGCCGAGCCTCAGAGCTAAAGCCAGTTCTCAGTTCCAGTGACAGCAATAGAAGGTAAATAAATCCCAGAATAAAAAAAAGAAAAGAAAAAAAGGAGAGGTTGGGAGCTTCAGTCACCCGACAGTCTGAAAATGGCCTTCAGCCCCTCACCCAGACTGGCCAGGCACCCCAGTGGGGACCCCCACCCTGAAGAGGGTGTGACTAGCTGCAAACAGCCATCATCCCCTCATCCAGGCTGGCCAGGCACCCAAGCGGGACCCCCACCCTGATCCGGGACACCCTTCAGGGCAAACCAGCCGGCCCCCACCCGTGCACCAGGCCTCTATCCTATATAGTAAAAGGGTAATATGAAAACTGACCCTAACAGCAGAAGGACTGGGAATGACTGGTCACTATGACACACACTGACCACCAGGGGGCAGACGCTCAATGCAGGAGCTGCCCTCTGGTGGTCAGTGAGCTCTCACATGGGAGGAGCTCTGCTCAGCCACAAGCCAGGCTGATGGCTGCCAGTATAGCGGTGGTGGTGGGAGCCTCTCCTGCCTCCTCAGCAGCTCTAAGGATGTCCAACTGCAGTTTACGCCTGCTCCCCGCTGGCAAGTGGACATCCCCCAAGGGCTGCCGGGCTGCCAGAGGGATGTCTGATTGCCATCTTAGGCCCAATCCCCCAGGGAGCGGCCTAAGCCAGCAGGTGGTCATCCCCTGAGGGGTCCCAGACTGCGAGAGGGCACAGGCCAGGCTGAGGGACCCCCCCTCCTCCCTGAGTGCACAAATTTTTGTGCACCAGGCCTCTAGTATGTTATAACAAACAAGTCTTCTATATTTTTGAAGTATTCAGATAAGTTCTAATATAGGAAACATGAAAATGGGGAAAAAAATACTCCCCAAGATAGAGTAAAAAAATATTCAGTTAATGAATGTGTAGTGTTGATATTTTTGGTCTGGATCTATATTATATTGTCATAGAACCAAAACAAGTTTCTTTTTTTGTAACCTGACGTTCTATTTAGGGAGTAAATGCAAATGTCTTTAAAATCAAGAGTTTATTGACTCACCTGGTGGGAATGCTACTGGCTCAAAAATAACTTAGAAATACTTTATTATTTATGGCAGTTTTTCTTGTTTCTTGACCTTAACAATTTCCTTCTCATCCTGTGCTTCAAGGAGTCAACACAACTGCAGCATGTGGTTGCCAGGATACACGTGCAGACACTGTCTAATGAAAGTGCAATGTAACAGCTTGATTTGTCATCAAAAAGGAGAAATCTGGAGGGAAAGTGATTTGGTGAATGGAGACTAAAATGTCAAATACTGATTTTCCTGTAATTTAAGCATGTAGCAAGTTGATGCCATGTATGAGTGTGTGTGTGTACTGAAAAATAATTTTGTGTGTGTGTGTATGTGTCTGTGTGTGTATATATATATATATATTTCAAGTTTGAAAGCCACATGTAAAGAAATAACAATTTATAAATTATGTGTTCAAGAGTGCATTTCATATATAGAATCAGCAGATAATGAAATTGCATTATCTGTATTAGTTTGTCATACCTGCTTAGTTTTACCATCTTAATTATGTAGTAACAATTGACTTATTTTTCATAGTTCATAATCATTACCTTTATAGAATTTTTAGAAGGACTTTAACCTATGTTAACAGAATTTACCATTTGGTGTTTCTTCACCATTCCCAAATTAAAAACAAACATGATTTACTAGAGTGTCTGTAAATGCATTTCAGCCTTGTGACCCTGTGGCAGTGCTCTTTGGAATGTCCACTAGTTAGAGTTCTCTGGTAGATGGAGCTCTCTGGAGTTCTGAAATATACCCCAATACTTGCATAATACTTCTCTATATATAGTAAGCAAGATATTCTTAGAAATTTTTGAATTACTTTATAACATTGATACTATACAGAGAAAAGCTGATATGTGGAAAAACAAAATGGCAAAATAGTACTTTCTCATTAAAATTTGATTATTTTTTTGCATAAAATCCTTTGTAATTTTATGATATGTAGTTATTTTTAAACTATTAACTTTTAATGGGCTGTAAATAGTCAAAAATAATTGGTAAAGAAAGTTAAAATGAGAGGAAAAAAGAGAATCAACTTTTTAATGTATAAGAAATTTAAATGATAAAGGACATGTGAAGTGATTTATGGGTTATTTGCTGTTTAAAAATTGCTAACATTCTGTAAATTCAATTCCCTCAGTGCTCTACCCTCACCATGTTTTCTAAAAGATCTTATCTTTTCAAAGATAGAAAAACTCTAAAAGGAATTTCAAGTTGTAAGGAATTTTTGTGTCAAAACCTTATATAACATATAGACATTTAATTGAGGATATTAATTTCTGTACTCTAGATGCAGACACATAACCATTTACCATTCATGTCACTGACAGATATTTATTTCACCACCTCAAGCTATAACATATAAAAATTTAATTATGGGTATTCATTTCCTTCTTTTAGCCTTGATGCATTCCCATTTAACCATCACATCAGAGATTCATACATTTTCACCAATGCAAGCTGTGCAAAGTTAAAATTAAACTGCAAACATCCCTTGTTCTATTTCCGTGCACATAAAAACCAGGCTTCAAATTGTAGACAAACAGATATTTTACTGTCAAATTCTTATAATAAAATATTTTCAATCATTAGTAGTTATATATTTAATCTTTCAAAGAATATCTCTAACTATAAATTTAGCTGTGACAAACTATACAACAACAAATGATATGAAAATGAAAGCAGATAGTACAACTTCAAAAATAAAACCTAAACTTATTTTTGTAAAAATGAAGCATGTCTGTTATAAAATATCAGGCTACAGTAAAAAGCATGTATAATTAAAAATTTACACCAATATTCTAACACTTGAAGACAGTCTCTGACATAATTCAACCACATTATAAAGAATATATCTCTAGTGCACATAAAGAGATACAAAGGTTTAGATAGGCAGATGGATAGATAGATACATACATAGATGATAGATAGATAGATAGATAGATAGATAGATAGAGATATAGAAAGATAGATATAATACTGCTTTAGAAAAAAATGATTAAAATGCCATTAAAATGCCCTGCATTTAAACAAAGAAAATAAAACCAAAGAGAAAGAAATCAATGAATTTCAGATAAAGCTTTTTAATTCCATATGTTCTATTTTGTTTTGTTTTCAGTATGATTAGTTATGCACATAATAGATTTCATATGTCATTTTTTGATGTATAGATTTACAAAAAAGAGTTTGCTGTAAAAACAATAGAGAAATAATAAGCACGAAATTAAAGCCTTGTCTGCATTTTACTCAGGCCAGTAAGTGGAATTTCCTAAAATCTCAGAAACCTCCTGAGGGCTTCCTTCTTACTCCCTCTTCTGCACGGCAGCCATGTTCCTGAATATTGTATGCAATTCACTAAGTTTCTCTGTATGACTTTATATATATATATATATATTCCCTAACCACAAATAAAAATGTTCAAGTATAAAAATAAATTCATGCCATATATACTCATCTATGACATTTCCTTTGCTCAACTTGTTTTTGATATGAAGTTATGCTGATAAATTCACCTTATAGTTCACTCGGTTAAACTGGTATTTAAGTATCCTATTGTGTTAATTTTACGTATTTTAAAGATGTGTGCAATTCCTGATGGACATTCCAAATTTTCTGAATATTTTACTTTTTATTTTATTTTTTAAAACCCCAGGCAAGAAATTCCAGAGCTCCTGCTTTTAAAAAAATATGTTCTTATTATTTTTTTTAATAGAGAGAGTAGCAGAGAGGGAAAGAGTGAGAGAAACATAGAGGAGAGAATCATTGATTGGCTGCCTCCTTCACATCCCCTACTGGTGATTAAGCCCACAACCTTGGCATTTGTCTTGAACTTGAATCAAACTGTAGACCTCTTGGTGCATGGGAAAATGCTCAACCAACTGAGTCACACTTGCCAGGTTACTTTTTTAGAAGAATGCTACCATAAAAAATCTTACATATAGTTCCTGGGATACAAATGTGAGTTTTGTTTTGTTTTCCCCCTTTTTTAATTTAAGTTCTTTATTAGTTAAAGTATTACATAAGTATCCTTTTCCCCCCATTGACCTCTCCCCAGTTGCTCCCACCCCCAGCACATGCCCTCATTCCCAAACTGTCTATATCCATTGGTTATGATCATACGCATGCGTACAAGTCCTTTGGTTGATCTCCTACCCTCACCCCTACCTTTTTAGGTTGGATGGCCTGTTCGATGCTTCCATGACTCTGGCTCTATTTTTGTTCATCAGTTTATGTTGTCCATTATGTTCCACAAATGAGTGAGATCATGTGGTATTTATCTTTCTCTGACTGGCTTATTTCACTTAGCACAGTGCTCTCCAGTTCCATCCATGCTGTTGCAAATGGTAAGAGTTCCTTCTTTTTTATAGCAGCGTAGTATTCCATTGTGTAGATGTGCCACTGTTTTTTAATCCACTCATCTGCTGATGGGCACTTGGGCGGTTTCCAAATTTTAGCTATTGTAAATTGTGCTGCTATAAACATAGGGGTGCATATATCCTTTCTGATTGGTGTTTCTGCTTTCTTGGGATATATTCTTAGAAGTGGGATTATTGGGTCAAATGGGAATTTCATTTTAAATTTTTTGAGGAAACGCCATACTGTCTTCCAGAGTGGCTGCACCAGTCTGCATTCCCACCAGCCGTGATCGAGGGTTCCTTTTTCTCCACATCCTCTCCAGCACTTGTCCTTTGTTGATTTGTTGATGATAGCCATTCTGACAGGTGTGAGATGGTACCTCATTGTTGTTTTGATTTGCATTTCTCGGATGATTAGTGACTTTGAGCATGTTTTCATATGTCTCTCAGCTTTCTTTATGTCCTCTTTTGAAAGTTTCTATTTAGGTCCTTTGCCCATTTTTTGATTGGATTGTTTATCTTCCTTTTGTTATGTTGTATGAGTTTCCTGTAAATTTTGGAGATTAAACCCTTATTGGAGATAACATTGTCAAATATGTTCTCCCATGCAGTGGGCTTTCTTGTTGTTTTGTTGATGGTTTCTTTCGCTGTGCAGAAGCTTTTTATTTTGATATAGTCTCATTTGTTTATTTTCTCTTTAGTTCCCAATGCCCTAGGACAGTGGTTGGCAAACCGCGGCTCGCGAGCCACATGCGGCTCTTTGGCCCCTTGAGTGTAGCTCTTCCACAAAATACCACATGCGGGCGGGCACATACAGTGCGATTGAAACTTCGTGGCCCACGCGCAGAAGTCAGTTTTCGGCCTGGGCGAGTCTATTTTGAAGAAGTGGCGTTAGAAGAAGTGGCGGGTGTCGGTCACAGGCCACGGAATACACAGCAAGGGGGAGGCGCGCATGATTCATGCACAAGTTGAGTGAGCCAGTCAGTCAGCAGTCTCATGTGCAGTGGTTAGTGCTAGTCGCGTCCGCATGCAGGTGACAAAAGTACCTCCTCGAAGCATAAAGTTACCTGTATTTTTCCAACCAGCTGCAAATCCTACAGGTATTTTTGTTATCAATTTAAGAATTGTAATTCTTTTGTGTTGGTGGCTTTATTATTATTAAATGAAACATTTTTTAGGTGCCCTGTTTGAGATGGTTACACAGAAGAAGCAAAGAAAAACGGAAGACGAAAACCATGAATTTAAAGTTGAATTTAAAGTTGAATGTACCTACCTATATAGTTTAAGTTTTAAAAATTTGGCTCTCAAAAGAAATTTCAATCGTACTGTTTATATTTGGCTCTGTTGACTAATGAGTTTGCCGACTACTGCCCTAGGAGCTGTATTGGTAAAGATATTGCTATGACATATGTTTGATATTTTGCTGCCTATAGATTATTCTAAGATTTTTTATGGTTTCCTGTCTTATGTTTAAGTCTTTTACCCAATAAATGTGAGTTTTTGAGGGTAAATATCGACTAGCAATATAATTTCTGAATTTTAGGATATGCTTATTACTGGGTAATGTCAAATTTTTAAACAGTTTATTAAATGTTTTACTCCCCCAAAAGGGGATGCGAATTGTATATACTGTATATATATTCATATACTATATATCTTATATATCCTCACCTATATTTTACTTTGTCTAATTTTTTTGTCAATCTGGTACATATAATTGTAGGCTTAGTGGTATTGTGTTTATTATTGATTATTTTAAAAAATTCTTTCCTTGTATATGAACCATTTGTGTTATGCATTCTTTGAAATTCCTATTCATATATTTGACCATTTTTTCCATTGTTGATTCTTTCAGGTACAAAACATGCTTTTAGGTACAAAACATCTTGCTTCCTACTGCTTTTACTACCAATTTTCAATATTGTACTGAAAGTTATAGCTAATGAAACAGAAGATGATAAGGAAATAAAGGGTACATAGGTTGGAAAGGAAGATATAAATCTGTCACTGTTCATAAATGACATAAATATCTATGTAGAAGATCCAAAAGAATCAATAAAAAACTCCTGGATCTAAGTGGCATAGGAATATTGCAGGACACAAGGTTAATATGCAAATGTGAATTGTGTTCCTATATATCAGCAATAAAAAAGTAGAATTTGAAAGTAAAAACACAATACCATTTACATTACTACTCCCCCAAATAAATAAAGTTTAAATATAAAAATATGTACAAGATCTATATGAGAAAAACTATAAAACTCTGATGAATGAAATCAAAGAACAGAATAAATGGAGAGATGCTGCATATTCATGGATAGGAAAACTCAATATTGTCAAAATGTCAGTTCTTCTCAACTCGATCAATATGTTCAATGCAATCCCAATGATTATTCCAGCTAGTAGTTACTTTGTGTATATCAACAAACAAATTAAAAAGTTTGCATGAAGAGGCAAAGACCCAATATAGTCAACTCAATTTTGGAAGGGAACAAAGTTGATGACTGACACTGCCTGACTTTAAGACTTACTATAAATCAAAACTAATCAAAATCTGTGGTATTTGTGAAAGAATAGACATATATATTGTGGAACAGAATAGAGAGCCCAGATATAGACCTCCCCCCATAAATGCAATAAAGTAATCTGGCAAAGGAACAAAGGCAATACAGTGGAGCAAAGGTAGTCTCATTAACAAACGATGCTGCAACAACTGGACATCCATATGCAAACAACAGAAACTAGATACAGCCACTGGTAATGAACTCAAAATGGATCACAGGCCTACGCTTATAAAATTAGAGAGTGGAACAAATAAGTTATTCCTTACCAACTTTTGAGACTCATAAATATTTTACCATGACACAAATCTTGCTATATTCCTTCCTTATCTCTGTCTCCTTTTCTTACAGAAAATACCAGGAATGAGGAGGGAGTCTTTCTTTTATTTTATTTTTTCACTTTGTATGCTTGATTCTTTATATTTTTTGAGATATAGTTTACCTTATATAAACTTTTATATAACTTAAAGTTGCACTTTAAAGGGTATAATTCAGTAACTTTTGATATATTCACATGATTATGCAACATCATCATTATTGAAATCCAGAATATTTCTATTCCAAAAACACACAAACCCAAAACAAAAAAAACCCTGTAACTATTAACAATCACTCACAATTCCACCTTCCATGCAGTTCCTAGAAACCATTTATCTGCTTTCTGTCTCCATTGGATATATCTATTCTGGACATTTCATATACATATAATAATTTAAAAAAATGTGTTTATTTTGTTTTTGGCTCTTTTCATTTAGTATCAGGCAAGATACTTATATGAAAAGTGACTTTTATTTAGTTTGAAAATGCACAATTTATCAAGGAAATATCTAGAAATGGGCTAGCATTCTAGGCAAGGAGGAAGAGCATGAGCAAAAAAAATGGAGGCATACAATAGCTAAGTTATGGGAAATGAGACTGGACAGTGTCCATGGACAAATCCAATATGGTCTTATAGACTAAGAAAGGGAATGTAAGTTTTATTGTAGAAACTGAGGCAAAATGTTGCTTAATTAGATATATAATTTACTATATATTCTAACATTTGATTGAAAAATTGCAAATGGGATGAGGAGAAGGATGGAAAAGAGAAAAGCAGCCCAGTGAAGAGACCCTTTATATGTTAAATTAAAGATGGGAGATGCAGCTAAATGAAGAGCATGCAATGCTTTTTGTAAAGTTCAGAAAAAGATCAGAACCAGACATAGATTTAGGAGTCAGTAGTTCATTCATTTTTGGAGTAATTGTTGCAGAATACAATTATATAGCTTCATATTATATTGAGATGTGCCTATATACACACACACTCACATACAATATTTAGGTTTATGGATATTCAGCCTGAATCATTTAGAATTTCAGTGTGGAGAAGAGGAATTTAGAGCCAGAATATCTAATGAAGACTTACATATTCATAGAAAATTTCCCACTGGAATATTGTGAACCAAATTGAAGTTTCAACATTATTGAAATTAAAGCATAATGCCTAAGATTATAAGCATTTTGTATTATTTAAAATATAAAGGGCTTATAGGAGTTTTACATTGACTCTAAACTTCTATTATTTTATTGGTAATAGCATTAGACCCTAGAAGTTCTATTTGTGTATTGTCATTCCATAGAAGCAATGATTCCTCTAAAAAAATTTAGCTAGAGCTATCCTATTGTGATCTATATTTTTGTTACCCTTGGGCCTTGAATTTAAATATGTTGAATTGCAGTTATCTCCTTTCATTGGGGATACTTAACATTTTGGCCAGCATTTATATACTTTTAATGCCTTACCACAGTAATTTACATGCTTATTTCATATTTAATTTTAACTATTTAAAATGTATGGGATTCTCCTAAAAGAATTCATTGATGTATAACTCATTGGCATTCACTTGGAAGCTCCTGCTCTTAACAGATTCAAGATAATTACTAGCATTGAAAGATGGTTTTGGGTATATTTTCTATGTAAGAAAATATGCTTTACATTAAATACTCATCAAATATGCATAATACCTTATTAAAAGCATTATTATTATTTAATGAACAAATATATAGGGTTGACTTCCTTTGAGTGGTACAATATACACATATTAAAGGTATAATGCTTAAGTCCATTGATACCACATTGTAGCTAACTGTGGTTTTCTAAATGATTTTGCTGATTAGGGTTTTAATAAATATAGGAGGGAATTAGGGGAATAATATTAAAAAAGACTAATGTCTTCATTAAAAACTATTTTGCAGAAACTGCATGCTCTAAAATGCACATAGTAGCAAAATTAGTTGAGTGAATGGGAATGAGTCCTGATTTTTTACCTCACCAGTAAATTTTGTCAGTACATAATTTGTGAGGCATAACATTACCTGCTAATGACACTATGATGTAGTTCAGATGGATTTTTTTCACAAGAGGAATCAATAACTTCAGAAAGTATTGAGAAGGTTTTACTTGAATTGCCAATATGATTGAAGGGATAAAAGGCATTCATGATTTCCTTAAACCTTTGTATTACTGAAATAATGACTTTTGATTAAATAAGTACATAGTGATTTCTATCCTAAAGAATAGTTTGTTAAAAACAAGACAACTTTCCCCAAATGGAATAGCTTATGCTAAACCCCACATCACCAAACCAAGACTTAA
The DNA here is from genome assembly GCF_000147115.1 of Myotis lucifugus. NCBI lineage: Eukaryota > Metazoa > Chordata > Mammalia > Chiroptera > Vespertilionidae > Myotis > Myotis lucifugus. Next base: position 18,525,500 of record NW_005871048.1, read on the forward strand.
TTACAGTTTCAGCCTCACTCAGAAGTGAAAGCTTAAACTAGTCAATCAGGAATCCCCTGGTCAGCACTAAGTAATCTGCCTCATAGATGCCTGCCACCCGCTAAAGGGAAGTAACCTTGCCACAACCAGTTCAGTTGTTGCTGGTATACCTTCTTTATTCTTGCTCCCTTCTCCCACGAGTCTTTCATTTTGTAGTGCTCCATGGAACTGCTTTCTATCTGCTAGATAGGATGCTGCCTCATTCATGAGTTATGATTAAATCCAATTATAGTTTCAAAGTTTACTCAGTTGAATTTTGCCTTTTAACAAGTTTAACAATTTTTCCGATGATTTAATTTGATGGTGGTACATATTTTTTTACTTACTTGTAATCATCACAAATATATCTGTAAATATATAGCTAAAGAAAATAATATCACCAGTGAGCAAGCCATGGCAAAAAATAGCTTTCATTTTGAGTAGATATACTGTAGTTGCATAATACTATTTAAAATAGATTCCCCCCCCCCCCACACACACACACGCACACAAGTACATAGTGCTGCACTTTATGCTGCTGTGAAGGGGTAGCCTACACTTCTGTGGTGGTGTGCCCTCCCCTTTGCCCAAGCAGTTATGGAGGATCTTAGGTTGCCTCAGGCTTACTTGCTTCCAGACAGAGCTTTGACTTCAGATTCACAGAGAAATTTCAGGTGGAGTAGGGGAAAGGAAGTAAAAACACAGTGATGTAAATTATGGCTTAACTTTGCATTTGATTTCCTTGACTCTTGCTGGTTTGAATTATAACTTTACTGCCAATTACATGTAGATTTGGAAGCAGTGTGTGTGTGTGGTAAATATGTACATTAAGTCCTTAAGTATTTTTAACTGCTCTTGATCCAACTCAACATTATATTTGCATTTCTTTAAAAAAAAACAAAACCTCATCTGTATGTCTGCCTACACATTCAGCAGAAAATCATTTTGTATATACTACCCATTTTTTGCACAGCTTTGCATTTCCAAGTTCAATTCTTAAGTGTATCTAGGAATGATAGGTGCTCCCTTCGTTAAGTTCCCTGGAAATCATTCAATGAAGCAGATTGCCAACTTCTTAATGTGTTAGCTTTAGTGGGGTACATTTTAGACATCCTGTAAAAAGTGACACATTTCCTTGATTTTATGTATATAGCTTACATGATTCATTCACTTTTTATTTTGCCATTGTTCACTTGAAAAAAAGAAGGCATTGTAAAATAATGTCTCACTGACTAAAAATACGAATTCAAAGGTAGCATATTAATAGAGAGCTAGGAAAACGTTTATTCCTGTCTGCTGACTGCAAGGGCAGAAAAGTCTCAGAGGTGTCTAACTCTCTCAGTGGATACATCAACCCCAATTTTAAAAAGGATTTTTTAACTTTAGAGGGTCTATTTCTATGCCACAATAAATGGCTTGGGGATTATCTAACACTTTGGATTATCTGCACCATTAGTGAAGATAATAAAGAGCTGACTGCATTTTGCATTGAAATAGCATGGTCTATTACACTCATGAATAGTCTGAGACTGAAGCATTGGAAAATCTCTCTTGCTGTATTTATGCACAACAGTTTAATTGACTGCAACATGGTTGATGAGGTTTTTGGATTGTTTATAATTGATGGTACACTTATCACTTATTTAATGATTAGTTTCAAAATTACCAATATTGATTATAGTGAATAATGATATATGTAATTATACTATGTTTTGTGAAATAATATTAAGTGTAGTATTTTGTCTTTGGTTTCTCCGTTTCCATTTTCTTGACAAGATCTAGTTATCATTATGACTCTGTGTTTTTTTTTTTCAATAGCATCAACATGAATGACCATAATACTAATAATTTTTAGAAAATATATTTCAAGTAATATAAAGGAAAACAGTCATAGTTACCAGAGCTTAAAACTCCAATAGATTGGCAGAAATTCATTTTCTCTAAAAATATTCCAGGCATTTCTGCTTATGGAAATCATAAAACCTTAAATGAGTTTGTTTTTTCCTCTTAAATATTACCACATGTCTGGGACTTAAATATTCCTATCGAACTTATGATAAAGATAAAATTCCTTTGTATTTCTCTCCAGAGCTATTTTTGTTGTTTTTCCATGGTCCACAAATCAGAGTTCTGCTGGAGAAAATAGCATTCTTCACTCACTAAATCAGGCAGGAATTTGCAATGGTATTTTATGGAGAATGTCTGGCATAGATCACATTATTCTTTTTAATTTTGAAGTTTTTAAAAATAACTGTACAGTGTCTTATTTCTTTTAAAGAAAATAACCTAAGTACTTGGAAATATTGAATGGTAATATTAATTACATCATTTATCTCACAATAATATTTAATTAGAAGTAGATTTTGGTGTTCTTTTAAAATGTATTCATTTATACAAGACATGATAAGAACAAAATTTTGATACTGTTGTCACTAGAAATTTATATAAATGGCTTCTGGTATCTATAGAACAAAGTTTATTGATCCCATTAATTGTTTGTTTTAGTTATTTGATTATTTATTATTTATTTATTGGTCTATAATACAGGCAAGCTGTGTTCTAATTAGTAGAGGTTCTTTTTAAAGAAAAGCAAAAATAATTTCACTTCTCACAGAACTTACATTCTAAAGGGTTAGGCAAACAATAAACAATAAAGTGCTCTGATTCTGACTTGAATGAAATACCACAGTTTAGAGTGGAGATCTTGCTTCCTGAGTGGCTGCCAGATCATGCAACCCAGAAGGGTGGGAGGAAATGAACCTTATTCATTGCAAACTGCAGATAATAAAGAGATATGAAGATTTTTTTCCTCCTCTCATTTCTCCGTTCCATGTACTATTTACAAAGAGAACAAAATTATCTTTAGATTGATGCTGAAAAATTTTAGGCAAACAAAAACAGAGGAAATTACCTATCAATAAACAAGAAATGTCCAGTGTCTGAGCAAATAAAAACAGGTAAATATAAAATTAATCTTAAAATAAAAAGCTTTCTATTTTGAATAACATCAGACATATTCAAAAATGGAAATATATCATAAATAAATGTATATTATTCAGTTACAGCAAGTATCAAAGTGTGGCTAATCCTTTTTACCTATTATCTCATCCAATAGAAATTCCCTATTAGATTAATTTTCAATGAATCCTAGTATCTATGTCACTTAATCCAAAAATATTTTAAAATGTAATTTTTAAAAAATAAACCATTATTAAATTTTTAAAAATAGAATAGTAATGTTTAGTAAATGCTATGTGTTCAAGTTTCCCTGTATAACTCCTACTTTTTAAGAGTTTATTTGTTTACATAAGAATTCAAAGAAAGTTCATGCATTTCAACTGATTGAAATATCTATTATACTTTAAATTATAGGTTTAAACTACAAGTTCTCTTTCTCTCTCTGTGTTAAAAATTTACATGTTGAATAAATGAATGGGGTCAAATTTTTCATGGGACTTATGAGAGTTGTATTTTGCTAATCACATTCCTAAGCTGCCATTTATGACATCTAACAGGTTGCTCTGTCTTGTGCTGTCTTATTTTTGTGATATCATCAAACACTGAATATTATTGTTTAGATCCATTTTCAACTAAGGGTTGAAAAATTATGATACTCTAATTATAGAATTCATGTTTTATATATAATTACTTCATAAAAAGAAGTGATTTGGTCTCACCAATCATTTGATTACTCTGAGATACTGTTTTTATAAAAAAAAGAAAGGCAGAAAAAATGTTATCAGTTTTTAAAATAAAAAAATAAACATTTAATATCCTCCCATGGTGTCTTTTTTCTTTTAGCATCATTCTAAATACATTCATTAGCACACATATGATGTTTTTAATTTATTTCAATTATCCTTTTTTTAAATATATTTTATTGATTTTTCACAGAGAGGAGGGGAAAGGGATAGAGAGTTAGAAACATTGATGAGAGAGAAACATTGATCAGCTGCCTCCTGCACACTCCCCGCTGGGGATGTGCCCGCAACCAAGGTACATGCCCTTGACTGGAACCGAACCCAGGACCCTTCAGTCCACAGGCCGATGCTCTATCCACTGAGCCAAATCGGCCAGGGCAATTATTATTCTTATTGACAATCAAAAAATGTCTGGCCTGGACAGTGTGGCTCAGTGGTTGAGCATTGACCTTTGAACATGGTTCAATTCCAGTCATTGCACATGTTAGGGTTGCAAGCTTGAACCCCAGTGTGGGGCATTCAGGAGGAAGCCAATCAATGATTCTCTCTCATCATTGATGTTCCTATCCCTCTCTTCCTCTTCCTTCCTCTCTGAAATCTATCTATCTATCTATCTATCTATCTATCTATCTATCTATCTATCTATTTAAAGAATAACTAAAATTAAAAAGGCAGGCAATATTAAGTTTTGCTAAGAAAATGAAGCAATTGAAACTCTCATTTGCTCCTTGAGAAATAAAATTTGGTATAGCCAGTTAGGAAAACTCATTGGCAGTATCTACTACAGCAGAATATAAAACATCCCCTGTGATCAGGAAATTATAACCTTACATATATACTAAACTGAAATATGAAAATATGATCACCAAAAGACATATAAAAGTATATTTTGTTTTTATTAAAAATAACTGAACCGGAGAAAAAATGAACACCAACTATAGAATGGATAAATTATAGTATGTTCATATAATGAAAATCTCTATTACAATGAAAAGATATAGGCTATTGCTCTGTTTCAGTACAGATGAAAAAGCATTCTTTGAAAATATAGCAAAATACAAAAGAGTATGCACTGTAATGATTCCATTGATATGAATTTCAAAAATAGATGATATTATGATGTTAAGTAACAGAATAATGGTACTCTGGATCTCTTTCTTTATCCATCAAGATTTACTTTACCTATTTAGTTGCTCCTATGTTGGGTGCAAAAATGTTTACAACAGTTATATCCTCTTGTTGGATTTCTCACTTTATTATTATGTAGTATCCTTAGTCTCTTACTATATATAGCCTTGGTCTTAAAGTATATTCTGTCAGATATAAGTATTGTAGAATAGTACTTTTAATTTCTATCAAGGACAGTTTTTTGTTTCTTTGGTTGGTTGACTTTTTTTTTTTTTTCATTCACAAGTTGGCTAACTCTTGCAAGAGGCTTAACTTCTGGCCTATCTCATTTTTCAGCATGCCTTCCTCACAAAGCTTAATCATGTTTAGATTTTTATTTAAAACTAGAGGCCCAGTGCATGAAATTCATGCATGAGTAGAGACCCTAGGCCTAGCCGGCGATCAGGGCTGTCAGGGGCCTCCCTTCCTCAACTGCTGGCTACTGGCAGGGGACTTCCTTCATTCTGTGCTGCCCCCTGGTGGTCAGTGCACATCATAGGGAGTGATCAGTCTCCTGGTTGAACTCCCGTGGGGACAATTTGCATATTAGGCTTTTATATATATATAGATAAAATATATACAACTCTTTCACTTGAACACGTAGAGGCCATTATAGGGATATTAATTGGCCAAATTTCAATATTTTTGTGTCTCAGGGAATAGGGAGGCCCAAAGACAGGAAAGGAGATTGGGGAATGGCTAGTTGGTGGAGCAGTTAGAACACAAGACAGTATTTATTTATCAAGTTTGCAATCTTATGTGGGCATGGTTCATGACACCCTAAACAATTAAAATAGTACCCCAGATCATTGGTGACAGATCACCCAAATAAGTATAATACTAATAAAAAAATTTGAAATATTGTGAGAATTACCAAAATGGAGGAAAATATTTCTGGTGTTATGATTGACAGGTTATAAACAGATTAGTCACATCTCTTGCATTACATGTAATGTTGGCCTAAACTAAAGATGGAAAACAATGTATTTTACATCAATATTTTTTATAACATAATATGTTGTTTTATTTGGGATTTATTTTGATTGGAAATGATGTCGTGTAATTTTCAAAGTATTTTTGCCAACATCATTCAAGTGTATATACATAAGAACTTAAATTAGAAATGGTTGATGTCCAAGGATATTTCTGTTCCTACTAAGATTTCGAAAAGAAAAAAAATTAGATTCTGCCTAATATTGAAGGAGTTTAGTGCCATTATTTCTATAATAATGCTGCTAACCACTCCAATCAAAACTTCATATTGAGAATCCCATTTTATACCTAAATATCAGTCTGGCATATTCTTATTTTGCTGATAGAATGGAATGTGCAAGTTTGTTTACCAAGTTATGGCTATGAAAGGGAATGCATTTAGTCTGTCTTATTACTGTCACAGCTGCAATGCTGAGAGCAGTGAACAACTGCTTTCTGGTAATCGCATCAGTTTTTTCTCTCTTACTATACAAGTTCAAATGGTAATCACTTTGAAATTCTAGAATAAAATGCTGATACATAGGGGCCTTGCCATCACCCTGAAATATCACTTGCCTTTAGTATTTGCCACTTAATTAAAATGGCACCTGCAATAATGGAAGGAGGGTGCTGAACACTCTAAGAAACAAATGCTTCAAAGAAGCCGTGGTGCCTGTGGTTAGACCAGCATTATTATTTATTAATTTATTGATTTCAGTTGCCATGTATCAGAGTGCTTCATGACAACGGAATTAACAATATAGCCTTGAAAACAATAAAACTCTAAGAAGATATGCTCTCCTTAAACAAAGAATATCAGTAATGCCCCTTTGATTTGATTTAAAAAAAAAAAAACACCTCTAGAAGCTCTGAGCTTCTAGACAAATACCACATCTAGAATTTTAAATTCTCAGGGAAATTAAATTTCCTGAGATGACCTTGGATCAATTTTTAAAAGAAGAAAAATGGTAATCCTTTAAGCCACAGTCCAGTTTGCATTAGCACAGTTTATTTTAAGCCCTAATGACTATATTTCCCAAATCACTGTTATAAATATGTCCAATATTTCTATCAGCTGTCTATAAGTGTACCTGTCAATTGTGTTCACATTAAATAAATAAAATACATTTATTTTTCAATTCAGAGTAATTTTTTAAAATCTTTCAATAAGAGGGAAGTAGTATCTTTTGGCTTATCCTTTTCAAAATTCTGAATGTATTCAAAGCCCAGGGAAAAATGAAAGTGGAAAGAAGTTATTCTCTTTTAAAAAATCAACTAATTCATTGAAAAATAAATACATTTAATATGAAGGTTATTTAACTCTGTGCAATAGCTATAGCTGAAGACATTCTGTTCTGTTTGTGATGTATTGGGCATTTAATGACTGTTGTCTCCCCAAAGGTTATTCATGATGTTGTGATATATCTTTGCTCCTATGAACTCTAAAAATGCAATCCAGATAATAAATTATTTAATAATTTAAAAGCAAAAAGGAAAAGAGCAGCTCTGTTGGCTACCACTGAAAAGAAATATACTATTTCAAATACAAGATGAAAATGAAATGTCTTTTCAAATTTTATTTCAATATTTCTTTCACTAAAATTATTAAGAATGGCATGAAAAAAATCTCTATAACATTGAAGTTAGAGGACAATGTCAAGGAGAAGTTGGGGTTATGGGAAAACAAAAAACAAAAGAACCTATAACTGAATATATTGAAATACCAATAATACCAATGTAAAATTTGATGTTTATTAATAAGTATACATTTTATAAAGTTGGTTCACGATGTTTTTGAAACATATTTTTAACATGCATGAAAAATAAAATATGCCATCTTCTTAAACATTAGAGTCAAAAGTTGTCTTCAAATGAGAAAATGGTATCCTTACTTAACTTTCTGATTTCTGCACCCTGCAAAAGGATATTTTATGAATAAATTGGGAATAGAGATTAAAAATCACCAAACAATAAACAGTTTTTACTTTAATTTTGTCAGCTTCTTTATTTTAGTCTAATTTTTTAAAAATGTGTTGGAAAAAAACACTTGATTTATGTTTCCATTTTACATTTTATTTGGTAATAAACACAGTCATCCTCATAAAATTAATTCAATTTTATTTAATATATACTTATTATTTTGTTTTGTTTTTTCAGTGTTTAAGACACTGCAAGAACTGGGTGGGGGCACCTGGAAAAACAATTAGATATGGCATTAACCATTACCCTGAAGCTCATTAGAAAGGTAAAATAAATGACAGTTATAAAATAATGTGATAAGTAAACTATAGTCTGTCTGCTACCATTGACATAATCTATGGTGATAGTTGGACAGTATCTACTTATAATGACACTTACCTTAATGAGAAGGATTTCCCATGGCAAGAAGATAAATTACCTGGAAATAAGTCCTCTGAGGGAATTGGACAGCAGATTTCTAAAGCATGCCCATTTGAAATAGAAAATATCAATTTTACATGAGACTGAAGTAGAAAGTGTATCCACCTGAATTAAAAGTTTAAAGAAAAAGATAATTTCATCTAAGGTCAAATTCAGAAATGTAAAAAGGCCATATAGAATCACTTAAAATAGCACTGAGATATTCTTGTAGAGTCTTGTGCAGGACACGAGCAGAACATGTGCTAGGAATCAGCAGGTTAGACTTTTATATGAATAGTGCACTTTCTATCAGTGTAATCCTAAGGGAGCCCCTTAGATATCTAATGATCAATTGCCTTAATAATGGAATACCTTAAACATCAAATAATATCTGTCACTTTAGAAAGTTGGGTGAAGTATCAATGCACAGTACTTGGTACTTAACAAAAAGTGGAATAAAATTAGATGTAAGCTATGAAACAAGACATCAAGTTTTTCATATTTCCCTAAGTCATTTCTTTTGTAAAAGCCAATTTTGATGTAACAAATCAAATCTCTTCATGAATCAGCTATAAGCAATTATATAAAAAAAACCATACAATTGCTTGTCAATATAGAATGGAGAACATTAGAGGGGAAATGATCATTTGTAAAAGAAAGAATGGCAATTGAGGTTCAGTTTTTGTGTCACTGTGTATGATGGATAAGTTAATTCCTCTGACTAATGAACCAAGTCTTTCTCTTGGCCAGAACTAATGAACTAAGATGTTTCTCACACTCAATATTGTAAGGTAACCAGTCCTCTGAAATAGACACGGGCCTTGATGACACAAATTAAATAATGGTCATGTTAACACCTAACCTGAAAGCATTCATCTTCTTTTTTTAAGGTGTTTGAAAGAGCTTAGTGGGAGGGGGTTAATGGACTATAACTAGGAGACAATAGTTTCAGGACATAAGAGTTTTGTTTTGCTGTTTGTTTTCCCCCATTGGGGAGGTTCACAATTAAAACCAGGATGCACCTTGACAATATTATTAATGTAATTTCACTATACATTCAATAGCTTTTGTTCAATCTGTACTTTTAGCATCTCAAATGATAATCTAGTGAGATTAATATTATAGGAAATGCTCTTCTATATGAAGAAGAAAGTATAAGAGTAGAATCATCCTGAGTGATAAAAGAAGTCTCTTGAGAAATATGGAACAGGGAGATACATCAGGACATCTGATGAATGAGACACTGAATCTTAAAAGTGATTCACAAACTTTTCTTAGCACTTTCAGGGGATATTTCAACATCAAAGACACCTGGACTGTAGATATCCCTTTTGTTAGTATTGTATTCCATTATACATGCACAATCCATCAACTATAGTCCTTACAAAGATGGGAATAGCCAAAAGAGGATGAGCAATGCTATCATGCTATCAAACATTTCTTGACTTACTATTACTTATTTATATGGCCCAAGGCTTCCAGAAAAAATAGTACTTACTTTAAATTGTGCCTGAAACTTTCGTGCCAAATTCCAAAAGCCCTCCTATGTATTAGCATTTAGAACCATATGGCAGCTGGTCAAAAAAAAATCAGAGAGAATTTAGTGCAGCCCAGTGAAGTGTTTTCAGCAAGCATTCTCAGTATTCCTTTTCAGCATGTGTAAATACCTCTCCCATAGCTAAAAAGAGGAAACGCTGCTTAACAAATGAATATGGTACTTGCTATGTGGCAGGCATTTTTTAAATATTTATAAATGATAACTCATGTAATGCTCATAAGAAAGGCTTAATGAAAATTTAGGTAGCATAATTATTATGCCCATTTTACACATGATAAAATAAAATACACGGAGCAGTTTAGAACTTTGCCAAATTACACAGCTGGCTGTGACTGATCTGGGTTACAAATCATGCAGGTGGGTTTCAAAGTCATTGCTTTTAACCAGTAGGCTTTTCTGTGTCTCCATGGGCTTAATAACATCCTCTGAATCACCTAGGTTTCAACCCCAGTTTTATCATTTACCAACAAATATTCAGTTTCTATATGTATGAATTGATGTGTTATGGGGATAAATGGGATAATATAAAAACTCTGCTTTTTGTTCCCTCCTTTTTCACCAGTGTTGTCTTAGAATTATGTGTCTTGGAAAAAAATAACCTGTCATCTTGATTCTTTTTATCCCATGGCTAGACCTGCAATGGCTCTTTTTCATTACGGTTATCAATTTTTTTTCTTTATTGGATAACTCTCAATACATTGTAAATTTTTCGAAGTTGACAGAATAGCATCATTCTAGGTCCTCTGACATGGATTCACTTACAATAAATGAGAATCTATGAAGACAACTGTTACTCTGGGATCATGACACAAGAAGCATGTAGCTACATGAGATTTAAGGTGACTTTACTAACATATGATCAGCCTCTTGTGGTACCTGAAGCCTATCTACCTGGGATTGATGCTTCATTATTTTTTGATATCCTAGAAAAGTTGAAGAGGGGCAGTCTACATTTTTCCTATGGCCAATTTTCCCACTTATATATAAGTAATACTTTTCTCACCTCGCTCAGATCTGTTAGGAAGCCTCCGCTGAACCACTCCTGAGCAAAGGGGGAGAGCATCTCTGACTTTCTACATTCTCGCCTATTGTCTTTTCCTTTTTAGTTTCATCTCAAGACTTCTCTACATTCTCAGTAAGCAATGGATCTCTCTCATTACTGAGGAAAGTACAGAAATTGCAGTCTTAGTTTCATCTTTTAGCCATATTATATTGACTTTCTGGACTGATCCTCACTTAATTGATTATATAGTCGCTACTGTTGATTTAGCATTGTGGCTTTACTTTTACTAAACTAGATAAAGTACTTTTTTTAATAAAAATATGTTGCACTAATTTATCTCAATTGTAACCTGGAATTATAATAGTTTATCTCTTACTTACATGAAAGATAGTCTTTTTTCTGTGTTCCCCCTCCAACTTATGTTTCCTATCACTATTTATCTGTTTTATTGATGCATTTTCTTCATTGTTTCTTAAAGGGAATGTATTCTTGTTCTCTAATGACATATTTAGAAAATTTATGCTATTGTTTGCTTTATTGACTTGAGTATTTCTTCTTTCAGGCTCAATTGGGTAGTTTTAAAAAATTATATTCTTATATTTCCCAATTCTATAGTGTAATATCCTGTTTCAAGAAACACTAAGTTGATTTATTTATTTTATCAACCCTGATCTATTCATGATTATTCTCTATTCCTCACGTAAACCACATCAGTATACAGATTGTAAACTTGCATTTTCTCATTTCATTGCTCTCACTTATAACAATATCAGATATATTACTTTTTCCAATATATGTACATGGTTCAAATTGATACTCACTGTTTTTTAATCTCAAAATTTACATTTGATTACCACTGTCATCTTAAAATTAATAGCTTAGAGTGGTATTGTTTAAGGAGGCAAAACACAAATTATTTAATTTAGCTTATGAGGCCCAATATATTTTAATTTTAGTTATTTTTAACTTCCTTTCATGTGAAATATCATGATATCAAATGTAATGCATTTGGCAATTGGTACCTGACATCTAAATCACTAGCCAGCTAGATGTGTACACACATTCTGGTTTTTCATTAGCTATGCATTTTATACACTTTTGAGGTTCTACTTATTATAAAGTTACTAGAGGACTGTTGCACGAAGAGATTCATGCAATAGGCCTTCCCTTCTCCTGACTGCCGGGCACCGGGTTTTCCTCCGGCACCCAGTACCCAGGCCTTTCGCTTCCGGCCAGAGCCGCCTTCCATCCTCCCGTCTTCGCGGCTCCGGCTCACCTTCAGTCTTTCGCTCCGCCGCTTGGAGCCTACGTATGCAAATTAACCACCATCTTTGTTGGCGGTTAATTTGCATATTGTGCTGATTAGCCAATGGGAGGCGTAGCAAAGGTACGGTCAATTACCCTGTTTGTCTATTATTAGATAGGAATTAAGTAATGGTGGGCAGGTGTCTCTGGAGAAGGTCAGATATATATGGTTTTCCATGTCAATGGTTTAACCACAATTCTGTAATTAAACATGTTTTGCAATGATAGTTATATGTTAATGTCCTATCTTTTAAAAATATAGTGTTGGGTACAATAATGGTTTAAAATTCAAATATTTTGTAACTTACATTGAATGGTTTTATTTCTAGGCTTCATAACTTATTTATTAAAGGAGGTAGCAGAGTTGTAAAAAATAGTCCCTCTGGGAGTACTGTGAATTTTCTGTTGAAATGGAAGAAATAAGTGCATTTAATTGATCAATAAATTTATTACTGCTCATTTGCTATAAATAAATCTATTTACCTTTCCATAATGTAGGTATTTCTTTCTTAGACATTAAAATTGTATTAGTTATTGTGGCCTCTGAAATATGGTTTGTTCCCTTAATGAGTGGCTGCTTTGTAAAAGAGTTCTTATTTTACTCTAAGCCTAGCTGGTTTGACTCAGTAGAAGAGTGTAGAACCTGTGGAATGAAGGATCCCAGGTTTAATTCTGGTTAAGGGCAAGTACCTCCTGCCTCAGTTGCAGGCTCAATCCTGGGCCCTGATCAGGGCACTTGTGGGAGGCAACCAATTGATGTGTCTCTCTCATATCAATGTTTCTCTCTGTCTCTCCCTCTGCCTCCCACTCTCTAAAAAAAACCAATGGAGAAAATATCCTCTGGTGAGGATTAACCAAAAAATAAACAAACAAGAAAAACCAGTGTAAACACTTACGCTCACAGAAATCTCCATAGTGCCTGGCCATCTTCCTCCTTCACACTGTGTCCTAAAAAGGCTGGCTGCTGTTGCTCAGTAGTTTAGCATTGACCCAGGAACCAAGAAGTCGCTAGTTTGACTTCGAGACAGGGCACATGAGAAAGAAATAAAATATAAAAGTTTCTGTTCTTCCAAAATGGGAGTTTTTTAATATGGACTTTTTTAGTAGTTTCAATCCTCAATGACTTTCTTCCTCAGTGATTGTGATTGGAATAGAAAAGAATCTATTGGTAATGCAATCTTTTTTATGAAGTTATTAGTTGAAGAATAATCTGAATTAATCATTTTTATGACTTCTTTGTAATAGTGTCTCTACAATGTTGCAAGTAATGGCATAGGAAATTCTGGAATAAGATATTTACTGAAAAAAAGTAAACAGATTAAAGGAGTATAAGATTCATAGAATTATAACTTGCAATATTGAGTGAGAGAGAAAGAATGCGAAGTAATAAAGTGGTAATAAAAACACAGAAAAAGAAAATACTGTTGGAGATAATTAGTAAATTCTAAGTAGAGTAGTAATTTCTGGATGTCACTTTTCATAATCATTAGAATAAATCAACTCTTTGATAAAGAAAATACAGAAATATAAACAAACAAATAAAAACAAAACAAAACAACAACCAGAATAATAATTTTGAAGTTTCCCAAATCAGATTATGAAGTGTATTCACAGAAAAAGACTACCTTTTGGGTTGGGTAAACTATACCCCCATCACCTATTTTTGTACAACCTATAGGTTAAAAATATTTGCACTTGTAATTAATTTAAAAGAAGAGGATGATTTTATCACAGTAAAACTGACATGAAATTTCAATATGTTGTCCACATATGTTTGGGTTTATTTCTGATCTGTCAATTCTATTCCACTGGTCTATATGTTTATGTTTATAATGCCACTAGTTCCATATGGTTTTGATTACTACAGTTTAATAGTAAATCTTTATATCAAGTGTGTGAGTCCTCCAATATTTTTCTTTTTTCAATATTGTTTTGGCTTTCTAGGGCCCCTCGTGGTTCTATATAAATGTGAAAATTGCCTTTTCCATTTCTAGTGCAGTTTGATGGTGTTAGGGTAGGCAATACGGACCAAATAGGGACAGACTTTTGTATTTTGATCTAAGTACTCTATTGCCATCTTCTTAACCCCCTCCACCACCTCCATGCAGACACAAGCACTCATAAATTGCTTCTTTTTTTTAAAAAAATATTTTATTGATTTTTTTACAGAGAGGAAGGGAGGAGAGGAATAGAGAGTTAGAAACATCGATTAAGCTGCTTCATGCACACTCCCTACTGGGGATGTGCCTGCAACCAAGGTACATGCCCTTGACCGGCATCGAACCTGGGACCCTTCAGTCCGCAGGCTGACACTCTATCCACTTAGCCAAGCTGGTCAGGGCAAATTGCTTCTTCTTAACTTAGGCTTATACATTGAGTTGTTAAAAATGTGATACCCAACAAATCTTCTAATGAGTTTATCCCCAGAAAGTGTATATTCCCTGCTACAAATGCTTGCCTAGAGAATCTGATGAAGTTTGAAGTTTTTTTTTCTGAACAACATAGTGTTCTGAACAACACTGTTCCCTCTCCTCTGTATGAGCTGTCAGTATATAACAACAACAACAAATAAAAATCTTCAGAGTATCTCTCTTCTCATTGTCAGGCATTGTGCCTAGTGTTATACCCTCTTAATGGTTGGAGAAGAGGAGTAGGAATGATTTTTATCACTTAAGTCATAGTTCCCGTAGCTGGGAGACAGTCTTTAAAACCTTATATCTTGTATTTAAATACTGACAGTGACTATGATTTAAGATGTTTCTTTCTTTGAAATAGTTTGTTCAATTGTGTTTCAGAAGGATGAGAACATGATAGATTGCTTAAGAAAGGGCTTCTGCCTTGATGATGCAATTAGTGAGAAGTTTCCACATCTGGACTATGATTGTCTCCTCCTTTTCCTTTGCAATGCAGGTGGCAGTATTTTCTCTTTATAAAAAAAAATATTTTTATGTTATTTTCATGGGCATACTTAGGTTGCTGACATATTAATTAAAAGAATATAAATATTTTATTTTTTTCTCAAAGATATAAAGCAACATATGGAACATGAATATTCTTAGTAAACCAATTACTTAGTGTTACAGGAATGTTAAAATGGTTGGATAAAACATGGATTAATTTAATTTATGTTGATGTATGACATTTTATTCTGTTGAAAATTAAACTTATAAATCATTTATAAAAGACATCAATGGGACACAAAAATATTT
This sequence comes from Myotis lucifugus, assembly GCF_000147115.1. NCBI lineage: Eukaryota > Metazoa > Chordata > Mammalia > Chiroptera > Vespertilionidae > Myotis > Myotis lucifugus. The sequence goes on from NW_005871048.1 coordinate 18,540,812, forward strand.
TATCTGATGTAACTACAAAAGGAAAAAAGGAGAGATTATTTCTTTTATTTCATCCCAAGTAATTAGCATTTTAAGAAGCTGAAATGAGAGTAGGTAAGAAGAAAGATGGGGAGTTTGGCTTACATATTACTGATAAAAATATCTGATCTAAAAGTACATGTTAGAGAAATCACAAAGTGATGGTTTGGAGAATTATATTCTTGCTTTTCTTGTTGACAAAGATAAGAAGTATAATCAAAGATAAACTCATAATAGTCAAACAATTATATATGACTATCCTATCACTCAAAATACCTATCTTTTTATCCACAGTTCAAATTGTAAGTAATTTTCTCTTAAATTTTATATTGCAAAAATGATTTTATTCAGATGTGACAGATTTGCTTTATTCTATTATAAGTTTAAATATTTCAATTCATCCTTGTAGTTAGTGCTTATAATTGAAATGTTCAATGCTAGTTTTTGGTATGGAAATAAGAGTGAACATACTTAAAGAATAGAATAAACCTAGGCATGAAATTTTTATCCCTCTAAGACTCCCACATTGATTTTGTCTCGATTATGTTTCTTTTAAATAAAAGATTTTATTGTATTTTGCAATGAAGAGCTGGCAAAAGAATAATACCTAAGGACAAATCTTAATTTTTACTCATCTTTTTAAATATAGTACAAATTGTCTGGAAAATATATATATTTTTTAAATATATTTTATTGATTTTTCACAGAGAGGAAGGGAGAGGGACAGAGAGCTAGAAACATCGATGAGAGAGAAACATCGATCTGCCTCCTGCACACGCCCCACTGGGGATGTGCCTGCAGCCAAGGTACATGCCCTGGACCGGAATTGAACCTGGGACCCCTGAGTCTGCAGGCTGACACTGTATCCACTGAGCCAAACTGGTTAGGGCTGGAAAATATATTTTTATCTTCCTTCCCGATCCTGTGCTGAGAAAGGTAAGAAACACTTAAAAGGGAAGCATATAAAGCCCTGGCCAGGTGGCTCAGTTGGTTGGAGTGTCATACCACACATCAAAAGGCTGCAGGTTTGATCCCCTGTCAGGAAATGTATGGATGTATGGGAGACAATCAATCCATGTTTGTCTCTCACATCTATGTCTCTTTCTCTCTCTCCTTTCTACTCTCTCTAAAATCAATAAACATATCCTCAAGTAAGGATTTTTAAAGAAAGGAATTGGTTATCTATGTAACCATCAGTATAATGACAATTCCAGTTGAAAACAAAGGAAAGGGAATGGAGACACTGGGGCCTAATCTTAATCATGAAAAACTTTGTCATAGGAAATGTGAGATAAAAATTTAGGAGTAGATGGAATCATACCCAATAAGTACATTTAAAAATATATATATTTTATTGATTTTTTTACAGAGAGGAATGGAGAGAGATAGAGAGTCAGAAACATCGATGAGAGAGAAACATTGATCAGCTGCCTCCTGCACACCTCCTACTGGGGATGTGCCCGCAACCCAGGTACATGCCCTTGACCGGAATCGAACCTGGGACCCTTCAGTCCGCAGGCTGATGCTCTATCCACTGAGCCAAACCGGTTTCGGCAATTTTTATAAGTCTGCAAATTTCACTAGCAAAAACTCAACAATATTTGTCTTCTTCACCTGGTCTACTCTTTGGCTCTTTAAAAATTGAAATAGTACTTAAACCAATTTTGGATTTGTAATTTTCAAGGAATCTGAAATGCAACTTGCAAATAGGTAGAAATTCATCTGTAAGGACCCTAATTCTTTGTATTTTGGAAGGTATTGGAGAGGTATTTTCAGGGTATTCTCAGAATAATTGAGCAATAGTGTCATGTACATATTCTTTGAATTTTCCCAAATAAAAGTAATACCAGTCATATCACTTGCTCTTTGATATTATTTATATTGAAAATTTGTCACAGTACAGTTTAACAAGCATTTTATCACCTAGAGGGGGAAAATCTCTCATATCAGAGAAATTTGAATTTTTAAGAATTGTGTCGTCATTTTTTTATTGGCCAAAGGAAATCTTGCTCTGTGGCATTTAAGTGGCTCTGTCTCTTTCCTACATACTTGTCCATTCCCTAGGATGTATCCATTGTGGCCATTCTATGAACTGCAGTTTATTCTGCCAAATCAAATTCATTAAAGCCCTTATATTTGATAGGACTTGCACATAAGCATATATGTGCAAGACTAACTTAAAATTAATTTATATTCTGTGCTAGAGGTGCATGAATTTGTGCATGGGTGGGGTCTGGCCAACCTGTTGGAAGGAGGAGTCTGGCCAGGCCTGTTGGAAGGAGGAGACGGTGGGAGGTTGGCCGGCCAGCCTCACCCTGCAATGGGGTGAGGGGGCTGATCAGGGGTCAGTGGCTGGGGAGAGGGGCCATGGGACAACCGGGTAGAGGGGACTGATAGGGGGTGGGACAAGCCATGGGGAGGGGCTTTGGGCAGTGGGCTGGCTGGCTCCACCCCAGAATGGGGTGGGGGACCCAATTGGGGGCCAGTGGCCTATGGGAGGGGCCATGGGTGGTTGGCCAGCAGACCCTGCCCCTGATCAGAGTGGGGGGCCTGATTGGGGGTGGAGCTGGCTGGGGGAAGGGGCCATAGGCGGTTGGCCAGCTGGCCCTGCCCCTGATTGGGGTGGGGGGCCAATCAGGGGTGGGGCTGTCTGGGGGGAGGGGCTGTTGGCCGATCAGGGTGTTGGGGGCCCATCGGGGGCAGGGCAGACTGGGGAGAAGGGCCACAGGGGGGTTGGCTGGCCTTCCCCCTCTTGATTGGGGTGGGAGAGCCTGATCAGTGGCAGGGACAGCTGAGGGGAGAATCCGCAGGCCTGCCTCACCCCCCAAATTGGGCCAGTTTGCTCGCCACAGTGGGTGTCATAGTGATCGGTCATTTCAGTCTTTCCGGCGTTAAAGTCGCTGGCTTTTATATATATACTAGAGGCCCAGTGCACAAAAATTTGTGCACTGTGGGGGAGGGGGCTCAGCCCGGCCTGTGCCCTCTCACAGTCTGGGACCCCTCGGGAGATAACGACCTGCTGGCTTAGGCCTGCTCCCGGGTGGCAGAGGGCAGGCCCAATCCCTAGGGCGCCGCCCCCGTCACACACAGAGCAGGGCTGATTAGGGGGTTGGGACGCTGCACCCTGTCACACACAGAGCCACAGGGCGATCAGGGGGTTTGGGTGCTGCCCCCTGTCACGCTGATCCGGTGCCAGGAGGCCTCGTGGCTCCGCTGATCTCAGTGCTGGGAGGCATATTACCCTTTTACTATATAGGATAGAGGCCTGGGGGCCGGCTGGTTTGCCCTGAAGGGTGTCCTGGATCAGGGTGGAGGTCCCCACTGGGGTGCCTGGCCAGCCTGGATGAGGTGATGATGGCTGTTTGCAGCTGGTCACACACCCTTCAGGGTGGGGGTCCCCACTGGGGTGCCTGGCCAGTCTGGGTGAGGGGCTGAGGGCTGCTTTCAGGCTGGTGGTTGTTGATTGAAGCTCCCAACCGCTCCTTTTTTTTATTTTATTCTGGGCCAGCTTTAGCTCTGGCTCTAGCTCTGAGAGCAGGTATCTGGTTTGTTTCGGTTCAATAATCGAAACAATGTATAACTCCAGCTCTGAGATCCCGGCCTTCTATATTTGTTAGAATGTTTCAAACTGCCAGCCCAGAGGCCAGCAAGGCAGGCGGGGAACGTTGGAGTCCACAGTCACTGAAGCAAGCAAACCTCCCTGCTCGCCTCCAGCTGCCTGGCTGCCGGCCGCCATCTTGGCTGACAGTTAATTTGCATAAGGATATGCTGATTATCCAATGGGAAGGGTAGCGGTCGTACGCTAATTACCATGTTTCTCTTTTATTAGTGTAGATATATTACAAATTTCCATGTTTGAATATGTTTATGTTTCCATTTTTAATGTCCTTATTATGTCCTTAATGAAAGCTCTATCATTTTCTCAATAAATATTGTACACCTATGCAGCCTAGATATCTATCTTTTAGTTTATATTACTTTTTCAATGGAATTTTATACCTTTGTTAATTTATGTTTGTAGCGTATGTAATGCTATTGAATTTTTTGTAGGAAAGATTATTTTTAGTTTGCTTGAAGTTTCAGGAATTTTTGTTTTATTTAGTTATTTGATTACTAAATAATAAAAATTTAATATATTTTTCTCTCAACTTTTAAATATCTTTTTGTTTATAATATATTATTTTACTATCCACGATTTTTATAAATATTGAATGTCAGTAAATGTGAATTTCTGTCTTGTAAATTTTAAAAAATTGTTTCATTATGAAATATGCTTTGATAGATTTTAGAAGATTACCATTATTTGTTTAAGGACATTCTCTTGTGTTTTTAGTGGCTTAATATATATTTGCATGAAAAGTATTTTGATTTAACAATTTTTACATCTTTGAAATTTTTTAATCTTTAATTCATTAACATATTACTCAAATTCAAATTTTTCCATTTTGAGTCAATTTTGCAATCATGGGATCAATTCTACTTGGTCATAATAATTCTCCTTTTTCTGTTTTTTTCCCATCTTTCTCTCAATAATAACATGGCCAGGTAACATGACTTCATATTTTTACACTTGAAATGATCTCCCACAAACTCAAAGAGCAGTTTCTTATGTTAAGTATATGGACTTTTTCATGATCAACTCCAAATATATGTCAAAAACAGCAATTATATGAGAAATCTTATGTTGATTCTTGTCTTTGTGGGGGTTTTGCCATTCTTTTTTAGTAAACTTGTTCAGTAAAGGCCCAGAGAGTGAATATTTTAAATTTTGAGTGCCATATGGTCCATGTTTCAAATACTCAAGCCAATTGTTGTAGTACAAAAGCAGCCATAAACTATATATTAAATGAGAGTAGCAGTGTTCCAATGAAACCTTATTATACACACTGAAGTAACCATTGATAGACTGTTTTACAATAATAATTGTACATTTTAATACTGCACTTTTAATAATGAATAGAACATGTAGACAAATATCAAAAGGAAATAGAGGACTTTATTAACACTATAAACTAACTATAAATAACAGGCATACAAACATTCCACACAACAGAAAAATATATATTCATCTAAAATTCACATGCAACATTTTTCAAGATAAACCATAAGTTAGGTCATAATACAAGTCTCAATATGTTTTAAAAAATTGAAATTATATGAAGTATGTTTTATGATCACAATAGAATGAAAGTGAAATCAACAGCAGAAGGAAAACTGGCAAATATGTGAAACTAAACAATACAGTCTTAAAAATAATAGGTCAAAGAAAAAAATCAATGTAAACATTATAAAATACTTTGAGATGAACAAGAACAAAATCACAATATACCAGAACTTATACAATGTAACAAAAACAATGCTCAGTGAGAAATATCTAGCTGTAAATATCTACATTAAAAAAGAAGAAATATCTCAAATCAATAACCTATTTTTATACCTTAAGGAACTAGATTAAGAATAGCAAACTAAACCCAAAGCAAGCCAAAAGGAGATAATAAAGATTAGAGTAGAGATAACTAAACAGAGAATAGAAAACAATAGAAAGAATTAATGAAACTAAATGCTGGTTTTTTGAAAGATAAAATCGATATGTCCTTAGCTAGACTAAAAAAATAAATAAAGGGTACATATTAATTAAAGTCAGAATTAAGCTCAAGGCACTATTACTGACATTACAAAAACTAGAAAGATTATAAGAATACTTGAACAAATTGTATCTCAGAATCATTAGATAATCTAGAAGAAATAGAAAAATTATAAACACACAAGTTACCACATCTGACTCAAATAGAAAATCTAAACACATTTATAACAAAAAGTTTAAGTAATAAAAAAATTTCCAACAGTCCTCACCAGTTTTGCTCAGTGGAAAGAGCATCAGCCTGTGGACTGAAGGGTCTGTGATTCAATTCCTGTCAAGGGCACATGCCCAGATTGTGAGCTCAATCCCAAGTAGTGGGTGTGCAGGAGGCAGATGATCAATGTTCCTCTCTCATCATTGATGTTTTTATCTCTATCTCTCTCCCTTCCTCTCTCTCTCAAATTAATAAAAATATATCTTAATATATAAACAAACAAACAAACAAACACACAGTAGAGTAACAAAGCTGAGTTCACACTCCTGCTCCCCACATCTAAATGTTTACCTTGGGGGAAAAACTCACTTCATGTTGTATCAATATATCTTTGATATTTTGGGAATAATAAATTTCTTTTGCAGGGGTATTACAATTATTACATTATATTTTCAGACTTTGGTAGAAAAATACCACCTAAGAGTAATCTAATGACCACTGTTACCAGCAATGATGCTTAAACGTTGAACTTCCTGTGTTTCTGACACGCAGAGTCCTCCACTATTCCCTGAGTTCACATTACCTTCTATTAAACAAAGCTCCTTAAAAGTACTTTTCCAGTTCTTGTTATTTTTCCATAGCACCCAAGCTTGTTTCTTTTAAAATGTATTTAAACACAATTATGTCCCCCTACTGTGGGCAGTGCAGTATTGGGTGTTTGGAATGCAAAGATGAGTAAGAAAGTAAGAAGACAAATGAGAAACGAAATTAAGTTATAAACTATCCTTCCTACACAGTTCCTTTCCCTGTTTCTAGGCACTCACCCCCCCCCCACACACACACACACACACACACACACACACACACACACACCCGACAAAATTTTTGTCAAATCTTGACTGGTTCAAATTATTTTCAGAATAAATTTCAAGTTTATAGCCATGAAAATATATAGGGCTCCCGAGAACACAGCCAACATTTATGTCTCAGTTGTCATACATTCATATTTTATATCTATATATAGAAAATTTATAAAAAAATAATTTCCATGCTACCATCTAAAATGCTTATAATTTTCTATTCACTTTGTCCTGTTTTATACCTCTTTGCTCATCTTCTCTCTCCCTAAGAATCTCACTCTCCACCTTTTAAAATATCATTATTCTTCTCTCAGGTCAGGAGGCTGCTCCTCCAGATATCCCTTGTCAAATCCTGATTCAGGCAGCACTTTTTTTTTTTTTTTTTTTTGCCTGTGCTCTCAGAGCACTTGAACAAATATCTATCTTAAAATTAATAAATATATAGAAACTGACAGTTGATGTTCCACCTACCATTCTATACTGAAGCTTCAGAGAGCTGGAATCATTACTTCTTTCTTCCCTTTTTCTTTTTACTCCTGTCTTCTAGCTCAGTGGTGAGCAGACTATGTCTGTAAAGGGTCAGATAACGTACATTTTAAGCTTTACGTGCCACACAAGCTTTATCACAACTACTCAGCTCTATGGTTGTAACATCAAATCGGCCATACGTAATAAGTAAATGAGTGAACATGGCTATCCTAATATATATAAAAAGCCAGGTGTTGTCACGACCGGACGGATGACCAAACAAACAGCAGGCTAGGGAGCTGAGGGAGTGGGAGCTCTGGGCCCTCGCCGCCCACAGGGTGGTGGCAGGAGGAGGGAGCTGTGGGCCCAAATGACCAAAGGACCGGTCAGGGTCTCACAGCATGGCAGGGCAGGGCCGCGGAGGCCAAGGAGCCTCACAGGGTGGGGGCTGTGAGCGTGGAGGTTCACGGGGCAGGGGCCATGGAGGTGGAGGAGCGATGCTGGGCAGCAGACATGGCCCTGATGGCAGCTTGGATTATGGATCCTAACCGCACACGATTTAATCGTGCGCTGGTCCTCTAGTGTTCCAATAAAACTTTACTTACTAAGATAGGCCCGCTGTCCTTATGTTGCTGACTCTTGCTGTAGCGTGGTGCCAGTAATATAGTGCTAAATAAATGCCAAGTGAGTAAGGGAATGCATGAATCCCTGATTTATTGCTGTGCTAAATTCTAAATGCATAAAGTGCCTACTACTCTGTTCCCCTCTGGAAGGGCCCTGTGCTATAACATTCTGTTCCACTAGTGATTGGTGTCTTTTCTTGGGATCCCAGAGAAGTATTTGGTGCACTTTGACTTGTTAACAAACTTTCCTAATGCCTGATGCCTGAATAACATTCTTCTTCACATACCCAGTTTTACCATCGATTCTCTGCCTTTGCGAGGTCCCATTGTCTCCATTGCCATCACCCTACATTGCTAATCATTTAGCAATGCCTGCATATCTTCTCTGTGCCAGGGACTATGAAGCAGAGATGAATCAGATATGGGTCTCACTCCCATAAGGCCATGTGTGTCAAGGAGAATTATAATCAGGTGCAGGAATGGTAAATATACTCTATTGACAAATAATCAAGGAGCTTTTCTCTCACAAACATCAGTAATGTCATGAGGGTTTTTGGTTTTTATAATCTTAATGATGGTTTTAAGAACTCAAACTTTTCCTATAGTCTGTTGTATTCCTGTTTGATAAGACCTCTGTCCTCATGTTCACAAAACAGCTGCTGAATATCTAGGCATCATACCCACTTCCCAGTAGAAAGAAGGGAGAAGGAGACTGGAACAACAGCTTATTTCCATTTGTGCCATGGTCTTTATTGCATGAGCTTTTCTAAACTGAAATTCAAGACATGGGGTTGAATGGATATTGAGTGAATTTTCTGGAAGTATGTGACTCATCCTGCTACTTATATGTACTGTTCTGCAAATATGAATGTTTTATTTCACTTGCAAATAGGTCTAAAATTCACAACTTTAGCCAAATAACTTTTAGAATTTTCTTATGTATAATGAAATGTAAATGTAAATGTGATGTTAAATTTGTGCTATATGTCATCATGTAAATTTAATGTTAAATTAGGGTGACTTTGTGTGCAAAGAATTATTTTGTTTATTTTTAACTCTCACTCTCTCATAACATCTTCACTATAAGACCTGTTGACATTGAAAGAATTTCTCCTGTTCTACATGAATATTAGCACATTTTTGTTATAAAATTTCACATGGAGAAAAGTATAGTATATGTTCTAATATTTGATATTTGAAGAGTAATACAAATTTCAACTCAAGTATCTATTAATCTTATGTTAATATTATTTTTGACCCACTTTTACTTTCATTATGAATAAAAGGCTTTTAGTATAAAGAACTAAAATAATTGAATGTTAGATTTAAGGAGATGAAATATTTTACATTCATTTTTTCATAATGAAATCTTCATGTCTTCATATCTACAAATGCATACTTGAAGAAAATAATTTGATTGTAATTCCACATTTCAAAGACATATTGCATTACACCTGTCACCAAAGAAAAGTATGCTTTGTGGTAATAATTATTGTTAATTATCAATATTTCAAAATAATGGGAATACAGTGATGAAATATATGTCATCGCATAACTCTCTATTGAAAATAACATGATAGAAAGTAGAAAAAGCTAAAGGGCAAATGAAAATTTTATTAATACCATCTTTCCTATGACTGCAGAGATATCTTACTATTTCTGCCATAGTGTTTTTACTGTAGTTCTTTAGGGATGTATCTATAAATAATTTAATGTTTAGAAAGGACTTATATGAATAATGATTTATAAATGCAAAGTAATATTACTTTACTTTTAAAGAAGTTATCTAAAATGCTTGACTTTGCTATAAAAATATCAACAATTATAATAAATTCCTTTAACTAGTACACTTTAAATTGTGTGATTAAGAGATATAGCAAGTTTTCAAACTGTTTCTTATAGCAACAAGCAAAGCATTATTTATTATAGTCTCCTTAAACTCCTAACCCTCAAAATAATAAATTATTATATTTAATATATTCAGAGTTCTCTTCTTTCATTGATAAGATTTTAAAAAATCCTTCTCTTTTTTAATCTCTCCTCCCTTCTTCTTTCTGGTTTACCTTTTATTATAGCAGCGGTTCTCAACCTGTGGGTCGCGACCACTTTGGGAGTCGAATGACCCTTTCACAGAGGTCGCCTAAGACCATCGGAAAACACATATATAATTACATATTGTTTTGTGATTCATCACTATGCTTTAATTATGTTCAATTTGTAACAATGAAAATACATCCTGCATATCAGATATTTACATTATGATTCATAACAGTAGCAAAATTACAGTTATGAAGTAGCAACAAAAATAATTTTATGGTTGGGGGTCACCACAACATGAGGAACTGTATTAAAGGGTCGCAGCATTAGGAAGGTTGAGAACCACTGTATTATAGAGTTAATCTGTGACATCCCAAAATTGAGCTCTTTCCAAAGTAAAAATTAATCTTTGCAAATAAGGTCTTAGATTGTTCTTTTAGGTTATTATAATCAACTTTGATAATAATAAGATAATAAAGACTGAAAGAAGATTTATTGGGCTTGAAACCAGCCTCCACTATTTTAATCTCTATTTTTATCTTAATACAATTTTATACTTACAAAAAAATTTTACATATATCACAGTGTCCCCATATTCACTTAACCAGATTCCTCTTATGTTAGTATGTGGCAAAAACATACTACAATGATCCAAAATAAGAAATTAACATTTATACAATTTTATTATCTAAATTAAAGACTTAATTAGCATTTGTCAGAGATACATGTCCTTATGTTGTTGTTGTTCCAGGATTCATTGATAAGCCCACATTACACGTAGCTGTTTCCTTGGTCTCTTCTAATCTGTGACAGTTTCACAGTCTTTTCTTGTTCACTTGACACTGTGGATAAGTATTGGCCAATGTATTTTTTAGAATATCCCTAAACTTGAATTTGTTTAATATTTTATTTTTATTGATATAATTAACATATAACATGCACAAGCTTAAGGAATTGATTTGATTCAGTTATATATTGCAATATGGTTACTACCCTAGCATTAGATAACACCTCTACTACATCACATAGTTACTTTTTTTATAGTGAGAACATTTAGGATCTAGTTTCTTAGCAACTTTGAGGTATATAACATAGTATTGTTAACTATAACAAAATATACATTCAATTTTTAGAGTTTATCTTCTAAAAGAGAAAGACAAATACTGCATGAGCTCATATGTAATGAAACCTAAAAAGATGAATTTGTAGAAACAGATAATATACTGGTGGTGACAAGAAGGTGGGGGTTAGGTAATTGAGGAGTTGTCTAATGTTTTCTTATTATTAGTTTAAGATTGTGTATTCTTTGGCAAGACTGCCCCAAGAATGACTTGCCTTTCTCATTGCATCTTTGCCGGGGGTATGCGATGATAATATATCTAGTTACACATAATGTTAACCTTAATCACTTGATTAAGGTTGTATCTTCCAGGTTCTCCACTACAAAGTTACTATTTTCCCCCTTTGGCATTAATAAATGTATTGGAAAGATATTTTGAGACTCTACAAATAATCCTAGTTTACTTTTACCCACGAGTTTTAGTATCCATCAGTGGGTCATGCCTGTAACAATTATTATATGGTGTTCATTTCTTCCTTTCCTTCCTTCTTTCCTCCCTCTTCCCTTTATTTCTCTCTTCCCGTTGTTACTCTTCCTCAGATAAGCTTTACTTTTGGTTTTACCTATCTTTATGATAGTCTGCAAATTATATTAATATAGGTAAAAATGTGTCAATGGCATAGTCACTTGTTAAGTTTATCACTACTGGATGCCTCCAAAAAGGTGTTAGTGTAGGTGACATTTAAAATTCTGAATAATTTATCGATGAACTCGCATGACCACAAAATCAGGAAATTACTTCAGTTTGTCTGAAAGATGAAACTTTCAGAGTTTGTTAGTTCTGGATTGAGCCCATATTGGTGATTCTTTCCACAACATTGGCCATATTTCCTACCTTTATTCTGATCTACTGAAAGATCAACTTATATGTATTTCTCTTCTGAGTTATCTGCTGTGTGTGTGTGTGTGTGTGTGTGTGTGTGTGTGTGTACTTAAAACTGATGGATTAAACCTATTGGATTAGCATACACAACATGACTATCCAAATACTAAGTCAGTTTGGAATTTCTGATGTTTGAATCATTGAATTCATGACTTTTAATTTTGAGACTAAGATTATATTTTTTACTAAGTTCATACTTGATATTTGCAACTGAACTCATGCTTCAGTCTTTGTCAATATAATTTACTAATGATTTAGGCAATTCAGTACAAAGAATTCTAATTCAAATATATATAAAAATTCACTCATAAAATGAAACTTCTTCTTTTCTCTGTTTGGTGTAGACTAAATATTTACCAAAATCGTTCTTATCCAACTGATTCTTCCCTGCATAGATACAGCAAAAATATGGGGGAAAGACCTATCAGGGCTGAGAGATTTTGATCCACTTCGCTGTGCTGTACCTTATCTCACAATTCAGGAAATCAATGGCATATCAGCTTAGTAATCACTGACGCATGAGATAATTGCACCTTCTAATATTTTCACCTCTGAAACGGATAAAGCCAATTACCAGAGGGTAAACACCTTGCTTTTGGTTTGATTGTTTTTCAATTTTTGTGATCATATTGAGAAATAATCAACTCACTCTGTATTTCTGAAGGCAAAATAATATTGCCTCAGAGGTATAAAACTACTATTAAATATACTTTCATCATATTAAGATTATTATTCTTTCAAATAACTGGATTTATTGTGCTATAGATTATATATACCTGAAAAACTTGTGTGTAGTCTTCTAACCCAATTATTTAAAAAAAAAACACACACACTATGGACCTCAGTATAGAGAATTGGACACTTCATTTTATTGTTAATATGGTGGGAAATTATCCCCACAGCTTTTGTTATGCTGCCTAGAAACATCTTAACTAACTAGATAAGCGTTCTTCTTTAGGATAGAGATGTGTGCTGAAGTAAATACTAAACAAATTGAGTATTAACACACAGGGAGAAAGTAAGATTGATGATCTGACAAAACAGGAATTAAAAAAAGGAACATTGCCAAGATTTTCTTGTATAATTCAAGTCCACATAATTCAAGGCAAAATTAACTTACTGATTCTTATTTGACAACAAAGAAAGAACTTTATATTGATTATTTTTTTTAAATTTGTGCACATATAACATGGTAAAGCTGCATAATCGGAAACATAGTTGTTTAACCTCAGTGGTTTGCATTTAAATTCCAAAATTCCATAGAGACAATGGAGCATTTATTTGAAACGAAATGAGTTCGCACTTATTTCTGTAAGTTTCTAGGCATATACAAACATCAAAGATCAATTTCCATATTAATTAAAGGAAATAACCCTAAAACATTTGGCAATTTTAACTTTGAGCACTTGCCAGTTTGCACAGCCCAACATATGCTGAACATTTTATATACAAATGATTTATTACAAAATTTACCAATAATGGCTAATGCTATTTTTTAAGTGTACTTGTCCAAATATCAGCAATTTTAAAGAAGAAATGTCATTCTGTATTAAAATGCTGTGTGCACTTACTAATTTAATACCGAGAAGCTTCTTTAAACTTATTTCATGTCATTGTCATTTCAAAATTGTGATTTTCAAATATTTTTATGCAATTAATTTTGAAAATACTTAATTCTTCTGTTTGATGAAGTGGAGCAAAGTGAACTTTTGTTCCAAATGTAGGATTATATGTCTAGCATTAAAGTGATGCCAAAGTCAATACTTCTCAGAATTCTAAATGCCAAGAAACAGACCTGGTTGCAATTGCATTCTGGATTTTCAACGATTGATCATTAGTTCTGAGATACCAGTTATATAGGTTATATAGCATTGATGTTGCTTAGAAGATGTATCATGGCAAACTTTGACCTTTAAATTTCCTACTCTTGGAACATTGTTCTCAAAAATAGAATGTTAGAACAGAAAAAGGACTTCGGACACATAATTTATCTGGCTCAGCTAGAAATCAGAACTGAGGCATAAACTCAGGTGCTATTACTTTATTAGAAAGTGGAATACCAGGGAAGCAGAAATAAGAGAGGAGTGAAGCAAGGCAGAAATAAGTCAATAGGAGGGCGTGGTAATAATCTGGTACCACTTGGAACCAAGTGCTAATGATTGTGTTCTCTCAGGACTCCTAGGAGAGGCTACAGAACTCCTGGTTCCAAGGAACTCCAAGGCCAGGCAGGAGAGGAAGGAACCAACTTTTCTCATCTAAACAGGGAATGTTTGCTGACAGAGGATATTAATTTCATAGCACTTGTAGCACTTGTGTGTGTGTGTGTGTGTGTGTGTGTGTGTGTTTGTTTTCCCACAAGCACAGGTTCCAACCAGGTCCTGAGAAGCCACAAGCTTCTGTGGCAAAAATAAACTTTGAGACATGACTCCATAGATGGGTGCACCCTGGCTCCCAGACAAGGCTCCATTATGTTGTGCCTGCCTGAAGCTAGAAACCCATGCAGAGTTGGTCTTTACCACAGTCACTTAACCAGAAAAAGTTGCCAAAGCTGGAGACAGGTGAGGCCAAGAGAAACTGAAGTGGCATATAAGAGGTGTTGGAAACAAATTCAGACTTTTTTATTCACACTTGAATTAAAATGTACAATTCAGGGCCAATTTATTAACTTGCACATCTATTCAAAAGTATGGCACTAGCAACAATATCTGGATTAGCTCCTTAATGTCAGTTGTGCACATTGTACTTTATTCTTTATGGTGCAAATATTCACTTAACTAGTGAAAACAATGATCTACCTTGAAGATGAGTTCTATAATATTAACTAATGAGATATTTCTGAGCCTTTTATTTTAATATTAAAATAAACTTAAGTTTCATAAGAGTCGTAATATTATAGACCGTTACCTTGGCCCTGAGCGAAGTGGCTCAGTTGATTGAATGTCATTTCATACACCAACAGGTAGTAGTTGGTTCAGTTCCCAGTCAGGGCACATACGCAGGTTGCACGTTGGATCTCAGGTTAAGGCCCTTACTGATGGCAACCAACCATGTTTCTCTCTCACATCGAAGTTTCTCTCTTCCTCTCTCTAAAATCGATTTTTAAAATTATTTTAAATTTTGAATGAAGAAAACCTTTTAACAGTGCTTTTATAAAATATAAATGAGTTTTCTTTATTTTTTAAAATAGTACTTTTTATTCAAATAGTGCATATACCTTCATACTAGCGATATAAAATGAAATTTATGGATAATGAATAATTATAAAATCTAAAATACAGTTTGTATTTTGAAGGTAATTGTAATTTTTTACAGAGAAAATTAAAGTTATAGTAAAGAGACTAAGTAAATAAAATAAATTTACTTTTTAGTTTTTATTTTACATTCTAAGTAATCTCCAGAAATGGCATAACCAGCATTATGATAATTAATATTTCTATTTTATTTTTACTTCCTTTAGAACTTAGAAGTTTCTTCAAATTTCTAAATAGTAATTGAATATAGTGTAACTAATATTTATATGTATATATCTTATGCAAATATTATGTGTATTTTTATGTAATATTTACATTTAAGTTTTAAAAGGACATATTTAGGGATCCTAATTGGGGTTATTTCCTGTTCTTCATGAAAACTGGAACTTAAAATATAGAGGCCAAATCAGATATAAATGAGAGAATTACATGACGTCTCCTTCTATTTTAAATCCTCTCAGTGTTCACCAAATTTTTCTAGCCAGGGTCACATTCTCTGAGATCTTATTGGTGACCAATTTTATTTTTCTTGAAAGAAATATCTTCTGGTCATGCATATTTATGCTAAATATTTTCAAAGCTCAAGAGAAAGAATCAAACATGGTATTGAAGCAAAAGCAATTATTTGTTAAGATACTTTTAGTGCAAAGAAATTCTAAAAACTCAGAAAAATAATTTAAACATAGTAAATATCAACATTAGTAAATATTTTTTAATAAGTTAAAATTCTCAAAATATGTAGATTGGGAAAACAAAGATGCCAAATTTGGATAAAATCTCTCTAAGAAAGCACAAATAAATGGCTTTCTAGATGTTAATTGATAATACTAGTTCATTTAGGTTTATGGAGTTTCTTAAAGAAAAGATATACCATATATGCATTTATATGTATTTAGATACCCTACCTATATAAGCAAAGTCTACAAAAATAAATGATTAATAAACACAGTAAATCTAATAGTTTTTCTACATTAAGTTTATAAATATTATCTTAAATTATTTTAATTTTTATAATAATTAAAATTACAGTTGATATATTTTAATTTGGAGTGTACAACCTAATGACTAAACATTTATGTAACTTGAAAAGTGATCACACTGATAAGTTATTTTAGACTATTTTAGATTACTTAAAGCTTAATCATCAATTTGCTCTATAAGAATCTTTCAAAATTCAGATTGTTTATATAACCTTAAAAATATTTAATATCAATACAATATAATAAATCAACAAAACTAATAAAATTGTGTTTACTAAATTGCTTTTACTTTTATATAATAGCTTTTCAACTGAGATATTTTAATGTACTTTCCAAACATGACATGAAGTATCTTAATAATTAAATATTATATGAAATAGACTAATTCTCTATGAAGATAATTAATGACAAAATGGCAATTTCTACATTTTATAGAAATAATGTCTCTAAAATAAGCACCTCAGAGACTAATGATTAAAGAAATTATATTACTTATTTTGTTCTCTTCAATTTAATTAAAGTTTTATATTATATATGTATTTAATATATATTTTATTATCTGGTAGGGTCTAATCTCTCTTTTTTAATTTTTTTAAAAGTCTTTATTGTTGAAAGTATTACATAGGTCCTCCTTTTTCCCCATTAACATCCTCCAGCCTGCTCCCATCAAAAATTTTATTTTAAACTAAAGATTTCAAATTGTTTTTGTTTTTTTAAAAAAATCAAGCAGATTCATGCTGCTGTATTAGCAAGTTCTCAAATGCTTAGTTTCCAATATGCTGAAGGAATAAACAAGAATCACTGATATAGCCCAATGAACTACACTATTGGTTTTAATCTTGCGATATAACTATTTAGAACTGTAGCGAAGAGGATTCTTTAGTTTGGGTATTATGTGACAGTTGAAAAAAATCTTATTTTCTAAACACAGTGCTATTATATTGACAATAATACAATTTCTCTTGACAAATTCTCTAAATTTGAGAATGCTATCAAAGGCTACAAGCTTATTTGTTTGCGTAAAACGAATATGAAAATGAAATGTTTTGGGGGGTATGTAGAAAATCTAAAATTGAAAGCATTTAAAATATGGTAAGCAATCTGAATGATAACTCATTTTTTTTGCAACTTACAGTGCTTAAGGGAAAAAATATACCTGTATTCACAGCTAACCTGAGATTTGCAATATAAAATAAATTAGCAATGAAAATAACGGCATCAGCCCTAGGGTAATGCTATTTGCTAGAACAAAAAAATACCACATAATAATTCCAGAGAGGGATTCTGAAACTATACAGAAAGTACAGTTAAAAGAAAATTATAATTTACAGTAATACTATCACTTCACATAAAATTTTTTCATCAGATTTGGCACATTTTACTCTTTCATAACAGTATAAGAAAAACAAAGATGTTTATCATTTAAATTATTTACCTGTTCTTCAATTTGAATAAAAAAGAGCTTGGGAATTTGATACTAGCTCTATGATTTATCACACCTAAAACAAAACCATTGGGTATTTGTCCTTAATTACCAGCTCTACCACAATCACATTTCTTATTAATTGGGAAATGAATCTTATCGAATCAGAATTAGAGTCAATGACATTTAATCCTTTACTAGGAATCTGTTTTTGAATTTGTTTCCAAAACATTATGTTCTTCTTAAATATGTGCTTAAATTTATATTTGCATTAATAGTATGGTAAACTATTTTGCACATCATATATTGCTAAGGATTGTCTTTGGTTAATTAAAGATTTTATTGCGTACTGGAAGGTACAGTACCAGACTACTAAATGATGCATACAAAAATACAGCTATTTAAAACTCTGTGTTGTATTCCCGTCACTTTCTCAACAACAACAGAACAAATTAATAATCATTCCATCCTCTTTTCTCAGTGATTGCTCAATGCCCTTGTTTAGTAGTTTCAAGAGTATTACAGCAATTCATTACCAACTCTAAGAACTGCTGTGTTGTATCATAGAATATATTTTGGTTATAAATATTATTTTTATTCATGCCTGTGACCAAATTCATTCTTTTAGCAACAATCTGCATAAAAATAATGGTAGAATATGACATACTAAATATACAACATCATTAGCTCATTTGAATAAAATGCAATGTTTTGTGTAGCATTTATTCTGCTGAAGAATTTATATTAAAGTGCTAATTGAGTGTAAACTTAAATTAAGCATTATTAAGTCATAATATCTTTACAAAATGTGTTAGCAAGAGTTCAATAAAAGTATTTGTAAGTAAAAGTGTAGAGCTGCCTGTTTTATAGGTGGTCAGTCAGCATAATGAACCCAAATGAAAACGATAAGCAAACATTATTGTGACAGGCAAGAGGAAAAAGGGAAAGCTGACCATTTCTCAATGTTCCTTTTTTTCCTCATGGAAATATATATGCCAATGAAGTGATCAGATGAAATGCAGTGCCGATGGGGAGGGATACCTCAGTCAAGGCCCCTCAATAAAGAGGTGTCTGCAGTCTCAGCCAATATGGCAGCCTCTAATAGCAGGTGCCCAAGCTGGGAATACTGATGTGCACATGACCATGGCCTACAAGTGTGGAGTCCTTGACTGCAGCTCCCACTGGAAAACTGCATACCTGGGACTATGCACCAAGACTGGTGAGGTGAGGGCAGCTAACTTTATGAGGCCTGCCAGTCAAAGCCTTGTAATTGCCTATTGTGCAGCCTGAAAGACCACATATAGAATTTTGCCTAAGGATGGACTTCTTAAGAACCAGTTTCTTTTTTTTATTATAAAGCATAATCTTGTTTATTAATACTATGAACAAATTAACAGCTAAAGGAACAAGAATTTATGTTACAATTAAACTAGATTTTTTCTGGTAACTTGAGAATTTGTAATTAATCTAAAATACCTGGCTTAGGAGAAACATTATTCATTTACCATTCATATTGCTTAGAGAATTCTCACCATATAAGTGGCAAATTCATGAGAAGAATCCAGATCTCACTTCTCCAGCTTTTCTGGTGGTTATCATGTGAGCATATGTTATAGTCTCTCCCAATTTAGATTCATATTTTACTAAAATGACAAGAATAGCTCTACTTTTCTCACCATGGCCAGTTATATATAGTGAGAAAATCCTCTAACATTAACTAAAACGTTGTAAAAAAATATTAAAAGCATAAATTTAAAATGACTGTTTGGAGAAGAAAATAATAAAACATCAAAAATCAAAAATCAACTAAATAGTTGAAATTTTCAGAGAAAAAGAGAGACAGAGAAAAGGGGGGTGCAGAGGGAGGGAGGAAGGAAGAAAGAAAGGAAGGAAATAAGGAAGAAAAATATATTCAAACAAATTTTAGCTCTTTGGATAACTACTGAAATCAAATAAATTCAAGTTTCTCTCTCTCTCTCTCTCTCTCTCTCTCTCTCTCTCTCCACACCCCCTCTCCTCTCCCTCTCTCTCATTTTATTAATTATTTTTTTATATGTTGAATCTCACGATTTTAGTATTGTTATGCAATTGGTTTTACCCTGTATCACTGTCAGAAGTCTTTCATTTTAATAATGCTCCTAGGCTTAAAGTCAGCTTTGTCTATATTAGAATACCTACATCAGCTCTTCTTTGTTTAGTACTAGTATAATAAACATTAGTGTTTAAAATTTTATTGGCAAACATCAAATATCTTAGAATTAATTTAAAGTAAAAGTCATAAGATTTTCATATTAAAACTAAAAAAGCATTTCTCAGAGAAATTAAAGAAGACATAAATAAATGTAGGAATATTATAAAGATGACAATTCTCTTCCCATTAATAGATAATATATAATATGTAGTTTCAACATAATCTCTTTTTGTCTTTTGCAGTAATTGTTTATCAGATTATAAAGTTTACATAGCTATGCAAAGTCTTCAGAATACTAAAGGGAATCTTTAAGAAAAAGAATAGCCCTAGCTGGTTTGGCTCAGTGGATAGAGCATTGGCCTGGGGACCAAAGGGTCCTGGGTTCGATTCCAGTCAAGGGCACATTTCTGGGTTGTGGGCTCGATCCCCAGTAGGGTGTGTGCAGGAGGCAGCTGATCAATGAATCTCTTTCATCATTGATGTTTTTATCTCTCCCTCTTCCTTCCTTTCTGAAATCAATAAAAAATATATATTAAAAAAAGAATAAAGCTGGAGGACTTACACCATCATATTGTAAAATATATTATAAAACTATAGTAATTTCTAATGTAGCATTTATTTAGTTTATTTAATCATAAGGAACAATATTAATATTTCATAAGTGTTAATGTGTAAATTTCATTGGCCCAAACACTTAAGCCATGATATGACTGACTTTTTTCTAAAAGTTCATGTATATTATTCTTAGCAAATAAGAAAAAAATATATAGTTTAGTGGTATGCTTTACTTGTTTTAAATATTGATCTTAGGACAGTTTTATAAAACTACAAGTACTAGTATTTTGCTTCATCAGGCATTCTCCTTAGAAAATAAAATAATCATAAATCTATAAAAATTAGTAAATTAATAAACATGTAGTGAGCTATAGTATACCATAAACAAGGGATATACATCAGGGAGTGTAATGGCTCCTCACCAAATTAACTGTGAATGTAATTCACCAATTAAGTTGATTGGTGGAAAATGCCATGAAGCATCAGTATATGTTCTACAAAGCATTTGGTAAAATTCCAAAGCCATTAATGTTAAACACAACAAACAATACTATCAGTACATAAATACAATATCTCAGCTTACTAGAAAGTATTTTTCAGAAGCCTAAAGTTAATAAGAAAGCATGGAATTATGTGTATATAATGTCTTTGAGAATAAATTATGTATTCCTCTCTGAAAAAAATAGTGTTTTTTCTATATATGCTAAACTAGAAGAATCAATGAGAGTTAGGGACCTGGCACATCAGACTGTCCGCCAACATTATCTTTAATGGCATCCAGTTATTTTACTCATTTTTTCCCTAATTCATTCTCATTAGTTGAATGAACACTTATTAAAAATCTACTTTTGCAATATATTGCATTAAGTATGGGTACAGATAAAAGATGAATTAGATATAGAACTTGCTTCACAACAGGTTTTAAAATTATTTTACCTATATGTTTGTATTTCATAAGTGCATATTGGTGTCTACATTATCTGTATTTTTATCACATAAATTATCTATAATAATTTTAATACTTGTGCATATGTATATGTGTATGTCTTTGTATATGTGTGTATATAGGTGGATGAGGGCATCCTATATAATAAAAGCCTAATATGCTAAGTGTCTGGTCAACCAGTCGGCCATTCAACCAATCAAAGCGTAATATGCTAATGATATGCTAAGGCTGCTCAAATGCTCGCTATGACGTGCACTGACCACCAGTGGGAAGGCACTTCAACCAGTAGGTTAGCTTGCTGCTGGGGTTCGGCTGATCGGGACTGAGCGAGACTGGCCGGACATGCCTGGAGCCCTCCTGTGGTCCCTCCCTGGCTGGCCAACTTCCTGTGTACCTCCCTGCCCTGATTGTGCATCAGTGGGGTCCCTTGGCCTGGCCTGCGCCCTCTCGCAATCCGGGAACCCTCAGGAGATGTTGAAGAGCTGGTTTTAGCTCAATCCCGCAGGCCAGGCCGAGGGACCCCACAGGGTGCACGAATTCGTGCACTGGGCCTCTAGTTGGGAATAGTTTAACTGAATTGATATACAAATCTAAAATTAAAATGACCCACCTAAAACCACAAATGTAGATATTTATCTTTAAAAAGTTCACTGAATAATTATTCTCATATGTTTACAACTAATGAAATTCATTAAAGGAATATGTGAAAACATGTAGAACACAGTACATGTTTTAAAAAAATAAACCTTATTTTGATCAATTTTATTAGAAACAAATATGTGGCTTCTGAAGTTGAATAAAATAATTCAATATTTTCTCATTATGACAAAAAAGATAAGATGTATGTTAAATTTAACGGTGTTTCCAGAATGCACAAAGTACAAAAGTTATTGGGATTGTATGCTCATAATTATTACTTTATCAACCTGTCCCTTTGGGTGAATATTTTAACTCAATTTTGACCAAATTAAATGCCAGAAATAATATATTATGTTTCATATGTTACTACCTACTAAAATTATAATGCTGATTTATTGCTGTGATCTCCTATTTAAAGCATGTACAAGAACTATTAAACTCTCATTCCAGAAGGGAAATTTTTATTATTAACAGATGCATTCTAACTGGGGAGTCTCATGCAACTATGAAATATGAGTCTTACTTCAAGATGCATTTATTCATGATGTGTGTATAGGGACAAAGAGGTTCAGCTCTGGGTCCAGGCCGTATTCTTGGCTCCTGTTGTCATCAGCTCCCTAAGTAATTCTGCTCCAACTTGTCCCGAGTGATCTGCCATTGTTATATTTCTTCCTGTGTAAACACTGCTTAACCAGCGCAGATGAGTGCTCTCTCCTCCTCCCTACTTTACTCTAATAAAATCCCCATTTTTCACAAACAAGAGAACGTTCATTTTTCCCGCCTCATTTTTCAAGTACCAAATCATAGCATTTCAAATTTTAAGTAAACAAAAAGTCCAATTTTTCATAGTGACAGCAACTGCATTGATGTATGAACCTGAAACACCAAATGACTCATTCTTGATGCTATTTGAAGAAGCCCCTTGTATTTTTTAAAACATGTCACAGTGATTTGTTTTGGCATTGCATTTTAGCCCTTGTTTATGTAAGTTCTTAACAGGCTGTGTTTCATTATCAAGAATAGGTCCTCCTTATAAATTAGGTCCCATCTGCTAAAATCTCCTCATTAGAGGTTCAAAGGACAGATAATGCCATGTACTCCTTACTTAAATAAATCTCATAAGCTTTCAGGCTGACCAACTGACTTACTTGGAAGCTGTAGAAACAATGACAATCATGAAATATATATATTAACCTTTGGAGTGAACTGCAGTACAAGTATGTCTGGACAATCTTCAAGATGGGCAGAACCTATTTTTTATCTGGATATCTTGGGAGAAAAGCCTAAGTGTCACAGCTATTGCCTTTTCATTTTTGTACCAGTCACGGAATCATAAGGATGTGTTTTGAGGAGAGAGTACTTGTAGCCGTCAATATAATGCTGTGTCGGTCCCCTGCACTGCCTTGTGTGAATGGACAGTGATAAATGAAAAGGGCCATGAGAAGCAAGTGCTCACTTCAGATTTGAGGTTTCTACCTTTCAAGAGTGATCGGCTAGGAACCCATGGCTTCAAGGATGCTAAAAAAGCACTTAGTTGTGTTTTGTTTTGTTTTTTCCATGACTGTAGTGGAGTATAGCGATTTATTTCAGTGGTTAAAAGATTAAGATCTAGAGTAATAATGCCAAAAAAAATTGAAATCCTCCTTTACTCTTTGTGGACTTGTGGGTGGGGTGACTCTTGAGCCCACATTTTATGTTTACTGATGTATAATTGATATAAAATTACTATGCACTTAAAGTGTGTAATATCTCAGAGATTAGACTCTGAATCTATCATGAGTAAGATAGTGAACATATTCATCAAACCCAAAAGTTTCCTTATGCTACTTTATAATTTCTCTGCTATGTCCCTCTTTACCTCATTCCCATTGTCCCAGAATACCACTGATCTTTTTGTTACTAAAAATTATTTTGTATTTTCTAAAATTTTATATAAATGGAATTATAGAGAAATACAAAAGATATATAAAAATATAAATATATTCTTGGATCATTTGCTCCCTTTTTATTGCTGAAAAGGATTCCATGTGTGGATATGCCACAATTTGTTTATATTGCTATTAACAAATATTGGTTATTTCAAGTTTTTAGCTATGTTAAAAATTAAGCTAATGTGAACATTCTTATGCAAGTCTTTTCGACAACATACATTTTTTTAATGTTGGCTAAATAAGATTAGAGTAGCTGGATTATATAGTAGGCATATGCTTAACTTTTTTAGAAACCACTAATCTTTTTTTCAAAGTGGTTATAGTGTTTTATCTTTCTACCAGAAAAGTCTCTGAGTTCCAGTTTCTCTACATCCTTGCCAGCACTTGTACCATCAGCTATTTAACTATAGTCATTCTAACATATGTAATGGTATTCCACTGTGGTATTAATATGAATTTCCCTAGAGTCTAGTGAAGTGGAACATCTGTATATCTTCTATCCTAAAGTGTTCTAATCATTTGGCCATTTCTTATTAGATTGTTAATGTTCTTATTAGGTTTTAACATTATGTATTCTAGAGGTAAAACTATATCTAAACCCAGGTTTGGCTGCCTGCCACAACAAAAGTCAAACTCATGAGACAGATGCTTGTGGAAAAGGAAAGAGGTTTATTCAAGTGCCAGCTACCCAACAAGATGGGGGAAGCTAGTCTCAAAGCCCATCTTAACATCTCAGTGCAGGTGGTGGGGCAAGGTGGGTGGTGGTGCTGACAGTGTCCTCCCTGGTCCAAAATATGGAATTTCATGGTCATCATCCTTGAGTTTGCTATCTATTGTGTATTTTTTGTGTGTGCCAGTGAATTCCTGTGTCTGGGTGATTGGCATTAGCCAGGGCCTTGAAGGTCAGGCTGCTCTTTAGGTTCACACAGGAACTGAAACTGCCAATTATAGTAAAGTATACTTAGAAAAGAAACTTTTAACTCAGAAGGTTTAGTTTCAAGTGAACAATATCAAGTGAGAGTAACAAGCTGGGTTTAACATTTACTAAGATTAATATGGGTAGCTTTATTAATCTTAGTAAATGTTTTTAATCTTAGAAAATTCACCACTTTCAATTCTTTCTCCGTTTCTATGGAGCTTTTGAATTTTCTGATGGAATGAATAACTTGTGCCTGTTTTGAAGCAAAATCTTTTGCGTTAAAAGCAAATACATTTCTTAGGGGTGCCTGTAAGGCAGATACAATTTTTCCAGTATAGGAAAAACAAGCCATAGGACCTTTAAAACAATAAAGTCAAGCATTATAAAGGAAATGATGGTAAAACCTATATTAAAATTCCTCATAATGTGGACCTAAGTTTTTGTGGTATTTATTGACTCATAAACTAATCTCAGTTTCCTCAAGTGTTTCCTAAAATCAATTAGCCTGTTGCCTGATTTTTGTGATGCTTGTTTCTACCTGAGCTTGTTAATGTAAGTACAATAAGAGGAGTTGATGGTCATATAAACACCTCCTTGTCCTGCTAATCCTATATAATAAAAGGCTAATATGCAAATTGTCCCCTCGACTGGGAGTTCGACCAGGAGTTTGATCAGGGGTCAGGGCTGGCCAGCCAACTGCCTGTGGCCCCTCCCCCTGGCCAGTCCCACCGCCAATCCCCTGCCCCACCCCAATCGGGGCAGGCTGGCTGGACTCCACCCAGCCTCTGAATTTGTGCACCGGGCCTCTAATATGTAATATAAAGGAATTTGATTATCTAGAACAACTTTAGCCAGAAAATCTAGAGGCCTTCAGAGATTAATGAGTGAAGTGGCAATTTCATTTGCTATGGTGATTAAAGTCATAGAGAGATTCTGAAGTACATGCTGATGTGTAGCTACTCCCTACCAGGGTATTAGACATCTAAAGAGATATTTGTCACTGTATGGGATTTCTCTAGGAATATCGTAGGCCACTCAGGCGAGAATTGATTGCTCACCCTGGAGTCCCATCTGCCCAAACAGTTTTACTCACTTGCTAATAGGAGGGATTGGTTCTCCTCTTGGTCCCCGTGAACAGGTTAAAATCATTTGTAGTTGGAGTGTATGTTCTGGTGGGACCTGCAGGCAAAGCAGCTGCCTCTCATGAGACAAGGTTACTTGGGCATGCAATTTACAGAGCAATTCCCATCCCAGCAGAGGGATGGAACATTCAGGCATATAGAGAAAACTTGTGTGACAATTTAAAATTTCCTAATTGACACTCTAGGGATTGGAGACAGGCCTTTTGTTGCATCTTTACAATAAATTCCACTATTTAGATAGTTTACTGACTTATTTTAGTCATTCTTGTATTTAAAGTTGAATAAATGGCTCCAGTGTCTACTAAAAAGTCAGTCAAGGTGTTCCCCATGGTCAGTTATACTTGGAGATCCTGTAGAAAAAATAATGATGGGTCAGCAGGTGTACAGAGGAGCCCCTGGGCCTCCTTATTTATTACCTGAGTCACCACTTCATGTCACTATATGCCTATGTGCCTTTTTTATTTATTTCTCTCTTTTTCCCCATGCCCTTGGTGACCTTCTGTACCTGGCCTATTGTCCTTGCTCTGATTTTGTCTGTATAACTGCCTACTCCATTTCCCCCTCAAGGATCTTGGCTCTGAATCCTTTTAGAATGTATCTAGTATTTTTAAATTTTTCATGTCTAAAACTATGTCCACTGAACAGCAACTTTCTATTTCTCCTACTTTCTGCTTCTGGAAACCACCATTTTACTTTTTACTTCTATGAGTTTGACTATGTTGGCTATTGCACATAAGTTGAATTATGTAGTATTACTCTTTCTGTGCCTGATTTATTTCATTAAGTGTAATGTTCTCAAGATTCATCCATGTTGTAGCCAATATCATGAACTGATTAACAAAGAAAACAAAACCAACTTTAAAAAAATGAGAAAAAGACTTGAATAGACATTTCTACAAAGAAGACATACAAATGCCCAATAGGTATAAGAAAAGAAGCTCAACATTACTAATTGTTAACACTAATAACTCTCTGTATTCCTTTGTGCTGTCACCTAAGATCAGGGGATTACTTTGAATCGATTTGACTGAATGCTAATTTTCTCATCTAAACCAAGTTTCCTCAAGAAGAATAGGAGATAAGTACAAATGTGGTCATCTATTATTAAAATCAATTCTAGAAATTATTTCTTCAGGAATCAAAACTTAATTGCAATTAAATAATTTTGCATATTTCTCAATGGCTTTATAAGGTCCTGATTGAAATAATGCTGTTG
Organism: Myotis lucifugus; assembly: GCF_000147115.1. Lineage (NCBI taxonomy): Eukaryota > Metazoa > Chordata > Mammalia > Chiroptera > Vespertilionidae > Myotis > Myotis lucifugus. The sequence goes on from NW_005871048.1 coordinate 18,567,809, forward strand.
TTTGATTTCTTAACCCAGAATCTTTCTTGTAATGCTGGACTTATACTCAGGTTGAATTGAATAACAATAAGTTATATTTTTCAGCTACTAATTATTTAAAATTATAAAAATGACAATACTTATTCTCTTTTCCTGTACTTACTCTTTCCATTACATTTATTTTTTCTCTTCTCATTCATCTTCCTCTTCTCCTTCTCATCCTCCTTCTTGTCCTCAGAGAGACAAAGTATACAGAAAAGGAACATAGAAAGTGATAAAAAATTGGAGAGTAAATTCACTAGGAAAGGATAGATGACCTAAAGTTGCCACTATCAAGATCATGTTACCTCAATACTAAACAGTTGCTTTCTGTGCTGATTAGAATCCAATGATTTCTTTTTCTCTGATAGTTCAAAAATACATATTTTTAAAACTGGATTGACTATTACAAAGTAACATTTTTTTTTAAATTTCATAGATGAGAAAAGAGAGGTTCCAAATATGTAAGTGATTTTCTCAGTCTCAACGAGGATCCCAGTGCTTCAAAGGTTCATCTTTAAAATCAAGCTTCTTTATTAAAGGGGATATAAAAGGCATGGAAGCAAGTGGGATATGAGAAGTCTAGAACAGGCCATTAGAATAACAAACTTCTACTAACTAAACATTTATTTAATTATTCAAGTTTTGTGGACCTATATGGCTTTCCATAAAAAATTCTAATCCTATATAATAAAGAGGCAATATGCAAATTGACTCTCACTCCGTCACACTGTCAGAAGATGGCTGCACCCACAGCAGAGGCAGGGTTCTCATAACTAGCCCTAATGAGCAATCAACAGGGATCTGAGGCAGGGCTTGATGGGGGACCTCAGGCTGCGCCCCCCACCTGGCAGGGCTTGATGGGGGACCTCAGGCCAAGCTCCCTCCCCTGGGCCAGGAGACCTGAGGCCGCACCCCCTGCCCCGGCACCGGGCCGGGGGACCTGAGGCTGTGCCCCCCACCTGGCAGGGTTTGACGGGGGTGGGGCTGGCCGGGTCTGGGTCTCGTGCAATTTCAAGGTGCATGGGGGTGGGTGGGGACTTGACTCTGTGTCCCACAGCGAGCCCCAGACTCTGACAGGAGGAAGATTTTCATATACATTTTACTAATTTTCTTTCATCTCTGACACTTCTATTATAGAGAAAGGGCAAATAGCAATATTAAATTATTTCCTCTAATTATTTCCCTTTTAATGTGCACAAATTTCGTGCACTGCGCCACTAGTAGCTAAATAATTGAAATCACATTTTAAGTCATTTGGAATTGTGGGGGAGAAAAAAACTTTTCTTTACCTTTAATCAAATAGACATGAGACAGATTAACAAGAGAAAATAACCAAGTTTAATACATACTATGTATGGGAACTCTGCAGACATGAGGTAATCAGAGACCCTACATACATGAGAAGTTCAGAGGCAGAAAGAGAAATAGGGTTTGCAAGACATTTTGAGCTAGGGGTGAGGTAACACAGCTTGGGGCTTCAGAGTGTCATTGAGAGAGAACAGGCGCTCAGGAATTATTGGTTTCCCCTGTCATATAGATAGGCAAAAAGTCAGTTCTAGTGATAACTCTTTATGGGCCAGACTCCTAATTTAAATTCATCTAGATAGTTAGGGGAGATGGGCGGTGGGGGCAGAAATTTCCCTTAAGCTTGCATGTTCTCAGTTGCCTTCAGCTCAAAATAATTTTCATACCACTGAGACACATCTAGGGATGACTCATTCTGAACTCCTACAGAATTGTAGAAGCAAATATTCATATGGCCAAGTAAAGTTTGCTTCTCTTTGAACTCTAAGCAGTTTTCTTTCAATAATCATATGTATTAAAATATGAATTGGGATGAAGACATTTTCTGAACTTAATCAACTTTGTTTCAAATAATTTTAAAAAGCTAATCTTTATGCCTTCCTACTAGAGCAGCCGTTCTCAACCTGTGGGTCACGACCCCTTTGGGGGTTGAATGACCCTTTCACAGGGGTTGCCTAAGACCATCGGAAAACACATATAATTACACTAGAGGCCCGGTGCACAAAAATTTTGTGCACTGGGGGGGTCCCTCAGCCCGGCCTATGCCCTCTTGCAATCTGGGACCCCTCGGAGGATGTCCACCTGCTGGCTTAGGCCCGATCCCCCAGGGAGCTGACAGTCAGACATCCCTCTGGCAGCCCAGCAGCCCTCGGAGGATGTCCACTTACCAGCAGGGAGCAGACCTAAGCTGTAGCAGACATCCTTAGTGCTGCTGAGGAGGCAGGAGAGGCTCCGGCCACCACCGCTGTGCTGGCAGCCATCAGCCTGGCTTGTGGCTGAGCAGAGCTCCCACTGTGGGAGTGCACTGACCACCAGGGGGCAGCTCCTGCATTGAGTGTCTGCCCCCTGGTGGTCAGTGTGTGTCATAGTGACCAGTCATTCCCAGTCCTTCTGCTGTTAGGGTCAGTTTGCATATTACCCTTTTACTATATAGGATAGAGGCCTGGTGCATGGGTGGAGGTCGACTGGTTTGCCCTGAAGGGTGTCCCGGATCAGGGTGGGGGTCCTGCTGGGGTGCCTGGCCAGCCTGGGTGAGGGGCTGATGGCTGTTTGCAGCTGGTCATACCCCCTTCAGGGTGGGGGTCCCCACTGGGGTGCCTGGCCAGCCTGGGTGAGGGTCTGATGGCTGTTTGCAAGCTGGTCAAGTCCCCCCCAGTGGGGATCCTCACCCCATGGAGGTTTGGCAAGCCTGGGTAAGGGGCTGATGGCTGTTTTCAGGCTGGCCACACCCCCTTTAGGGTGGGGGTCCCCACTGGGGTGCCTGGCCAGTCTGGGTGAGGGGCTGAGGGCCATTTTCAGGCTGGCCAAGCCCCCTGGCAACAGAAGCTCCCAGCCTCTCCTTTCTTTCTTTTTCTTTCTTAATTCTGGGGATTTATTTCCTTCCTATAATTGAAACTTTGTAGCCTTGAGTGGAGCTCAGAGCCAGCCAGGGCAGGGCGGGAAGCTTGGTTTCCTCCATCGCCAGGGGCAACCAAGCCTCCTGCTTGCTCCAGCTCCGTGGCTGCCGGCCGCCATTTTGGTTGGGTTAATTTGCATATAGTCGCTCTGATTGGCTGATGGGTGTGGCTTAAGGCATAGCGAAGGTATGGTCAATTTGCATGTTTGTCTTTTATTAGTGTAGATATTGTTTACAGTAGCAAAATTAGAGTTATGAAGTAGCAACGAAAATAATTTTATGGTTGGGGGTCACCACAGCATGAGAAACTGTATTAAAGGGTCGCAGCATTAGGAAGGTTGAGAACCACTGTTTTAGAGAATGTTTATGGTGGTTGTGTTCCTCTTTAAAACAAATAACCAAGAAATTCAATTAAAACCATTTACCTAGTTTTAGTTTCAGCAGTAGTTTTTGTTTGATTGTTTTGTACTTCTAAGTAGTTCACTTCTATCTCAGCTAGTTCCTTTACAACTCTCTTTCTCATAAGGTAAATTTTTAATATCAACTTTGCATGCTGAAAAGATGGTGTGTGATTAAAATAACAATTCATCCCTTTCTTAAAGAACTTTACTCCCTTCTTTTCTGGTTTGATTGAATGCAGATACCTAGTACTGTTTACCATTTTGAAAAAGGAAAGTTTTAATGGCTTTTGTGGAATAAGCTGTCAAAACGACAGGAGAGGTATCTACTTTATTCTTTACTTTCAACTATAAAAATATATCTTTATATGCAAGGGCAGATCCAAGATTTGCATCCTGAATGTCATACAATTTGGCAATCCTCATTTAGAAAAAAAGAAGACAAAAGTTAAGAGTATGTTGTAAGAAACTGAATATTTATTTAAAATGGAAAACTGGGAGCCATAGAAAGGGTTCACAAAAGGAAGAGTCACAAAGTTCCATTCCCATGAATTTCCTTGTAAACCCACCTTTATTTGGCTGATTAATTGGTCACCTAGAAAAAAGCCATGAATAGTGAGTATATTTTACCATATTGTTTTCATGTTCTTTACCCCTTAATGGAAGTATTCTTTTAAAAAATATATACATATTTTTATTGATTTCAGAGTGGAATGGAGAAGAAGAGAGATAAACATCAATGATGAATCAGCTGCCTCCCGCATACCCTCTACTGGGGGTCGAGCCCGCAACCTGACCAGAATTGAACCCTGGACCCTTCAATCTGCAGGCTGACGCTCTATCCATTAAGCCAAAAAAGCTAGGGTTAATGGAAATATTCTTTTTAAAATTGTAAAGGTATAAGTGTCCCAAAATTTATTCATTTTATAATGCCCTACAGGATCATCAGAGAGCCTTAATCACTTTTAACCCTCACATGTTTCCTACTACATAAAGTACTTAAAGTAACACTTAATATGAAAAAAAAATAAAGAAATACAAATGGACTTATTTTTGTCACGAAAGTTTAGACAATAGTGCTAATAATTTTCCAGCACATATATTTTCTTTTCATTTTTAGAATAAGTAAACATTTAAAATTACTTTGCTCCCTAGATATGTAGGCTCATCTCACAGTTGTTAGCTAAGCAAAATAAAGGATGTCTGTTTTTATTTAAAAAGCAGTCTGGAATACCTGACAGTTTCATGCTGCTCAAATCTGAAAGTATAATCAAGAATTTTCCTCTGAGTATTGAAACATAGTATTCAGCAATGATGGATCAATCTCAATTACTTTGAGAGTTTGATTGTAGAGAAATAAATTATGCAGTTGGATCTCTATGTAACAAGAATTGTCTATACAACTACAAATATAAAATTTCCCTATTAAAAAAGCAAAGGAATTAATCTCTGTTGAAAAAATAAATTCTGTGTTGTAAGGATGGAGGGCTTTTTATTTTTATTTTTTTAAAAAAGCTATAGCCTTTGCCTTCATTAACTAATCTAACCCCCCTAAAAGTAAATTATAAAATATTTAACATCACTTTAAAAGATATCAATATAACTAAAATATTATCCTAGTGCATATATTTTAGGCATAACATTTTTATTTCCCAGATAGTTTTTAGATATTTTTATGACAAGATTTTTTCTTCCTCCAAATGTACTCAGATAATCACCTGCATCATAATTACTGGATTGTTCGTTAAACTGGAAGTGCTGAGATCTGCTTCCAACCCCATGAACTAGAATTTCAAGCGTGGGTTGCATACCTACATGTTTTTAAACAAGATATCTGGGAAATTCTTTTGCACACTGATGTTTATGAACCACCATAAAAACTATAATATTGCTGCATTTTATTAGTAAGCACTTAAAAGTAATTATTCTCTATATATATATATATATATATATATATATATATATATATAATATGCAAATGAGGTCGAGACTCCATCACGGTCACAACCAGCTCAGGAGGAAGGTCCAGGCTCCGCTCGAGCCTGAGAGTTCAACACAGAGGGGCGCCTGCTCCAAGCCTCTGCAGCGTGGCTGGGGGCAGGCCCCCAGCAGACACACACACACACACACACACACACACACACACACACACACACCGTGCATGCTCCAAGCCTCTGCGGCCAGACTATGGCTTAGGCCTGCTCCTCATGGGGAGAGTGCCTAAGCTATCAGTAGGACATCCCCTGAGGGCTCCCGGACTGTGAGAGGGGGCAGGTGGGCTGAGGGACCCCCACCCCCCTGTGCACAAATTTCGTGCACTGAGCCTCTAGTAAAATATAAAAGCCTAATTGACTGGCCAACCGGTCAACTGGCTGTCAGGCCAACTGTCCCAACAGTAGCTATGATGTGTACTGAGCACCGGGGGGCAGACACTCAACACAGGAACTGCCGAGCTACAGTGACTTGGCAGCTGCGGTTCTCAGGTGACGCACTTGGAACCAGAGAGGAAGGAGCCTCATTCTGGATGTGTCACCTCAAGAACAGCCCTCTCACAATCTGGGACCTCTCGGGGATGTTGGAGAGCTGGTTTTGGCCTGATCCCTGCAGGCCAGGCCAAGGGAACCCCCCCCCCCCCCCCCCGTGCATGAATCCGTGCACCAGGCCTCTAGCCCATTGACAGAGGTCATGGGTCTGGCCCTTACAGAAACTTTTTGACTCAATTAGCTAAATGATGAGATGTGCAGGACCTACTTGCTGTGGCCCCAATGACTGGTGCCCACATGGGCCCATCTGCTTAATATTGATTTCCAGTGGAGGCAGAGAATTTTTCTGCTACCACTCTTGGCTGGGAAATGGGCCACAGCTTTTCTCCTTCTGGGCAGACAGTAGCACCAGTGGGCAACCTCCGGAGAAGGAAGGAGGCGAAGGAGCAGCTCAGGTGGGAAGAAAGAGGTTCCCGCCACCACAGGACTCCACATGGGTGGAAGGGCCTGGACGGGAGCCTGACATTGAGCAGGGTCTTGCCCTAGGCTGACTAGATTCCAGGCTAAGTAAATCATGTTTGCTAAATCATTGCATTTTGTAGCTAAATGCCCACAAGTCGTCAGTTACCACCAAACTTAGGATAAAGTGACATGAAAGAAGGGAGACAGATACAAAGAGAAAGTGACATAATATTGGCAGAAGAGAGGAGGGAGCCTGATTCTGGGGTGCATCACCGGAGAACCGCCCTCTTGCAATCCGGGACCCCTCAGGGGATGTCGGAGAGCCGGTTTTGGCCAGATCCTCGCAGGCCAGGTCGAGGGATCTGGCCAAATCCGTGTACCAGGCCTCTAGTAGAACTATAAAAGTAATCTTAGTTTTAAAAATAAAATTATCAAAGTGTTAAAGATATTGACCAAGTCCCTATCTTTATATTTTTATATATAGTCCTTAGATAATTTTAAGATGCCGTATCACTTATGAATTTGGATAAAAGATCCAACAACTACATTAAACTTTATATTTTCAAGAGGTATGACAGATATATACTTCATATTAATGACTCAAAAGTTAGAAAGAGCCCATAATTCCTATCATAGAATGATGAAATTAATCATATTACCATAGGCAAATTAGTATCATGATTTCTTACATAAAGCAGAGGCAGGACATGATACTTGATAAAATCTGCCAAGTTTTGATAACATAAATTTAACTATGTAATTAAGGGGAGTTAAAGTAAGTTTTTAGTTAGTTTATATGAACCATTAGTTTATCTACCCAAGGATAAACCGCAAAGGTATGTGTTAAAGTGCTATTTCAAAACTCTCTAGGCCTATACAAAGCTATCTGCAAATAATGTGTGATTCATAGAACTCAAGCAGAAATATATTTCCTTACCTATCCACATATTATTAACCTAACCATCGTCTGTTTTCTATTTCTCCCCTGGCCCTATGAGAGTAAATGTAGATTAAAGGTAAAAGTTACCTAAAGGTTAATCAATCACAAACAACCATAGATCTAAAACATGGAGAGATCAGCGACCTCCGGGTGGGTCAGTGGTTTGCGTCCCAAGAGTGAGAAGCAGCATTGGATGCTTTTCTGACAGTATTCTGTCCTATTCCACACCCTGAGCACCCTTCCTTGGCCAGAGTGACTGCTTCTAGAAGGTAATTTTGGATTGAATTAGAGCTTTCTGAGACAGACAAAACATACTTTACAGTAGGCAAATTGAATTTCTCTGGTTCAGTGACTTGCTGTGCCACAGCGCCTCTCGAGAAGTTTTTCACATTATTGAGAGCTGGTAGTTTCCTTGTAAAATAGCCACAGGCAGCGTACACATACTGCCATTTCTCTCAGAAATATTTCTTTCACACTCATACAAAACTATTTAAATGAAGCATACAAAAAGATGACATAAACTATTGTCTCTCTCTGAAAAGAGTCTGTTTCAAGTGGTTACTAATTCAGGAAGTGGTCTCAAAGGAAAGGCTTAGCTCAGTACCTAGTATTGTGAAAACGAAAAGTATTACTAAGGAGATGAAGTGGAAGGAATATTTACTTATCTCGTATGCAGCTATGAATGGAGCATTGGAAACATTTGCAATGTTTCAATTAAGCATACTATGTGCTACCAGCTCTTGGAGGTATCTATTTATTCTACAAGCTGGCAAAAAAAATGAGCTTCTCCTTTTTCATTTTCCCTTTGGAATATTTCTAAAAATTATAAGCTGATTAAATTTATAGTAAAGATATTACTTTCCCAAATATTTTTGTTCACATAAAGCCAGGAATTTCTATTGAGTTTTCAACATGTACAGGTATAGAGGGTACTTTGGTAAGGTTAGTATCAGAGGAGTTTGCAGCATTCATAAGAAGTAACTTCACCCATTTTAATTTTCATACTTGAGTATTTTTATGATTAAAATAATTCATCATATAGAGAACAGTTGTTGTTTTATAGACAAGGCATTCGTTTTTATTCCTTCTTAATTTTGTTGTTGCTGAGATTGTCTTTATTTCTGAAATATCTCATCTTGCCTATGATTATGTAGTCACATTATCCCAGGAAAAGTAAGCCTCCATACTTTTCTACATGGCATGGAATGCCACAGTCTAATTTATACTGATTTCTCCTACACACAATGTCATTTTAAACTTCTCAGGTAAAATTTCATGCCAGGAATAAGAAACTGTCAGGATCATTAGGCAATGAGGAGCACTCACTCTGACACAGGGAAGAATTTTAGCCGGAAAATGCAGAGTTCTCTGTGGTGATTCTTTGCTCAGAAGTCCCTTGGGCTTGGAGCCCTAGGAACAGATGTGATCTCAGGCCTGGTCTAAAGAGAAGGGAGCCATGGGCGGAAACACGTCGCTCCATCAGGGCGGGAGCTCCTGCCAGAAGCAGCTTTCTCACCAGGAGGAACCGGGAATCACTGCCAAATTAGAATTTGCCTGGTGGGAAGTCACTGGGCATAAAATCTCCAGTGATTTGGTGCATGTTCACTGAGCAAACCAGAAAGCATATGTGAAGATTTCAGGAAAGGGCTTGTGTGCATGTGCCGCAGACACTGAGGGGGAGCGGGGAAAAGATGGCTGGCTTCCTCCTGAAAGCACTTCCTCAAGATTGGCTATATTGTTACAAACCTCTGGCAAAACTAGGGTGTCTAGAATGTATGGGTGGGGAAGGTTGACATTATACACTTCTACTTTAATTCTGTTTTTCTCAATAGTTTTTTTTTTGCAGGGCAGGACAATAACAAAACCATCTGGTTTCTATTTTTTTTCCATGTATAAAATAAAAAGACCTTAAGAAGATATTTAATAACAGACTATAATAATGTTTAATATGTGTAGCAAGATAAAAGGGTTCTATAAAAATCATTAAGTAATATAAAATTAATTATAGATATGTATTACCCTCTCTTGAAAGAAGTACCACAACATTCCAGTGTTTGTCCTAAATTCTAAAGGACTTTGGAGTACTACAAAATTAAGAGTAACACAAATAATTTGAAGATGATAAATGTGTTGATAGATTATATCATAATGCTATGAAAAAACATTAATCACCTGCCTTGTTAGCATCTTAGATGACACTCTGTCAGAAAATAGGCTTGACTATTTTATTTCATTTTGTTTTGTTTCAGCAGCTCAGGTCCCTGGAATTGGCCAATTTAACAGCAAAAGCTACATTTTTAGTGATTTGCATATTAATCAGTTATTTAGAACATCCCTGCTGAGAAATATCATCATAGCAACAACACCATTTTAATGAGCAGCTCAATGATACCCTGGAGAATAATTTACAATGAAAGTCTATGAAAACTTGATTTTTATTTTTTATAGGGTTATAAGGACAGTGAATGAGGTAATGAGATCTTAAACATTTTCAGTACTTCTCAGGAAAAAATATGAGGTAATTCAGTGGGTCAGAAGAATTACACAGGCGTTGATAAGTTGGAAATGTGGGTCTCTGTGACTCTGAAGGCCGCAGAGTGGCCCAGTATTCCACCACAGTAAGGCTGCGTCAACTAAATGAGTAATTCATTTCTGCAACTTTGCTTTCAGAAAAAGAATTAGTAAATAAAATACTGGTGACATCAAGTTCAGAAGTCCACACAAGGAACATTTTTTTATCAGAGGTAGTGTGGAGAAAGCTGGAAAATAGAAACTAAATTTAAAATTAGCTGGTAGGTGCTACTAATCTAATCATAGATCTTCAGTCTGCAGTTAAGATTATTATTTTAACATTCCTCTTTAAAAATATATATTCTTATTGATTTCAGAGAGAAAGTGAAAGGGAGAGAAAGATAGAAACATCAATGATGAGAATCACTGGTTGACTGCCTCCTGCATGCCCCCTACTGGGGATCCACCCAAAACCCTTGGCTTGAGCCCTGACTGGGAATTGAACCCATGACCTCCTGGTTCATAGGTTGACGCTCAACCACTGAGCAACACCTGCTGGGAATATTTTAATATTCCTTAATTGGGATGTATTTGGCAGTACATAACTAAGACAATGCAATCCTAACAGTATAAATGAATCCTGTTCCCAGAAATATTTCCACTAAAAGCAATGCACCTCAGATAATTAAAGGAAAGAATGACTTACAAAGTATTTTCTGAAGCAATTTTTCAAGATTAAATGCAAGAGAGCTTTTTTTTTTAAAAAAAAAGATTATATTGCTGAAAGTATTACAGATATACTTTTTCCCCCATTGACTCCCTACCCACTCCCTACCAGGCCTTCACCCTACTATTGTCTGTGTCCATGGGTTATGCATATATGCTTTTAAATTCTGAGGTTAATCTCTCTCCCCCCCCCCCCCGCTTTGCTTCTTTTTAATCATGTCTCAACTTACATTTCTAACCCTGTCTTCCAGAATTCCTTCTTCTGTGCCCTACTCTTTAATTACATTTGGATTATTTCTGCTCCTGAATGATACCTTAAACATGTTGACTTGGTGTCTTTCTTTCTTCTGCCCAGGAGTAGAGTTCCTGTCCTTTATGTTCACATGTCCAAAGCATGCTCCACTTTCAAGTTCTGGTCCTCCTTTTTCCTTAAAACAGTCCCTAATCCTCCCAGCTGGAAGTAATTGGCAAAGGGCACAGTCTATGCTGTAATACCATTTTGTAAAGCTCTCAAAATACTTAGCACATTCTGTTTTGTATTATAGATACGTTTGTACCTCTTCTCAATTCTACCAGACTCTAAGCTCCTTGAGGACAAAGATCACATTATATCACTCATAATACAAAACACAGTATCTTAAACTTAGTAGGTGCTTAAAGTAAAGGTTAATGACGCATTGAAAATTATATTTAAAAATCATTGCTCCACTTTAGTTATACAGTTTTAAGAAAGTTTTCTTCAGAAAACTCTCAGAATTTAGAGATGTTTTCATTAGTGGATAAAGCATATGGGGAACGTGACTCAAATTGCAGACCTTTTTCCTCAAAAATTTGTGTGGTCAGATGAATCAAAGTATGTAGACATCAAGTACAGAGTGACAAACAGTGCAATTCCCTTTAGGCAAAATGCACTTACTCAAGAAAAAAATATTGTGTAAACCTTAAAACAAAGATTCACTTTGAATTTTTATCATGCTTTCTGGATATAAAGTGAAAAGTAACGTGATATGGGTGAAAATAACTACTAACCCAAAATCAGACTGGGTTATTAAATCTGGGAATTAATAATCTCTTAGCATAGTTGAGAATCATGTGTATGTGTATGTATATGTGTATGTATATGTATGAATGTGGCTGAAATTAGAGATTATAGCAACAACTTTCAAAATGCTGAGCAAGAAGGGTATTTTTTTCCAAGACTTAAAGGAGGTGATATGATACCTAGTGATTTTCAAAAAATGTTGTGTGATTAAATCTTTCTGTAATTTGTGTGATTTATAGGTTACTTTATAATATATTATTTATATCTATGTGGGATTTCATTGCATAAATTCTTCATCATTTATTACAAATCTCTACATATTAGGCATTTAGTATGTGCAGGAATATACTTCAGGTCTAAAGCCCAGGGTTCTTAATGGCTGAAAAACCAGGTTTACCCTAAACAACTGGACTTTACTTTATCCTCAGATAAACACTCAGGAATGTGTTGGTTTTATAACCACTTTTACTTAAGACAGTGGGCTAGCAAAAACATATTTAGAGATCCCAGAATATCATGATAAATATGAACCATATGGACCACTTCCCACAACTCACCTGGCCCCTACCCATCTTCCATGCTTTTTGAAAGGATCTGAATGATGTTGTCAGGTGCCACAGGACTTCTCTATGGATAAGGAGGATTTCTTCTCTACATGGAGGATAATGATGTTGAGTCCCTGGCTTTGCAAAGTTGTCTTCATGCAGTTACCTTTATATACACATTCATACATGTACATACACATATATATACACATATACACATGCGTGTACACAGTTACATATGTGGATATTATATATAAATTTATATATGTGGCTATATATATAGTTTATAAATAGTTATACATGAAGTTTATAGTAAAATTGTATATGTTATATTCTCTATTATATATTGCACAAGGCTCTTTTCCTTTATATTGGCACATTCTCATAATTATTTCATTGGATTAACTTCTGGTTTTGGAGAAAGGATGCTGGGTCAATGGGTATCTAGGCATTGTTTTTTGTTGTTGTTGTTCTGTAGATCTTATTGTTTGAATATATGAGTTTATTAAGAACTTCTATAATATTTTAAGCACAGTTTATGAAAATATTTTTATAATTTTGGATTTATGTTTTTCTACACACTCATGAATTTGTGTATTTTCTCTCTTCTTATTTGAGTATGCCAAAAAGTTTTAAAAATTCATTTTCAATACACAAACTATAAATTTTGTGGGATAAACTCTGTAACTGCTGGTGGACTTGGCATTTTCCTAGACTTATGTCAGAAGCTAATTGATGTTCTGGTTTCATAGAGGTGCCCTCAGGAATGTTCTTGGATCAGCTTACGTTTTCCCCAGTCTGAAGCTGAAGGATCAGAATGTTGTTCATCTATGAGAGAGGATGTAGTGCCACTAGAAGTTCGTATTTAAAAGACTATAGCCTTTGTGAGTCATGGCGAGTCTTTGTGTCATTCTATAAAAGCTTTTATCTGTAGTCATTTATAAAGACACTCTTTGTTTTCTGATACAGCATTTCCTAAAATCATCCTAATTATTTTTCTGCATTTTATTCATTTTATATTTATTTTATTTTATTTTTAATATTTGTCCAATGAATTACTTTATCTTTGAACTAAGGCTTTTTTGAATGGAAGTGTTACCAGAGAATCAAATTTCTCCTTTGCTAGTGGGGTGGAAGTTCTTGAGGTACCATTTACATAAGAATTTTCAGAAGCCCCCCTGGGGTAATGAGATATGGTAAAGGGATTTACTTGCAGGGGCTACATTTCTGGGTTCCAAAGTCCCATCCCCCTTAAGCCACTTCTGAAAAAGGTGCACTGGGGTTCCAGCAGAGCCAAGGCAAGGCCAGTGTCCAGAGCTTCTGTTCCCTGTTGCAGAGGCGGGTAGTTCTGGGTCCAAGCTAATGAGAGTCTGTTAGTCCATTGCGTGTGCTCCCACATGGCTGTGAGCCACATGGACACGGGGGAGCACAGCCCCATGCAACAGGAGTCAGGAGCCCCAACACATGAGAGACTGAGAAAGGGAACTTCCTTTGTTTTCAATTTTAAATATTCGGGTTTTGCACTGGCTTGCAGTGGCCACACCCATTCTGGCCATTAATTTGTTCCCAGGATAAGCACCTTCCCACGTCACTCAGACCTTACTGGGCATGCCTCCAAGCTGCCTTTGTCCAGTCCCTTCCCCATCCATCAGCGAGAAACAGACTTGGAGAGTGTTTAATGCAGCTTTTTGGCAAATCTGTATAAACCTCATGTCTGTATTATCTAGTCTTCCCTTTCCTCCTTTCCTGTTAAATGATAACCAGTTAATTAAACAGCATCAGCAGTACCTCAGCCACAAAATTTCCCTTGACAAGTTATAAATTTCCCCTCTTTTATTTATTTTATATTTAATATTCTTATTTTCACCACTTTCTAAATATTTTCAAATACCATGTGGTGTCTTCCTTGAACCAGGCAATTAAATGGGATGTGTTCAAAGACATCCCTTGGTTTGTTTATCCATTTATAATAATATCTAACATAATTGTGTTGTGGTCAGATAATGTCTATGTATAGCATTCCTTTTTCAAATATTGTCTGTTACACTCCACAAACATTTTTAAAGTGCATTTCTCTCTTTTCTATGTGAAATGAAGCATCTCCAATTCTCACAAATTGGTACTTACGCATGATAAAAAGATTTTAGGGAACACTTCTGACAAGAGGAACGAGGAAGTAAGAGTGGATTTCACAGGATGATAAACTACTAAGTCCTCTCACTAGAGCCCCACCTCCATTTTTTGAGTTTCCTTTACTAAAGGGACTCTCAGACCATGTAAAAGAATATGGAGTTGGAACTGCCATCACTGAGAAACTGCCTTGCAAGTCTTAATCCTCAAACGTTTGGAATGTTAAAATTGAGCAAAATTTCCTTTGGACTGGGCCGAAAGCAGCTTTGTATTCAAAGCAACTGTTTGCAAAGCTAATAGAAAAGCAGATATTATGACTACTGGTCTGAAATTTGAAGATATTCTTTAGAATTAGCATCACTATGTTAGCTTATCTGCAACTAGACAAATTATTTTCTTAGTCTACTAACACCCTTAGAAATAACTTCCTTCTATTTATGTAATTATTCCCCTTTTCTTATTCCTCACCTGAGGATATATATTTTTATTATTATTGATTTTTCAGGGAGAGAATGAGAAATATCAACGTGAGATAGAAACATCAATCGGTTGCCTCCCCTAGGCACCCTGACCAACCTGGTATCAAAACCACAACCTCGGTATGTGCCCTGACCGGGAATCAAACCCACAACCTTTGGGGTACAGGATGATGCAACTGAGTCACCCAGCCAGGACTCTCCTTCCCTTTTTTATAATACCCCTTGCCTTACCTCCTAATCCAAACACTATTTGAGTTTCTGCCTGAATTAGTGCTCCCTTCCTAATAGCTATTCTTTTGGATCTCAAATAAATGTTTGTTGCCTCTCACGTTGGCCTTTTATTTTTAAGTTAACAATCACATATATTTATGATGTTGTAGAGGAATTTTGAATGCTTACATGTGAGCTGAAACTAATTCATTTTTAACATGGTCATGTTAAAAAAATGGTACAGAAGATCTATAAAGTAAACAATAACAGGATGATTTTTTGTACCTTCATAATATCCAACAGCCTGTGGATAAGCTTGTATTTAGAATCTTATGTATTTAAATATCAACAAGCTTTTGTATTGTGGTGACGTGTTTTCTTTTGCTTGTGGAAGATGGATATATTAGCCACAACAAAACAAAGCAAAAAGAAAAAAAAAGCCAAGCACTACACATGTAGGTGAAGGACTGAATGAATAACTCTGTGAAAGATAAGAGAACAGAGAGCATTGTTTAATTCACTGAGGTCTTCTCTCTACAGAGCTACCAGGATTCCACATAGTTCTGCTTATTCACTTCCTGGCTACTGCCCATTTTGTTGGTTTTGGAATCAGGAAGAATTTTGAAACCCGGGAACACCTACACTAACCAGTGATACCAAAAAAACGTGGCTGTTGTCTGAGTCCGAGTTCCTGTCTCATGAAAATCGAAGAATGAAGCTGCAGACAAAATTAACAGGAGCAGTTTATTGGGAGGACCCAGTCCTGGAAAAGGAGCAGGTCAGTGTCCAGAGCTTCCTTTCCATATTACAGTCGGGAGCAGTTCAGAATCCAAGCTAATTAAGTAAGCCACGTGGACTCAGGGATGTGCTCCCCCGGCCACAGGAACGAAGGTCAGGAGCCCATTGCGTGCTGGGGAGGAGAGCGAGCGAGAGGAAGTGCACGCCTTTAATTTAGGGGGTGGGTAGTCTTGTTTGCTCCTAATTGGCCTTTCAAAGAATTCTGCCTTAGCAATATCCTTTGGATTGGTTTACACATCTTACTGCCCTGTGGTTGGTACCAGCACGCTGTCTGTCTTAGCAATACCCATACACTTCCAAGTTCAAGCAGCTTTTGTGCATGCCCTTCCTTCCGCCCAGTTGGGATGCCTTAGTAACTCCGCCTGGTTGGGTTCCTGGTTCTACTTCCTTTCCCCTGGTCCCACCCCTATCTACCTAGCTTCCTTCTGTCTCCTCACCACGACAATCTCACCCAATACAGGTGAGTATTATCCTATGCATTTATTTTAGTAACTTTGAAAGTGCTGTATATATCCATTGCTAATATGCTCCACCATGGTTACCCTCTAACATGGAATATCTTGTCCAATAGAACCCAACTGATTAGAGTAAGTAGTTCTAAGGTCAACATGAGTCTTCCTACTCACGAGACATTTATTTATTTAGCAAACACAGCACTTGCCTTTTTTTTTCTTTTGCAGCTGAACAACTTTTCTGGAATAATTATTGCAAGTGAGATTAGACTCTTCCTGATTCTTTTAATTCTCTGACTTTAGAACAAAACTTCATTAATAATAAACCGCTGCAATAATAAATTTTGAGTTGACATATACAGTGTTGCAGTCCTGAATATGCTAACTGAAGTGTATTTCCGCCTCCCTGCAGTTTTGGTATGCTTGAATCAAGAAAGAGATACGTGTTGGCTTAGAAATGAGTATGTGGTGCAGCTTTGTTCACATTCTGTAATGGGAGGTTAGCTCCTTGATTGCTGCTTTCCTAATGTCACAGTAGCTGGGGCTGTAGATGTATATAGTGAAGAAATCCTTAGAGCTATATGTATTCTTCTGTTATGATAATGTTACCATTAGTCTTGATTGCTTTTGACAATGGTTGCAAAATTGCCCAAAGCAAGAAATTTAGTTTTGTTCACATTTTCCTCCTTAATTTGGGAGAGTGTTTTTATTTCACTTTTATTTGAAATCAGTTCCTGTGCTGTTATTATGGTATTTTATGTGGCTTGTCATTGTAGTAATCAATTTTATATTTTCTTCACACCAGTTCAACATTCTGCTCTTGACGAGCACTTTGTCATATTTGCTAGGCTTCTTGTCATACATAGGAAAACGCTTCCTCTATTTGTTCCTAAGTTTCTTTTTCCCTTGTTAGTAATTTTGCTATCTCTATATCAATGTTCTGCCTGGTTGCAATTACAAGTTTTCCCAGCTGGGAGCTTGTAGCATTTTCTCAGTCTCTGCAACATGCTGATCTACGCTGATATGAGTTCCAATTGTTTCACCTCGGTGTTCTGCACTTTTCCATGCTTTGTTGAAAAGGAACTGTCAAAATGTGAAAGGGCAGAAGTTTGCTTTTTTGCATATATCACCTGAGACAAACTTCGTGTTGCTTAGATATCTTGCCAGTGAGATGAATTCTTTTGGGCTGAGCTCTTGGAATGGCTGCCTAGAGATTCCAATTGGAGTTTAATCTATAAAAATATCAAAGACAAAAAATGATTACAGATCCTGATTGAGGAACGAATTGACCCTGTACATGGCAATAAACATGAAAAAGATTCTTACTTTGCATTCAGTAATTTGAAGATCTATGTGTGTGTGCACACAGGCATGTAGATGTGTTCTACATTGAGAGCAAAGTCTTTGTTCTTATTGCCACAGATTGCTACCATTACTTGTCCTTTATTTTTAGAATTATTTTGACAGTGAAGGTGTTCTTGGGAAATGACTCTCAAATTGTAAATTAGAATCACTTAATGGTGGTTAAAGCAAAGAAATTTTGAATCAGTAAGTCTGGGTTGGAGCCTGAGAATTTGCATTCTTAATAAATCCCCATTTCTATAGGTAATGGCCAGAGAACCAAACTTCACTGTGCAGTGAGGCATTTGACATTAATGAATCTTAAGTTTCTATGTCAATGCCCCTCAATTTTTGTAGAATATTGGACATGATGGCATTAGTGGGACAGACAAAACCAGCCATCAATTACTCATAAATTCAAATTTCAATAGTCTAAAACTTTAAACCACACCACACACACACACACACACACATGTGCACACATTTCTTTTCTACTAAAAATTTGTTGATTTGACTTAAAATTTTATTTCTGATATAACAGGTTGAAATGAAGAAATATTTATCTACAGCATTCCAAAACATTACTTCAAAACCATAAAAAGAAACCAAACACACACAGAGGAAGAAAACTTTAATAGCTCAATTTGAAATTACATGGAGGCAAGTTTGATTTTTCTACTCAAAGCCACTATTTTTATTCAAGTTATCAAAATTTGACTAATAATCCAGTTATGAATAGTTTTCAGATCTGATTAGGGAAAGTCAGAAAAAAAACATCTCAGCTAAAAGGGTAAAAAAATAGGTTTTCTATCAGAGTATATTTTGGAAGCTAAAGAGTTAGAGAAGTAAAGATAAATTCCTGGAATAATAACAGATCCACAATTATTTATTCCACCTAAAAAAATTAAACTAGTTAAAACCAGCAATTAAAATTTTAAGATGAATTATAGAAACTTTTAAAAGCATAGTTATAACTACCACATTCAAAATATTAATGTAAATATCTTTTTGGTCTTAAACAAACTGTATTTTGATGATAATATGAGAAAAAAAATTGAAGGTATTGGGAAAATGGCCTGAAAGGTCTTGAAAGAATGTTTGAATAATAGAAGGTCATCAATTTTGTTTTCTGGTTTGGATTGTTTCACAGTCTCAAGTCTCAGGCATACAAAATATTTATTATAACTACTTCTAGTACAATTTTATTTTCTTTCAACCCCTTATGTTCTAATATGTATTACTTTTAATAGCTAAACTATACATTAGAGTGTACAATTCAGTTAGTGTTACTTGTGGAATTGGCAAAACAATCACCGTAATTAACAAGCTTATCATCCCCTTGAAGTTTGACCTGACCCTTGTAGTATGTACACTTTGTTAACCTTTTTTTAAAATGCAGCTTAATTATTTGGAGCTTCATCATGCTGTAACATTTATTCAGAAACCCTTAAAACACCTTTCTTTACTCACATCTTTCCTACCAACATAGAGATAGATTTAAAAAAAAGGAAGTAGTGTTTCTGCTACAAAGCCATCTCTTATGAGCATCTACAAAATCCACAATGTAACAGAAGCTGAATCATGACATCTATTTCTCTCACCTCACATCTTCTCTGGGAAAAGATTAATCCCTAGCTTCCATTTCTCAAGTCCACTTCACCTAGGAACCAGTTTCCTTAATGGGACTTGGAAAAGTGAATAGAGTGAGAGAGATTTCCTGAAAGACTTTTCTTAAAACAGCCCTGCCTGAAAGTAAAACATTTGAAGGAATATATCAAAAGCAAGCTGAAGTGCACTCGCAATACTATACCTGATAGGAAACCTACGCAAAGCACACTGAAAGCTTTCATCCATCCTACGTTTCACGGACACTCTTTCCCTCCCCAAACCTTCTTTTTCCTTAGTGCCCTATGTGGGTTGGGCCTCCAGGTGCAGAGCTTTACTCCCCTACACTGGGTTTCCTTAGGTCTTTGCTAAGAGAAAACTCTGATAAGAAATATTAAAACCGTGGCAGAGTTGAGTGGGAATACCAGACAATTTCTGGATGAGTTTCAGAAGTGGAGTAGGAACCCCTGAGAGGGCTCTTTACACAATTCTGAATGAAGTTTCTGTTTAGTGGCCCAACTTATTTTCAAAAAAAGTTAGAAAAGTTAGCCTAATTTCTAAATCAATATGTAGTTTAAGATTTCTCTGCCAGTGACAAATTAAAAAGCCAATCTCCCTATTACTAAAATTAAAGTTTAATTTTCAAAGAAGCTTGTATCCATAGAAATTAACTCTTGTATTTAAGTGCAGAAGTGCACAGATAGAGTAAACGTTTAAATAAATGTTTGAAACATTTTATGGATGTAACTTTGTTTTTAGAAAACCATTTTATATGTATCATTGCTTAGTCCCAGTGGAAAAAAAAATGACCAAATTTACAACTTAAGTGATTAAGGGACAATTACATACCAAATCAAGGAAAGGAACAGAATTATGACTCTGATTTTATATTTAGTCATTGAGTTATGCACTTTCAATCCTGATATATGTCTGGTGAGTGCTGATGGTAAGCACTAAGATCCTCCTCCTCTATGCTGTGTCTATCTGTCTATCGTTTCTTCACTTTTTCTAAGTGACATGTTAATCATTCATTTCATTAGAAAAGTTTTAAAGATTTGAAGCATTGGGATAGTTCC
This sequence comes from Myotis lucifugus, assembly GCF_000147115.1. NCBI lineage: Eukaryota > Metazoa > Chordata > Mammalia > Chiroptera > Vespertilionidae > Myotis > Myotis lucifugus. Next base: position 18,587,948 of record NW_005871048.1, read on the forward strand.
CTTTTTTTACCCATAGGTGTAGCACTTCATTCCTGAAAGGATCTAGGACAAACTTAAATCATAGAAGTGAAAAAAACAACAACAACTTTATTTTCATTTTTTACTCAAGTAGTTTTTTAATGCACTGAATAGCAACTTGGGTGGGGGGCGGGACTTCATAATATAATTTATGTGATGATGCCGCAAAGAATTAGACAGTGTTCTCTGTGCCTCCATTCATAACTACAATGACAGAATTTTCTTGTATTATTATTAGCAATCATTACCTACTCTGATATATTTAATCCAATGACTTTCTACTTCTCACTATCAAAGAATAACAGGACAATATAAAACATCATAAAACATAACATCATCTCTTCCTATTTCATTACATATTCTCCTTGTGGCCAAAACATCTCTTCAATATGATTAAATGACTAAAGAAATTATATTAGATTCAGTTCCCTGAAAGACCATCTGCAGTAAATACAACAGTGGGTTTCAATTTAAATTAAAATTGATTGTATGCTTACTGGTTCTTCTAAGGTTTGAAACTGGAAAATTAAAAATGCACACATAGCAATGTTGATTTGCTCCTGAGAGAAGGTTCTTGTTTTAGATACCCAGCAGGTTTCTAATAGGTAAATAGAATGGTGGGGATAATATAAAAATATTTTATTTAGGATGTTATCATATTGTATGGATGAAACTGGAAGCAGACACTATCTTTTGGGCTTCTTAAACAATTACATCATAAATGATTAGTTGTTGTTATTGTTTAATACATAACATTAGGGTTTGCATATCTTACTTTTCTTAAGATAGCCCCAGTTTACATATGGTATTCCAGTATAATGTTCCCAGTCTCAAATTATCCAGCTTGGATGATATTTTATATCATTGTAATTGTATTTTATATCATTGCACATTAGAAACTGTTTTAGCAGCAGCGGCCTCGTATCAGCCTCAACAATTTACAGCTGGGCTAGTGCCTCTTTATTCAGAAGTAAATTCTTCCAGTGGTGAACTGAGATAAAATACCATCAAATTTAAATTATATAGAATCACATTAAGATTTTATGAAGACAGGTTTTCAAGAAGCATTTAGGACCCTGTGATCCTAATAGAATAATTAAAGTTTTTATCTAGTCATTAATTTAAGTGGATAATGAATGAAGTAAAAGTTGTCTTCAACATCAAAGCTGTCTACTAGTAGATACTTTTACTGACTACCCGACCATCCCTGTTTAAAACTAGGTTTCTGAAGATCTGGTGTGTGTGTGTGTGTGTGTGTGTGTGTGTGTGTGTAAACATGGACAGGAAGGAAAATAGGAAGAAAGATATGAATGCATAATCAATTAGAAGCAAAAGACTAGAATTAAGAATATGAAATTTAAAAATATTGAGTTTAACACCCATCCATCCATCCATCCAAAGAAAACTAGAAGGACTTTATTAAAATATTTTATAATAATTTTGAAAAGCAGTAATAAAAGCTAATCATTCCTAATGTTAGGCTCTGTTTTAAATCTGAACCAAAATTGTACTAGGTACCTTTATTATTCCAAATTGCAGGTGATGAAACTGAGGTGCTAATAGTGTCATTTTCTTACTAAAGGTAATGCTTATAGAAAGCAGGGAGCAGGGACCTGAAATCACATTGTCTGACTTCTGAAGCTGTACCTGAGCTCTGCACTCAAAAGAACAACTGTGTCATGCCTTCTATAGGCTAAGGAAAATCTAGGTATATGAAAATTGATAGCTATATAGTTTTTATATAAAATATATAGACTCCACAAATCATTATTTACATAAGCATTATTATCATTTGTTCTGAATATCAACATCAGATTCATTGGTGTACATTTAACAAACATATTTTCTCTTAAAAATCACAATGTTAACCCACAATCTGACATGAAATATCTCACTTTTCTTCATGATTCCTCAGAAAGTATAGTCATTCATGAGTCATCTTTAAAAGTACCAATAAATAGCACAAAGGACATTTTTATTGTGCCAGTGTTATTCCAAATATTTAACATATATCATTTATTCTCATTAGAACCTCATGAAGTGGGTACTATAGTTATCCTAATCTTTACAGATAAATCACATGATTTCTGAAATTTATGAAGAATTTCTAGATTCTTATTATTACAACTAACATGAGTATTAAAACTCTTTTACAGATTTATTATGTTATCTCATATAAGTATATAAAGAAACTCATGATTTAGATAATATTATGCTGTTTTACAACTGGTTATTTTTCATATTTCCCAGCACAGCATATCTAACATATAGATACATGGAGAGAGCAATATCCTCTCTTAAATTCTCAACTACTATGAATGCTAACCCACTCTTTCCAATATTAATTTTATAAGTTATAGTATAGCAACTATTATCATTCTTAAAAATAACCAACACATAATGTGAGTTTAAATGCCTCCCTCTAATGTATATCATTTAATAATATTATAACATTGGTTTTGTGCACCAGTCTAATCTACCCCTCTCTTCTTAGTTGTTTATGTCTTTACATTTAATATTTAAAAGCTTAAATTTTTTTCAACATTTACTTTACTCCACAGAACCCACCATATTCTAGACTTTATTTTTCTGTTCAACCTTATTAATTAATATCACTCTTATTTAGCTGTTATTAAAAACAATGTTAATAAACAATGCTTTTTATAATATCCATTCTAAGTCTGGTGTTTATAAGAAATGAGATGGGAGAATTAAGTTACTGAGGGTGAAAGTACAAAAGAGGTTGAAATCTCTCATTTTGAGCATCCCTGTGTATATCCCTCCCCCCTAAGAACCAATGTGCCTTCTTCAACCCACTTTATCATAATATAAAGTTCACTTAAAGTACAAAACAATTTTATGTAATAAGTTTTAGAAGCTCAAGTTATTGAATGAGAACATCAGTGCTCTAAAGTTTAAGAAGCTTGCATAAGACCATGCAATGATGTGTTTACCTGGTAGAGACCCAGGATTAAAACCCAGCTTTGCTGAATCCAGAACCTGTACTCCGGTCATGTCACCCCACAACCCACACCTGCCCTGCTGCTCTCTACTGCCTCTCTTCTTTAAGACCTCACTTTGTTTCTCTCTTCTCTTTCTTGCTCATATTCTGGACAATAAGAGCAAAGTAAGCCCTACAAGAGGAGACAAAGAGTTGAGAACTCAGGTCCTATATTTATACTTTCTCTCCACAAAATCTGTACATTTTTTCCCATTAAAAGGACTTTTCTGAAAGGGCACTTTATGAAGGCAAAAACTGGCTTAAATTCAAAATCAGAAAGTTCTATTATTGTAGACTATGAAGGGGTTGCAAGAGTTCATTTTATAGATGGAATAAAATAAGACAGAGCAGAGAAAGGATTACCTCAAAATCACACATCTAGTAAATGATGGAATTGAGCAAGTGATCTAAGTCTTCTGTGTCTTATATCCACACTATTGTTTCCCAAATTATGGGGATATTAAATAAGTTACAATTCTCCAGGTGATTTTAGCTCTTACATGGCAAAAGCACTAGATAACAGTAAATCACATACTGAGAAAGTTGTTCCCATTTCAATTCCTTACACTCCTTCAATGGGAAATGCTCAATTTAATGCTAGAATGCCTTTTAACCCCTCTTAAGCATTCCTCAACCCTTGCTTTCCTGTATTGAAAAACACATAGTGAATGATACAACAAACACATGTGTCTTTCCACATTCTGCAAAACAAAATATTAATACAGTGGAAGAATATATGAAATTATTATTCTAAGTGAAATAAGCCAGTCAGAGAAAGATAAATTCCATACCAGTATGCTCTCACATACATGTGGAATCTAATGAACAAAATAAACTGACAAACAAAATAGAACCAGAGACATGGATACATGGAACAGACTGACAGAGGTCAGAGGAGAGGTGGCTGGGGGAGTGGGGTAAAATAAGTGAAGAGATTAGCCAAAAAACATATATGCTTAGGCCATGGACACAGACAACAGAGTGGTGAAGGCCAGGGGAAGGGTGGAGGGGGGTGGGCAGAGGTGGGACAGGGGGAGAAAATTGAGGGCAATTATAATAGTGTCAACAATAAAAAACAAATAGAGAATATATGAGCCTGTCTTAGTCCTTTCAGGCTGCTATAAGAAAATGCCACAGGCTCAGTGGCTTATAATCGACAAACATTTCTCACACTTCTAGAGCTGGGAAGTCTAAGATCAAGGTGCTGACAGATTCAGTGTCTGGTAAGAGCTCTCTTCCAGCTGCATAAGAGGGAGGTCTTTCCCCTGTTTCTTCACATGGGAGAAGGGGCAAAAGATTTCTCTGGGATCTGTTTCATAAGGGCACCAATCCCATTCATCTGAGCTCAGCCCTTTTGATCTAATTACCTCCCAAAGGCCTAATACCACCACACTGGAGATTTGTTTTCAACATACAGATTTTTGAAGGGGACATTTCAACATACAGATTTTTGAAGGGGACATTAAACTCAGTTTGTGAAAGAGACCTTCCTGATTTTATTCTGCTTCCTGTCAACTGGCATTTACTAGTTACAATTTGGTGATTTCCATTCAAATGTATTTTTTTCAGAGCACAGTTGCATATATATATATAGTCAGCACTGCCTGAAGTAGTATACTAGATTTATTAGTATACTAGATTTATTATGTACACGTAGTTTTACCTAGTTTGTTCTATTCTTCAATGGCAAGGAATTATTTTGCATTTCAAGACTACACTTAAATGATATTACAAGATTCTTTTGAAACTCTTCTTAGCTTAATTATTATGTTTTTGAGATGATCATGTTGCATGGCCTTCATTTTTATTTCTGTAAGTTACCTACTTGTCCATTATTAATATACATTCCAGTGTCTCCAGGTTTGTGCTTTATTTTTGATATTATAAATAAAGTACTTTAAATATTCATGTTCATGTTGAATGGGCTATTCTGAGTAGCATGATGAAATCTCAGGCCTTCTCACTCTGTCCAGCCTGGAATGCAAGTCATTCCTTTGTGCTCAGGTCTCCACTCTGTATATGATACCCACCCACTAGTCACTTAGTAGCCTTCTCCATTATCAGGTAAATTATCTTAGTATTGCAGTGCTTGTGTTCAAATCACCCTTATTTTTTTTAATAATGGCCCCAAAGTTTGAGTAGTGATGCTGCCAATTAGATTATGCCAAAGAGAAGCCATAAAGTACCTCCTTTAAGTAAAAAGGTGAAAGTTCTCAACTTAATAAAGAGCAAAAAATGTACATGTAGGAAAAAATACAGTATATTTAAGATCCAGTGCATCCACTGGGGGTCGTGCAGCATATCCCCCATGGATATAGGGGGGGACTACTCTACATGTGTTTCGTCATTTAGATTTTACAAGTATGTCCTATGTTTGTATTATCCGTATTATCCCTAGTTCTTAAACTTTATTTTTATACAAGTGTTATAATTCTATTATAGGAATTCACTGTCTTCAAGTTTCAAATTCTTTAATTAATTGTACATTAGAAGTAAGCATACAGGGAAATAGGTAATATCCACCACAGATTTTTAAATAAATTTTAGAATTGTTTTTATCCTACCAAAACTTCAATAAAAGCTTAATGCTGTGTGTTTTTTTCCTTTGTCCACTGACATCTTTGCATATGGAAGCACACATACACGTTAATGCTACCAGCTTCACAGTCAGGCAAGAGTGTGTAGAAGATAGTGCAGCAAAACTCTCTTGCCTCTTCTAGATAGATAATATTTTCCTCTGCAACTGGATAAATTTAGTTATTTTGTTTTTTTGAACAGTAACTTACTGTTATAAAAATTTTCCTATCCCATTGCACCAAAAATAATACAGATTTATTTCCCTAATGGGATCCACTTTGTATGCAATTACTGAATACATTTATATTTATTGTAGACAGCATCAAATTTATTTTTGTTGAAACACCATCAGGACCAAAATCTTCCCTAAGTATCTTTTGATTGGTTTAGATTAACCTTAGAATGATGTTTCTTTACATTTGTCCATTCCAAAATTACTTCAGGTCTTGATTATCATCCCTGTGGATTTTCAAACAGATCCTCTAGGCTTTTCTGATTTCCAAGAGGAAATGTTGAAATTTTGAATGCAAATATTATATTTTAAACTGACACATACTCCAAAGCTGTATTTCCTAAAGAGTTTAATTGGCAAGACACAGAAACACAATACATGGAAGACCTGGCTCAAAGTCATTTTACAAATTGGTTGGGGAGCTGAGAGTAGAATTTAGAACTATTTATTTTTCTTCCCATCTTTGCTTAATTCACACACAAAAATAGTTGTATTAAGATGGCCAGAGAAACAATTCTAGATGTACTCCTAAAGATGTAAGTCCTGCCTAAACTTATAGAATGCACAGAGCTTATCTAAATAATTATTCGTCTTCGTGTGTGTGTGTGTTTGTATGTTTATTAATGTTATCTTATACTCTAAAAGCAAAAATAAAAAATAATTAAATATATGTCATAATATCTATTCAAGCAGTGGAAGGATAATGTACAAAATGAAATGGCCACAAATTAGAATATATATTTAAAATAAATCCAATACAGGAGACACAAATCCAGGAACTTTAATTAACTAGGAAATGATGCATATTCATGAGCCTAACCACAGGATGTATGAATGTACATAAAACAAAGAAGCAAGGGAGAAGTATCAGACTGCTATGCTTGGAGAGCCATCTTTTCCTTCATTTGCTTCTTCAAATGCTTGGTTTAGATAAACATATTGTTTATTTAAAATTGTTTAAAGTCTATATGTCTATTTCTCCATAGTAAACATCTTAACATATTGAAATACATGAATACACTGCCATGCTTTCCCGATTATGGGTACATACATATACTATGTATGTCATATTTACATATAACTCTATATAACGATACTCTGGTTAGAGCACAGTCGCCAAGGATATGCCAAGGTTGTGGGTTCCAGCCCAGGTCAGGGCACATACAGGAATGCATATTGCTGTTTTTCTCTCTCTCGTCCTCTCTCTCTAAAAACCAATAAAACTTTTTAAAAATAATCAACCAATGAATGTATAAATAAGTGGGAAAACAAATTGATGTTTCTCTCAAATCAGTCAATTAAAAATAAACCAAAAAACTGCAGACTTAGATCTTTCTGCTCTCCACCTCCTGGCAGTCAAAATTCCTTCAGTTGGGACTCTAGTACTGAGGATTTTCAATCTTGGGTAACACAGAGGAAAGTATCTATTGAGTTTCATTAAAGCATGAGGTGATTTCTATAATATGCTGGCTTTCTGTCTAGAATTTTCCACATAAAAGATGCCTTGGTAGCTGTCTACTTTTTGTTCCTCTGAAGCTGCCTGATTTAATTAAAGTCTGGGTTCCAAATTTGATTTTTTCTCTCCCCATTGCTTCTCTTAGTCTGATATCCTTCCAAACAATACTCTAAATATATTTTAGAAGAAAGACAAAATCTGATGTTACTTGAAACTGAAGCATTTCTATACAATATGTAATAAACATTTTGATGAAGGTGAAAAACTAACCATGGGCAATACTTAAACTCTATTATAGATATCAGAGATGTAGCATAATTTGGTACAGAGACTTTTCCTCTCTCTTAATAAAAGTTTATGTTGTGAAGTGCAGAACATTAGTGTACTAGGTAATATACTGCAACTCTAGAACTGCATTCATTCTTTCACTCATTCATTATCTCTTTTCTGTATTTATTCTATCAAAATTATTTATGGAAATAGATGTTGTTCAAGGCACACTGAGATAAAAAGATGAATAACAACACAGTATAGCTAATTCAGGGATTTATTTTCCTAGAGAATCTGTGCCATATACACCTATAAATTATAATACCAATAACACACTGATTGCTGTAAAGAAAAGTCTTGTAATTTGAGAAACTAAAGTGGTAATAGTTTGTGAAAGAGGTTTCAAATATCCAGGATTTGAGGGACAAGAATTTGAATTCCTAAAAATATGCTAACACAGAGGATTAAAGGGGGTGTGGTGGGGGGAGTGCACTAAGGCTGAAAATTACAGAACATGATTTTGGAACCAAGAGTAGTCAGTGTTGCTGGAACATATTAGTTCTACACTGTGACAGTGATATTGTCTGAGTGATATTGTCTGGATTCTACTGATCCAACAACACTTTATCACCTGGCTTCCATTTGGTAAGTGGGGCACTTTGCAAGATACATAGTGTGAGTTCTGGAAGCTGAACAATGCTAATTGGCCCTTCTGGGGTTAGACCCTTATCCTTGACCTCATTAGCACTATACTCTAAGCAGCTAAGGTCCTTATTGAAAATGGCTCAAAGTAAAGACCTTTGTCAATAACTTCGTATCGCTTTCCAAAACAAAACAAAACAAAACAAGAAAACAAACAAAACCCAGCAAAAAAAAACAAAGAAATGTTCTAATAATACTACTCTGTGCAAAGCATCACATGAACATTATCTTTATATCTCTTTATTAACATTTTAGAGATAGATATCTAAAGAGACTGTGGTTACATAGGTACATTCAATTTATGAAGCAAATCATTTGTATTCAAAATTTTAGAAATTATTTTTATTAGACTATGTGGATACAAAATGCTATGTGCTCTTTAGAGTTTAAGAATGTGAATAATTAGCAAAATTACCCCTACCCCATTAGCTCAGTTAAAATATAACATTTTTGTTAATTCATGTTTAATAACTGAGATATTCAAGAAACATAATTCAGTCATTATAAGAAATTTAGGAGATTTGGTACAAATCATAAATGTTCACATAAAAGTAATCATTTATCCATCTTTGTGGTCTGTTTCTCTAGAAAAATAGTAAATTTAACTAGATTTTAGCAGTTTATCTTAACCATTTCATATCACCCTAGCATTCAGGAAATGACTATTGTGCTAAAATAATACATTTAGATAACACACATGGTCAATTATTACTAAATCAAGTAATTGTGATTCCTTAAAAACTGTTTACACAGTTTATATTATGGATACTTTAAAATACCACCACATGAACCATAAAATAAGACAATTATATGCTGAATTTTTTTATAGATTGGGTTTTTAATATTGGAATCAAGGAGAAAATACATAATACCACATGTGCACACTAAATATTTGGAAGGGAACCAATTAAAGAGGAATACAAAAAGCTGACTATGGACATTTATGAGCTTTTAAAATCAGTTTATTTCTTTTAAACATAAATATTAGGAAGATTGAGTGCATTCCAATCGAAAAAAATAAAGAGGCTAAAATGATTGTTCTTCAATAGTTCCAGTGTCTTAAAGCAAATGCCAATTATCAATGTAAAATAAACAGTTACCCCTTTGCTCTTCCTTTGTTATCATGGTAATTTCCTAACCATGCCCACCATTAAGAGCATACTCTCCTTAAAAGTGATTATACACTCGGCCTTTCCTTCATCTTCAGCATTGTTAAGTCGTCTTGGGTGATGTTCTAGTTTTCAAAAAAATAGAGGAGTTAGGGCAACAGATCCAAAACATCCTGTCTCCATGATTCCTCTCTTTATTAGTGAGACAAATTTATCATTGTGTATGCATTTCATTTGAAAGTTACTATTAATTCTATTTTTAAAAAGTTTTTTATTATTTGCCTGTTCAGTTGTTCAGTTTCTTTTTAATCTTTGGAGAACAGAACAATTATCTACTATTTGAAGAGAAATACTTTTATACATACTATTTGACAAGGAATTAATTTTATTATTGATTCTTGTCTGAAAATTGAAACACAAAATTTAAATTTACTACAATGAAATTTAGAATTTTCTTTGGGGATTGTACAGTATGAAAAATCAATTTATTGCTGATACACATTCATATAGTCACAAGTACTCTGGTTAAAATTAGCATATATTCTGGAATTTGATTTTATTTATATTTCTTCTGAAACCCTCTGGTCCATGCTGCCATTATTTCTTGTCTGGATTACTGCAATAGCCTCCTAATTGATTTTGCTGCTTTTACTCCTGCCTTCCTTCAGTATAAAAAAAAAAAAACATTAAAAAAATCTGAGTCTACTTGCACAGATTCCTGTAATATCGCCCCAAGTCATTCAAAGTAAAAGCCAAAGTCTTTATAATGACTTATGATTTATCTTTCTCCACTTTTTCACTCCCCAGTCACACTGGCTCCTTGCTGTTCTTTAAACACTTTAATATGCTCCTAAATCAGTGTATAGGAATCAGATATTCCTCTGCCTGGACTATACTTTTCCCAGATATCCCGTGGCTTAATTTCTCACTGCAATGTCATCTTTTCTGGTCTTCCATATTCGCCCTATATAAAATAATAAACCTTCCTTTGATATACCTAAAATTAGCCTATAGTAATTATATGATGTGTTATGAGTCATACCTCTCCTGTAATTAATGATGAAATTATAAGAGTAAAGAGAAACATTTCTTGGGGAAATGTATCATTCTTTTTAAAAACATATATTATTATATATTCATTCTTGGTGGGGGGGGGGGTCCTTCAGCCGGCCTGTGCCCTCTCGCAGTCCAGGACCACTCGGGGGATGTCCGCCTGCTGGCTTAGGCCTGTTTCCCAGGGGATCGGGCCTAAGCCAGCAGTCAGACATTCCTCTCTCAGTCTGGGACCCCTTGCTCCTTACCGCCCGCCTGCTTGCTGCTTCTTAGCATTACCACGGAGGCAGGAGAGGCTCCCACCACTGCCACTGAATTAAAGTAGCACCATTTGATATATTTATAAGTTAGATCTCTTTGAGATTCTTTTCCCTCAACATTAGGCAATGAGGGATTCAGTTTTTGGCTTTGGTATTTTTTGTGCTATTTGAAGCTGATTCTTGGAGATGCCTGTAGCTCCAGCAGCTAACATGGTGAGTAGCCTTCAAAGGCGAGCTCAGTCATTATACAGGGCAATGGACCATGCCTACATCTGTTTGTCCTCTATGTAAACATATGTGTCAGTGATATGAATTTAATAACATTTGAAATGTCCATTTTGTTCAACTTTTAAGTTAATGGAATAAAATTTGAATCTAAAAGAAATATGTTGCATGTTGGAGAACAGAGTATTAGAGACTCTTTTGATCTCTAATTTGTTCTTATGAATGAGTGAAACCTAGGAACCAAATCAGAAGTATTATTTCACAGTGGCCTTTCCTATCACTTCTTAGGCATTGTTGACCACTCATTCCCGCATATGTGCTGCCACTACACCTTAGCATATCCCTAATTTTCTAAATAGTAAGTATTTGTTAATTTATCTACCTTCGGAAGTAAGAAAGTGAGTGTGTTTTGGTTTTAATTGAACACCCGGTAGCATGCATTAGTTATTATTCAGTAAGAGAGTTTTGACTGCATAACCTTACATTATTAATAACCCAATTAGTTATTTTGTCTAGCTGACAATATAGCAAGAAATAGTTTGTTTGTTTGTTTGTTTGTTTTTACTGGACTGATTCTTTTTTCTTTTTCTTTTTCTTTTTTTTACTAAATTGAATAGATGTGTGTGTATTTGCCAGATAAAGCTCTATTTTGAAAATAGCTATACTAAGCTGGCCTCAATAGATAGCTGTTTTCCATGTCCTATAAGCATTTTGATTGATTTTTGCAATTCCTGGGTTCTTTAAACTTGCCTGAACACAATTCTTTCTCTACACACATCAAAGCACTCACACTGTATTTCATTATCTCAATTGATTGTTTTAACTTCTAATCTTCATGGAAAGGTTCCAATCACTTCCCTGACTCCTTAAGTATTTTACTTTTGTTAGTTCAAATCCCCTTTGTTCATTTTACATTTGAAACCAAAACACTTCAAATGTTATATATATATATATATTTTTTTTTTTCCTTCTAGCTTCTTGGTGCTTCTGCCTGAATATGGTCTTTTTAAAAATATGTGTATTTTTATTAATTTTAGATACAAGGAGGGAGAGGGATAGAGAGATAGAAACATCTATGAGAGACAAACATCATTGACTGGCTGCCTCCTGCACCCTCCCTAATAGGTATCTAGCCCACAACCCCGGCATGTGCCTGACCTGGAATAGAACCGTGACCTCCTAATTCATAGGTGGAAGCTCAACCACACCAGCTGGGCAATGAATAAGGTCTTTGATAGTTCAGAAAATACATACTCCCAGTTCCTGTAGGCAATTTATGATAAACATAGCAAACATGTAATATTACTGATATATTTCAAAATACTTGCTGGTTTAGGTGCCCATTTCAGGAAGTTGGTTTCAAATCTCCCCATACCTCATTTATAAGCACAGAGAACATAAAAATAATCTTCTACCTCAAAAGGAAAAAATATGGCATTGTGTGGTAAAGATTCTTTTAAAATTTGGTTTTAAATAATTTTGAATTACAGAAAAATTATAAAAATAATAAACATAATTCCCATTAACACTTTACCCAGATTCCTCAAACATAAACATTTTATCAAGTGATATTAATTTTACTACTTTTCTATATTTCTTCTGAACTCTTTGTGAATAAGTTGTTAAATGATCATTTACCTCTAAATAATATTAATATGTGCTTTGTAATAACTTAGGCTTCTTATTTATAACCTTATTTAGTACAGTTATCATAATAAGGATATTAATAATATAACTACCTAAACAGCTACAGATGTATTTAAAAATTTTACTTATACCAAAATGTTTTTTACATCAAAAGAAACTCACAAGTTTTGTTTGTTTTCTAGTCCAATATTAATTGGTACATTAAGTTATTCTTTGCCTTCCTTTTCCTTTAAGTTAGAGGTATTCCACAAGCTGTCTTTGTGTTTCTTCAACTTGACACTTTTGAGAATATAGCCAATTACTTTGTAGAAGACTGCTCACATTGGGTTGCTCTAATATTATCTTATAATTACAAAGAGGATGCATTTTTCTCAGGAACATAAGAAAAGTGATATTGATTCTCAGTGCATAACATTAGGAGATAAATAATGTGTACTGGTCCTGTTACTGCCTGATTTTAATTTGGGTACTTGGTTGAGGTGGTATCTACCAGATGTCTCTAATGTAAGGTTAATGATTTTTTCCCTTTGTATTTATTAACTCTCTTGTGGAGAGCTATAGTGAGATTTCTGTTTCTCATTAAACTTCTAGCCATTAGATTTAACATTCATTGATGATCCTTGTCTATAACTATGATTACTATGGTGATTGCTGAGTAGTGTTTTTTCTGATTCTATCATTCATTTTGCATTTAATAGTTATAAGTAAACCACATGAAAAAGTTTTCTTTTTTTCCCATCTTTATATAATTATTTACTTATATCTGTATGGACTTATGGGTTCTCATTTTAGTCTAAGGATTATAATTTCTTATTATCTTTAATTGTCTTAATTATCGGTGTGTCAGTGGAAGACCCTATCAAAGTGGCTGAGTTCTATTGATGTGCCCAATCATTTTTTTAACATTTCCTTAGTGTCACAAAAACACATTCAGTCTTGCCTAAAGCAGAAGAAACCAATTATGAAAGGAGCATTAGTTCCTTTTGGTGATGCAAGATATTTAGAACTAAGATCAGAATGGTAGGTATTTCTATTGCTTTTTGAAGGACTTTCCTTCTATTACCTCTCAATGGACAGAGATAGTATGTACATGCACACACAAATGATTTATGTATGTATTTGTTTATTATTTATATACATTGTAAGTATTTATTGTATTTAATATATATTTTATATAAATTGATACATTTCTTAAAATATGCAACAAACTGAACCTGTGAAAATAAGAAATTGAAAAGCTAGAAAGTCCTAAATCTATTAAAGAACCTATATTTGTTTCTTTAAAAAAAATATTTCCATAAAGAAAACTAGATGCACCCAGGCAGCATGGCTCAGTGGTTGAGCATTGACCTATGAACCAGGAGGTCACAGTTCTATTCCCGGTCAGGGCATATGTTCAGGTTGCAGGCTCTGGAAGGAGCCGATCAATAATTGATTATCTCATCATTGATGTTTCTATCCCTCTCCCTTCCTCTCTGTTAAAAAAAAAAAAAAGAAGAAAGAAAGAAAAAAAAACTAGATGTAATAGCCTTCCTGGTGAAAGCCTCCTAAATTTTAATAAAAATATCACCCTTTTTGAACTCTTTCCAATACATAGATCTTGTGCAATATACAGATCTTGTAATATAGAATTCCACACCTGAAACCTATATAATCCTATTGACCAATGTCACCCCAATAAATTTACTTTAAAGAAAACATAAATAAAAACAAACAAATATAAAATAACAGATCATTTTCCATTTTGCTATTTAAGGCTAGAATATCCTAAATTCCAAAATTAAGAAGGACCTCACAGAAAAGTTACATTTTAAATACTGTTATGTACATAGGTACAAAAATATTATCAAATAAATTTTAAATATAAAGGAAATTCTCAAAGAACAGAAAATTACATGTAAGTCTGTGCTTATGACTTTTTGGTAAAATTCTAATTGGCTTTCTTATTCAATTGTTTTATTTACACCATTCTGTTGCTTCAATATGGTTTATCTTTTGTTTTTTATGCATTAACTAATTAAAATGTGTGTTTTTAAAACCTATTCATACTGTGTAAATTAACTTTTTTATTTAAACCACTAACTACCCCTCAAAGTAATACTTTGGTTGCATTTCCAATGTTGTATTGTATTTTCTCTCTGTTTAAGTCCTGTGTGCTCTGTTAATGTAGCTAGTTAACAGTCTTGAATTGGTTGCTCTATGGTTTCAGAAACTTTCTTGTTTCTGGAACTTTGGGATTGTTCCTTCTGTGTCCTGAGATCTGTTTTCTTCTCTCTCCCTCTCTCTCTCTCTCTCTCTCTCTCTCTCTCTCACACACACACATCTAATCTAATAAAAGAGAAACATGCAAATTGACCATAACTTCGCTATGCCCCAAACCATGCCCACCAGCCAATCAGAGTGACTATATGCAAATTAACCCAACCAAGATGGCGGCTGGCAGCCATGAGCTGGAGTAAGCAGGATGCTTGGTTGCCACGGCGATGGAGGAAGCCAAGCTTCCCGCCTGCGCTGGCCAGCTGTAGCCTCCACTGAAGACAACAAAGTTTCAATTATATAAGACAAATAAATCCCAGATACCTGCTTCCAACCAGCCTCCACTGGGATCTTGGGTGGCTGGAGGCCGTGGCCAGCCTGCAAACAGCCATCAGCCCCTCACCCAGGCTGGCCAGGCACCCCAGTGGGGACCCCCACCCTGAAGGTGCTGTGGCCAGCCTGAAAACTGCCATCAGCCCCTCACCCAGGCTGGCCACACCCTCATGGGGTGAGGGTCCCTGCTGGGGGTCTTGGACAGTCTGAAAACAGCCATCAGCCCTTCACCCAGGCTGGCCAGGCACCCCAGGGGGGACCCCCACCCTGAAGGGGCTGTGACCAGCCTGAAAAGAGCCATCAGCCCCTCACCCAGGCTGGCCACACCCTCAAGGGGTGAGGGTCCCTGCTGGGGGGCTTGACCAGCGTGCAAACAGCACTCAGCCCCTCACCCAGGCTGGCCAGGCACCCCAGCAGGGACCCCCACCCTGAAGGGGCTGTGGCCAGCATGCAAACAGTCACCAGCCACTCATCCAGGCTGGCCAGGCACCCCAGCAGGACCCTCCTCCCTGAAGGGGGTGTGGCCAGTCTTAAAACGGCCCTCAACCCCTCACCCAGGCTGGCCAGGCACCCCAGTGGGACCCCCACCCTGATCCGGGACACCCTTCAAGGCAAACCAGCCCCCACCGATGCACCAGGCATATAATAAAAGGGTAATATGCAAATTGACCCTAACAGCAGAATGACTGGGAATGACTGGTCACTATGACACACACTGACCCCCAGGGGGGCAGACACTCAATGCAGGAGCTGCCCCCTGGTGGTCAGTGCGCTCCCACAGGGGAAGCTCTGCTCAGCCACAAGCCAGGCTGACGGCTGCCAGCACAGTAGTGATGGCGGGAGCCTCTCCTGCCTCCTCAGCAGCGCTAAGGATGTCCGAGTGCAACTTAGGCCTGGACCTGCTGGCAAGTGGACATCCCCCGAGGGCTCCTGTGGTGCCAAAGGATGTCTGACTGCCAGCTTAGGCCCAATCCCCCGGGGAGCGGGCCTAAGCCAGCAGGTGGACATCCCCTGAGGGGTCCCAGACTGCGAGAGGGCACAGGCCGAGCTGAGGGACCCCGCTGAGTGCACAAATTTTTGTGCACCGGGCCTCTAGTCCTATATAATAAAAGGCTAATATGCAAATAGACCGAATGGTGGAACAACTGAACAACTGGTCACTATGATGTGTGCTGACCACCAGGGGGCACGCACAGAACATGGCAGGCATCAACAGCAGGCGGCACAGAGCATAACATGGAAGGCATTGGCCGTGACTGAATGGTTGAGCAGGTGAGCGGGAGCGCCAGACCAAGGCAGGGCGCCGGTCGCTGTCATAGGGGCGAGCCTCTGGCGGTTACTGAAAATTCTTTGCTCCCTCGTGCTGTGGTCACACCTACTGCCAGCACCAGCCCTGCTCGCACCCACTGCCAGGGCTGGAGCTGCCACTCGCACCCGCTACGGCGCCCGATCGCTCGGCACTGTCAGCAGCTGCGAGCAGTGGCTGCTGGATCTGAAAGCCCCTGAGGGCTTCTCCACCTCCCCATGCTTCTGAAGGGTGATCAGGGCTGGCAGCCACCACTCGCACCTGCTGACGGCACCATGCCCACTCGCACCTGCTGCTGGTGCTGGCCCCAATCACTCTGCATGGTCAGCGGGTGTGAGTGGGCCGGCGCTGTCAGCACATGGCAGGAACAGCGCTGTCAGCACATGGCAGGAACAGGGCTGCCAGCAGGTGAGACCGCGGGCCGTGGTGGGAGTGACTGTGTAGGGGTGTGGAGGATGGGGCCGAGACCCGCCCCTGTGCCCACTGCAGCCTCATGGTCCACAGTTCCTTTCAAGGTGCAGGAATTCATGCACTGGGCCCCTAGTATGCATATAATAGTTGAGAAGAATATAATTAATTGTGTTATGATACTTTTAAACTAGAATAGAAAGGGTACTTCTGAGATACTTACTATATGCCATATATTTGATGAAACACAATTATGGAGAAATAGAATATCTATTTGAGGTACTAAGAGAGTGCTGTTAAATGTTTCCTCTCAAATAGCTACTCTAACTTCTTCACTTGGTACTCAAAGTTTTATATATAGGATGCAACACTATTTTTATTAAGGGTCAAATTTGTGATTTAAAAAAGTAAACTTTCCCCAGCTGAAAAATATAGTGTCTACCATAAACATGGAACATTTACATTTTAAAAATCTGTCTTCAATTTTATTTCTGTAATAAAATTTTTTCATTAAATATTAAAGTAATGAATTTACTTGGCACAACAGGAGTTCATGTATCCTTCATATATAAGATCCATCCATTCTCTTTACCAGGATATAACCTCAGAGAAAAGTAAAGAAGGCTGGTGGCCTGGCCTAATCTCTTTGTCAGCTGAACCTCTGGATAAATAAATAATGCTATTTGATAGGAGGAAGAGACTTTATCTACAGAAACCCTTAGCAGATGTCCCTGGCTAAAGGATTACTTATAGTAAATAAAATTGCAATCACTGGATTTTTTTAGGCGTGGCTCCCTGGAGAATTCCATGTAAGCCATACAACTCTGTGGGTATAAAATAAAGACGTCACTTAACTTCTACTGTGTTAGGTAAAGCCACAAAACCTTCTTTAAAAACCTCATCTGTTATTATGGACAAGAGTATGTGTGATACTGGAAGTAAGGATGTAGTAGGGTTGCCATATTTAGCAAATACAAACATAGATGCCCAGTTAAATTTTAATTGGAGAGTGACAATAACATTTCTGTGCATGTAAGAATGGCCCACACAATATTTGGGACCTGATTAGACTAAAAATAAATGTGTCTCTGCAATTTCACTTTAACTGGGCATTCTATATTTTATCTGGAGACACCAATCTGGAGAAACAGTTGAGATGTTGCAGGTATTTAGCATTTATCTTCTTCTTTGTCTTTGCTGCTGAATTATGTGTTTTGAGATCATTAGTAAAATAGATAATGGGTAATATCTTTGATTCATAAATCTTATTTGACAATTTGATTTTGTTCGTAAGCTCAGCAGAATATGTAAACATATACACAAAATCAATATTACTCAATGCATCACTACTATTTTAAATTTTCTAAAGTTATTATTTATGAACACTTAACACATCACTGCTGATATAGCAACCAGGGGCCAGATTTGTGCTCATGTACATGCTACACAGATGCACAAAACTTGCATTTATACCCACCCACACATATTTTTACTTACAGAAAAATTATGTCCCACATAGAAGAAAAATGTCTAACACTTAGAAATTAAAATTTGAATTGCTATCCTTTCAATGCAGTACTTGAATATTAATAGGAACAACCAAGGATTACTTAATTCTCTATAGGAAGATGCCTCTATTTGACTTCTTACTTATACTTGCATAAAACCCAGATATTATGAAATTTTGTGTTAATTTGTAGATATTTTCTTGTAGAAATAAAAATAATTTCTATCTTTTAGAAAAGAAAATTCTGTCATTTTTGCCTAAATGAGAGTAACTAGATTTATATTGGACCCAGATGTCTTATAACAGCATTCTTTCTTTAAGAGACCATATATACTCATTCTCTCAAATTCTCCTTTGAACCATCTTTATCATTCTGCCTTTCCTCTTATTGATGTGATAAATGAAACTTTAATAAATGCTCATTCTCTGTATGCAAATCATATTTAAAACTTTTTTGAAAATAATACTTTGATATACCTACTAGTAACATTGCAGAGCTTATAGCTTGCTGAGAAGACTGACAACTCAATAGATGAATTATAATATTTGCCCTTCTAGCATTACTACATTATCTGCCTCTTCTATTAGAAAAGATATTTGAGAAGAGTGACTGCATTCAATTGTGTTTGTATTTAGCAAGTGACTGAGTCAAGTTCATTCAGTAAAACTGATCATTCAGTATGTTACAGATGGTAGATGATTAATAAATCAGTTTCTATTGAAATATTTAAGTTACATGTTCATTACAGTATATTTGTTAATATACTGTAAGCAGCTAAAATAGGATTACTAAATAACATTACTAAATCCTGATAGCATATTCAAAGAGATTCTGTGATATCATTTTTGTAATAAGGAAGAATAAATAAATGATCTGTCTTTTTCTCAAACTGATCTGTCCTCAATACCTTATAATTAACCTTCCAGACCTATTTATCACACTGTACTCTGTCCCTTAAGGCTTACCTGTATGGTAAGTTTGCTTGCCCTCTGGATTTACTTTGCTCTTATTAAGTGCTGCAAGAGCTAAGAAAGAAACCCTTAAGATTACTAGTGGTGATAGGCTACTGCTTTATTCTTATGGTTTTAGACTGTTAGTTTGGCCCAACATTGGTATTATATGGCTAAAAAAGATTTTGACTCCTCCAATATTATATAATTAATTAATTGATTGATTTACATCCTGCTTTTTTCCTAAGAGGATTGTCAAATTACTTAAACATTTTAAAATTACAAAATGATACAATATAAAAACTGTGTGTGGAAAAAAATAACGGTGTGAGGGAAAAGTGTTATGAGATGGAATTAAGATGATGATGGAATTAACATCATGATGATCTTCGCTTATACAATTTTGGGAAGTCACAATGTTGACTTAAGAATTATGAATAGGAATGCCTTACCCATTGCAATTCATTGTGTCTAAATGGAAAAAATATTGCTTGAGTAAATTCAACTGCTCATAGGACAAGTCAGTAGAAAATTTCTTTGTTAATGAACATGTTTTATGTAAGTACATGTTTAATAAGACTTTTATTTTGTTAGGGTTTTACTTTGACTTTTTTTGGTAGGTGCTCTGTCTTGTTTATGACAATAGTAATATAAGATGGATAACTTACAGACAAGTGCAATTCATTTGTAATGACAAAAAGTTTGAGGGAAAGCTTAAAAATGAGAGAAGGAAGTATAGGAGAATGCAATGTTGTCACGCAGGGAAATATTTTAGAATAAATGAAATCCATTCAACTAGATTTCAGGTAACTCTTGAACTATGTGAAGCATGAGGTTTTACTCTGTCAAATGCCTCATTTGCCGAAGTCGCACATTGTCAGTTGAGAAGAGCCTCGCAGATACAAATGTACTGAAATCACAGTGGGAGGAGAGTGAGGATCTCTTTGAGGAGGTTCAGAGGCTAATGATGACTTGTACTTGAAGAGAACTCCTTCTCAGTCCGCCCTGAACTGAGATGCCAGCAAGGCCATGTTTCCTCTTAGAAAATTATTTTAAAACAACTCCATCAAATGCTGTCAAGTAGATAAGAAGGGCAGCCCATCTTGACCCCCTGAGCCAATAATAAGTAGTCACTTTGTAATTCGAACCCAGCTATATCCAACAACTCAGTCTCTGCTTTTTCTAATACATCATTAATAATGTTTATAAATAGCTATTAGCAATAATATCACTCTGACCATTATTATTGCTATGGTATGCTTATAAATACTGATGTTTGAAATAATGATGAAACAACCTTATTCAATAAATACTGCCACTTCTTGATGGATTGCTCCAAAATGAAGTGCCTCTTGAAAATTAGATGTTTTACATTCCTCCCTAAGTATCCAACTGCTCATTAAGAATGAAAATGTGTTTCACATGTGCTGGTCTTTGACCTTGCTATTTGTAGAGCATTTTACACTTAGGGTTTCAATACCTTTTCCAAAGCCCTGACAATATTTGGCAAGCTTTACAAAATAGTAACTTGATCCCTTTGCTTTAGGGCCACCCAGCAAGTCAAGAGCAGCGAACTAAGGGCAAAAAACCCAGGCACTGTGACTCCCTTTTTTCCCATGTTGTCCAAAAATATTTAGATATCAAAATGTACTTTTTTTCTTATAAATATATTTCATATATACATTAATTTATAGCATAAAATTATAGAAAAAATTTGAGAAAGTAAAACAAATTTATAATGCTATAGATTCTCTTGCTAACTTTTAAAATAATTAGTACCAGCAAGGTAAAACTTTCTGAGCCACAGTTACAATCTGTTAGAAACTCATGATTGATAAAAGGTTGCCAGAAATACTTAATTATAAGAGGAAATACATTACAACTTTTCTGCTAAAAGTAATCTAAAATGCCTTCTTAAATGAATATTTACTTTTTCTGAAAATTACCCCCCAACAGTTAAGAGGCTTATTAAATTAACTCCATAATTCATCTGAGATTATTTGCATAACTGTTTCAATGAAGCTTTTTCCCTTATGCTAAATCCATTCCAAACCTAATTGTAGAATAAAATTATAGAGCTTTATAAGCAAAGATATAATTGCTGTCCTTGCTATGACTGTAAAGAAATTTAGGTCAAAGAGATTAAGAGACTTGTTCAAGGTCATGCCACTAAGTGGTGAGTAGAATTTAGAGGTCCCGACACCCACTCCATAGTGCTGCATTTTTATCTATTTAATAGTTTCTGTGCAAGAGCAGTAAATAGTTTAATCACTTGATCACAAGAGTACATTGATTCGACAAGTCAAATATGACACAGCTTAAAAGGTGCATTTTATGAAAGATGTTTACCTTATCCTGTTTGCACAGCAAAGAACTTTGAGGAGTTAATTTCAAAACTGTAAGCTTCATGAATCAACTTTAATGAAAAACAAATACAGAAAACCAAAACAAACTCTAAATATTCAAAGCAGATAAACTTAATATTGTACCTTAGAAACATGCCATATTGTCTTAGCATCTCCATGTAATAGAAGTTGTTTCAAAATTCAAGTCAACTTGCAGAAATATCAGGGAAGTAGAAAATAAATGTAAGTAATTAAAAGAAAACCCACTGCCATCCCTATAAGTAAAATTAAACTTATGTTTTTGTTCAACTTTTTGTTTGTTTTCTGTTTTCTTAGGACAAGTGGACAGGAAATAAAGTGGAAGATATTTGATTTAGGGTACAAGAGTTCAAGTATACTCATTCCGTACCTGGGTTGTTTAACCCAAACAATAACATTCAAAATTTAAACTATAAGTTCAGGAAGTAATTTAATATATTTTTACAACATTATTAAGAAACTATTTTCGATAGCTCAGGCTTGAGCTAATAGTATCTTAAACAAGGAATTTCAATAATTGTGAATTACTTGGCTGTACTATGAAGAAAGACTTTAGAACAGTGGTTCTCAACCTTCCTAATGCCGTGACCCTTTAATACAGTTCCTCATGTTGTGGTAACCCCCAACCATAAAATTATTTTCATTGCTACTTCATAACGGTAATTTTGCTACTGTTATGAATTGTAATGTAAATATCTGATATGCAGGATGTATTTTCATTGTTACAAATTGAACATAATTAAAGCATAGTGATTAATCACAAAAATAATATGTAATTATATACTTGGAGTATGTGTTTTCCGATGGTCTTATGCGACCCCTGTGAAAGGGTCATTCGACCCCCAAAGGGGTCGCAACCCACAGGTTGAGAACCGCTGCTTTAGAATCATAATACAAAAAATAAATGTATTGATTTGTTCACATTTAGAATGAATCCATATATAGTTTTTGTTCATTAGTATGTTAAATTAGTATATATCTTTGCATATTAAGTTCGTATAACCAATTTTATGATTAAAGAACACAATGTAAAGTGTATCAGCTGTGATCATGTAAAAGTTTATTTGACAGAAGTTAGGAGGTAAGAAGGAGGAAATCTTAAGGGAACAGAAAATACGTATACATATATTCTCATTTTACAAAGAGAAGAGATAATAAGTGATGCCTATAATTGCTAGGAAAGGAAATTAAAGTTTATGTTATTATTTCAAGTTAGAAGTTTGATCTATGGAACTAAATAGAATAATTAAAATATACAAACAAAAAGGATATTCAAGAGTATAATTAGAACAAATTCTCTCCTGCTACAATATATAGACAGCAAGTAATTCTTAAACTTCCTTAATTAAGAGAGAAAAGCAGCCCAGCTGGTGTGGTGCAGTTGTTGAACATTGACCTATGCACCAGGAGGTCACTGGTTAGATACCAAGTCAGGGCACATGTCTGGGTTTTGGGTTTGATCTCCAGCAGGGCGTGTGTAGGAGGCAGCCAATCCATGGATGTTTCTATCTCTCCCTCTGCTTTCCTCTCTCTTTAAAAATCAATAAGAAAAAAGAGAGAAAAGCATGATGTATTATTTAGAGATATAAAATAAGCCACCCAAAACAAAATAGTTTACAATATCTATTAAGCAGAATGTGCTCCAGAATGGGCAAGATACTCTTCTTTTATATCCGTTAATTTGAAATCATGCTTATATATTAATAATTTTAGATTTTTTATGAGTTCTCCATTAAAATAATAGTCTTATAATAACTAGCTCTGACTTAAAATTTTCATTAAAATAGTTCCTAATCTGTTACTAAATTTCATTAAAAGTATATAATATATGACCATTTCGAAATATATTCAAGTAATATATTGCTGCAAAAATTGTCTGGACTTACCATAACATTAATTGGAAAATTGATAGTCTGTAGTTATATTTCAAATTAAGTAGTCACAGGGTACCATGGTTATTGGGAACAAAGCAATTTAAGTGCAAACTAAGTGGATTATTTACTATATTAAATTAAATCATACCTTGAATTCTATTGGAAAAGTCTTTCAGAATTGAAAGATAATTTAAAGTAACATATTTGGAGTTTAGTTGAAGACTATTTATATATCTAATGTTGACTAAAAATGTTAGGCATTTAAGGTAAAGTTTTATGTACTCAAATAATTATAAACTTTATATTTTTATTATTCACTCATTGTGAATATTTAGTATCAGAAATGATGGTTTTTAAACCAGTGAGAACAAATTAGAGCCATATATTCTAAACAATTAAACCACGTATTACTGAATAGTATAATGTGTCAGTATGCTACAGTCAGCATTTTATGCAGTATTAAGCATATTTAATGTACTTTTGAAAAGTAGGAATATTTTAGTTTTGATTAACAATTTTAATAATAATATAAAATAGTTGAGTACATTTTTAGCATGATTTTAAAATCTGAAATAATATTGCATTGTAAAAAATGTCTCAGATTACTGGAGAATTTAAACAGTGCATATAGATTATTTGTTCTGTAGGGAATATAATGTTCATCTACATATTTACTTTTAATTACAAGTTATTGTTTGAGCATCAAAATATTTTATAAACTGTGTTTATTATAAGCAATATTTATTTTATTTCAGTGATGCTAGTAAATGATTATGCAACTTGGTGAACTATTAACTTCACTGAGCTGAAGGTTCACACAAAGTTCAAAACGTGAAATTATAAACAATGAATTACTTTTATATTTTTAAGTTTTTAAATTATCTTTTAGAAATCTTGTTTTCCTTCAACTTGATGAGCAATAAAATCAGAAAAGTAAAAAAATATATTATGTATATTAGTTACATTTTAGTGAATAATGACAGGCAATGAAAGAGATTCTCTAGCAAATTATGAAGTCTATGGTGGATAGAAACATACTTTAAATGAATTGGGTCGGAGGAGCATGAAGCAATAAGGGTGTAGAGGGCTTTGCTGAGTTGCAGAGAGCATGCTTGATCAAAAATGGGCAGCCCCTACATAAACTCAATTGATTGTTGACATTTGGGAAGGTGGACCTTGTGTTGCAGGTCTACAGTTTTTCTACAGAATCCATAAATCTAAATTATTTTATGCAATATCTAATTTTTAAATGTGCAAAATTAATTTGAATTATATAATTCAAACAAAACCAATTTGCTGGCCATATTTGTCCCATGGACAACAACATTTTCCTTGTGCTTTTTTTTTTTTTTACCATTTCATAGTTATAATTATAAGAATGAATAATACACAATGGGACATTTAATAGAAATATTTTGGCTCATTGACTTTAATTAGTGTTTACTTAGAATATTACATTTTAATATTAAAATTAAAAGAAGTTGTTCTCAAAACTTATGTAATAGACAGGGTTGGAGGGAGAAACTTATGTAATAACTTGCCTTAAGATAGTATTTGATTGAGCCATTAGCAGACACTAGTGTTTATAATTGCATTTTATCCCAAAGACTTTCTCATTTTCAGCTTTTAGTATGATCAGAAACCATATCATTTTTGGATCCTAAGGGAACAGAAAATTAATTATAAAGCTAGGTAGGTAAATGTTTTTAAAATTAGTCTATGGGGCAAATGAAATGTGGTGATGTAGTATAATGGAATATGGTAGCTTTCCTGTAGTTCAGTTTGAATTATATTTGAAGTAGGACAAATGAATGCATGCTGCAATTTCTAATGTCAAGTAATAGAAAATGTAATATTTACAATGTTACTCAACTTTCCCAAAGCTAAATGACTGTAATCACACACATGAATATGCACCCACACTCACACAAACAGAAGCATGTAAGAAACATGTACACACGCACACTCATGCTAAATCTAAACACTAATAAATGTGTACATTTTGTTGGAAGTCACGAATGTCTTGGCCTCAGATGTTGTTAGTTCCCTCCTGGGTTTTGTATGTGTGCATGTGCTCCACTGTACATATACTGCCTAGAATATTGATTGACACTTGATAGTTTCTCAATAAATAATTGAATTATGTTCATGGGTTTTTCATGGCACATTTTTGACAAATGTGGTTTTGTCTCCTCTACACGCATATGTGTGGAATGGCAGTATTAAAGAAACTGTTGGAAATTGCAGTAGAAAAAAAAAATGCTCCCGGAATCCTAAGTGCTGTGGTAGGGCAACAGCAGAAAAGAAGGCCTTACAGGCCATCTGCACAGAAGGATCTGAAGGTGGAGGGAGTATGCTATTTATATAAAAGGAGAGAGGTGAACCAAACAGGTCATGTGAATTATCTACTCCAGAGAAATAAAACAACTTTTCTATCAGTGAGCTTACTGTGCTTCTATGCTTGTTTTGAACTAAAAGATTGAAAGAGTGCTGTGTTATTCAGGTTCAAACCCTTCACTGACCTCTCAACTTTTACAAGATGCCTTGACAACGTTAGACTTTTTAGTTATTGTTTCAGAGATAAAATGTTATGTGTGTGCACAGGATCTATCCTCTCAGTTGCAAATAAATTGGAACAAAACTAAATTCAATGTAATTTTCCTCTGGCATAGTGGGTGATCATTGAGATTGGCCATTTCAGTGAGGAAACAATTATGCTGTTTTTTTACATAAAATCTTTTCTTATCATATGTATTTCATATGATGTATTTTATACCATAATTAACTCATATTTCTCCTTACTCCTACTAGGAGAAGAACTGTAGCTTTAATATTATTTATATTTATGAACGAAAGAGGGTTTTTTTAGTGCATTTTTAAAAAATATTTTTATTGATTTCAGAGATGAAGGGAGAGGAGAGAGAGATAGAAACATCAATGATGAGAGAGAACCATTGATTGGCTGCCTCCTGCACGTTCCCCACTGGGGATTGAGCCCACAACCCAGGCATGTCCCCTTGACCAGCATTGAACCCAGAACCCTTAATCCACAGGTCAATGCTCTATCCACTGAGCCAAACCAGTTAGGGCAGTACAAGTTTTCAAATAAGTTTACAACATATTGTAACATATTGTAATGTGCAGGTGGTGTCCACATTTCCATATCTATTTTGAGTAGATATTAAATTCTTTCTCATCTACTAGTACAAACCTATATAATAAAAGCCTAATATGCAAATTGACTGAATGGTGGAATGACCCCTGGAATGACCGTTCGCTATGATGTTCACTGACCACCAGGGGGCATATGCTCAATGCAGAAGCTACCCCCAGCCTGCAGGCCCCAGGCCAGCCAAGGCGGGTGCCAGGGGGGCCCCCCGATTGTCCCACTGGTTGCCCTGCCATTCACCCCACAGTTCGGCCCTGATTGCAGGCCAGGCTTAGGGACCCTGCCCATGCATGAATTTCATGCATTGAGCCTCTAGTTTATAATATTAAAGTAGCCATAGTTCTCAGTTTGATCTTAAGTGAACTTTGAAAAGTAAAGAAAAATATATCATAGTTAATAAAAACAAGTTCAATGTCTAATTCACAAAAATACATATTTCTCTACACAGAGTCCATAATGTAAAATGTATCCTTCTTGCTTTCTCATTGCTTTCTACTTTGGTCCCATGCAGTAGATAATTGCCATATTACTTCTTACAAAACAGGTATAATGGTCATTGGGAAAATAGTTTAAATAGTACCTCAGGAAGTTCAGAAATTCCATCCTGTCATTTTCTGTGTCAAACACACAACTCAGAAACCCTTAGATCTGTCAGAGACCTTGTGTAACATTTTATATTAACTCAACATTTTTATATTGTGGATTTACTATATATCTACTATATAATAGATTTACTGTTCTTTTTTCTGAGAAGCAAAGTTAAATTTTAATAGAATCCTGGTCCCAAAAAGCTATTGTCCAGTGAGGAATCAGAATTTCTCACAATGTAATCTTCAAGCACCTGTTAGTATTATGAAAGTAGTTCAATATAAAGTGAAGATACTTTGGCTCAACAATAAAGCTAGTGAATGAGAATAATTGAGGCTAGAGCCACAAATCTGCTAATTTAACAGACAGCCAATTTGGAAACCACTGGTCTAGTGTAATCTCTTAAGATTTTTAAAGTAAAGACATAGGGTTTTAAATAGTTTAACTTGTCCATACAGTTCCTTAATGACTAAGCTGGTGAGCTGTTAAATTTGGCATGTCATTCAATTTTTCTCTGTGTTCCAAACCTACACTGCCATTTCTGTACATACATAAGCAAATATATGCCTCCGGTGTTAACAGCCAGGGCATTGCACCACTGCACTAACAGCAGAAATTTTATCTTCTTTGTATTCCTAATTCAGATTCCATGCCTCTGTTGCACACAGCATGCTTTCCTCAGTGAATTACAGAGGCTGGTGGATAGCCACATTGGAATACTTGATGCAGAGGGCCTTTCCATGATTTTATGACATTTTAAGGGTTGTTTAATTGAGGATTATGTGCTGGGGATGACTAGCAGACCCTGAATTATGGATGAATGATTACTCTGATGCACATTTCTGTGAAAGAGAAGCTAAGGGACTACTTGGCTATAGCCACCAAGTAGCCTCGTTCACCTGCCTCCTTAGGCTTTTATTGTAACAACAGTTTGAACTAAAATGAACCTCTAGATACAATCAGCAGGGTAAATATCCTTGAGGAAACACCTGTATCTATAATATCTTTCAAACAAGGATGTTTTGAAGTCTAAACATAAAGATTCTAGTAAAACCCTCGTGGGCTCAGACTTGTTTGGAAAAGTCAAGGCAGGGTCTGCCACCTTCAGCAACGTCCCCAGAGACCTCTGACCTTTCAGAGAATCCTCCTTTCAGACTTTCCAACCAGGTCCTATGCTTCCCCACATCTCTCCCCTTTTCGTTTTGCTGGCTATAGAAGACAGAGGGAGGCAGCAAACTTTCTGCTTTGGAATGGCAGGTCCGTGAAGCGTGTTCACTGCTCGAGTGCTGATTTTGTAGACTACTAGTATAAGAAAAACAAAGAGAATTACAATGACAGCAATGGTTAGTCTAATTAAGAAGACAGGGTGCTTACAAGCATTAAATCTTGCCTTCTAGCAAGGTGTAGGGGACAGAATTATAAAGGGGGAGGTGCCAGGAGGAGGAATGTAGCCACATGAAGGCATGGGGTCTGTAGACATCAGCTATTGTAGGCGATGAGATGATGTTGTTGAGATGATGTTTTGACTCCTGATGGGTTGGTCTGACCATGCTTAGTGGTTCTGCTTGCTGGATTCACAGCTGAGTCACCTCCCTAATTACTTTGCACAAGCCTTGAAAAGAAAACTTTAAGAAAAATTTAACCCCCTATTCACATATAAGTATTTGTGTTCTAGATTTAAAATAATATGATTGTTAGATTAATTCAGGTGTTCTATTTATTAGATTTATTATTCAGTATACTTATAATTCCTTTTAAGAATTCTATTGATAAACCTTCTATGACCTTTATAAACATTCTTATAATTTTCACAATTATTCTTAAGTATTCCTATTCTAATTTCTTTTCTTCCAGCTATATTCCTTTCTTTATATCCCTTCTTACAATTTTTACTTCCTTAACTCTAGTTCTTACTTTACTTATACAAACTGTCTGTACTTATATATACCTTTTACAATTTGTACATACCCTCTACAACTTACACATACCCTTTCAGTTTGTCTACTTTACTTTCTTTTTCCTTTATCTCTCTACCATCTATTACACAAAAACTATAAATCCCTTCTAATTAGGTATGATTAAAGGTTAGTTCTACACAGGTTCCTCTGTTCCTAGCTTTAGAGCAGTTGGAGTGGTGAGAAGTATGTCTCAGAGTCTATCTCTCCTCTAGCTGGCCTATTGTCCTTGCTCTGCCCATGTCTGTCTAACTGCCTACTATATCCCCCTCAAGGATCTTATCTCTGAAGTCTTTCAGAGAAAGGGGACACTGGGTTTCTTCTGTAATTACTTCCTGCTGAGGCAGGTTGAAGGTTTCTCTCAGAGCCAAGAGATCTTTGTTCTCTGTCAGAAGGATGATGGGGCCTGGCCACAGAAGGAGGTGGTAATGGTGCCTAGAGGTGGTATTCCCTAGGTGCAAGTAGGGCTTGTACTCTGGTGGAGACAAACTGTGTTATAAAATTTAGTATTATTGGCCAAAAGTTAGAACAGTTTCTAATAATATCCTGTTGAAACATTTTTTTCTCCCTAAAATCACCCTCATTTTTATTAAACAAATTTATTTACTGTATTAAGTCTAGTTATAATTTGGCCTGATTGTATGAGTACAACAAAAATAACAGTTGAATATATAGGGTATTTTTTTAAAATATGCTTTGCTGGAATCTCATGAGAAAGTTTATCCCTAGGGCAAAGAAGCCAAGCCTTACACAGTTGCTATTAGTCTTTGCCTGTAATACCTACAGAATTGGGATGCATTCCTCAAGTTGAGGTCCCTACAGGTGTCTTGAGGTTTCTTTCATGCCATCTCTCAGGAAAGCACCTTTGTTCCTTACCTGGAAAGACTGCCATGAACCACATGACCAAACATGGTACCAGGCTATTGTCCAAGGGGCTTATTGACTTCAAAGTCAATCTTCATTCCTTAGAGCTGTCTGGTGACATCCAGAGTCCTGGTATGTCTCTCTTTTAGACAAAACATTCCAGTGAAGTTTTGGTTAATAAAACTACAATTGGAAACTGACTTATGTCCTGTTATGAAGAAATCAGATTCTTATTGGATTCATGCAAACAAACACATTGCCGTGAGAATAATAATTACTAAAACTATAATTATTTTTAGTTCATTTAGTCCTATAATTAAATTCTTTTTCTCCTAATTTTTTTTGCTAGTATTTCTATAAATCTAGAAAATCTATTGAGTTCTAATAATTTTTACTCAATTCGAGGGGATCATCTGAAAGTTTATTCTCAGAGACATGTAGCTTAAAATAAATTGGAGTCCCTTCTATGGATCCCTCAAAAGATGTAACCATTTTTTTTATTATTATTAAATGTATCACAATAAAACAGTGACTGTCTCCAAATGACAAGAAATTTAAAATGACATGGTTATTGATTCGATTATAATATAAATGACATGGAATCTTGCACTTTCTGTAAAACACAATATTCCATAATGTTATAACTTATAGCAATTAGTTATAAATGAAAGCATATTAGAATATATTTAATATGCATATATAAATATAATATAATTATTATTTCCTTATTTGACAGAGCTTCCTACATACCTTAAGTATAAAGTTTTCCTTCTTAAAATTCAAACCCTGGGAAGGTAGTCAAATACATTATATTATTATATATTATTATTATTATTATTATTATTAAATAGTATTAAATAATCTATTCCTTTAAAGTAATCAAATTCCTGATTAGCATAACATAATCATTTTAATAATATATATAAAACCTTTGCTTCCTAGGCAAATACAGAAAAAACCTTTTTATCCTTACACTCAGAAATAGGCTTGTTTTTCTAATGGAAAACATACTCACATTCTTAAGAAACATAAGAGAGACAGTGAATTCCTTAGCTGAGAAACAATTCCCTTGAATTTGGAAATCCCAAGTGGGCTGCAATGACTTACTACACGATTACTTTCATTTTCTTACTCTTAGTTTTCAAGGGTTCCATCCCGTTTCCTTGCAGTTCCTAAATCCTCACCCGGGGCACACCTTGCCAGGGCTGACCGGCAGACCCTGAATGATGGATGAATGATTACTCTGACACATGTTTTTGTGAAAGAGAAGCTAAGGGACTACTTGGCTATAGCCACCAAGTAGCCTCGTTTGCCTGCCTCCTTAGGCTTTTATTGTAACAACAGCTTGAACTAAAATTAACCTTTAAATACAATCAGCAGGGTAAGTATCCTTGAAAAAACACCTGCATCTGTAGTGTCTTTCAAACAAGGATGTTTTGAAGTCTAAACATAAAGATTCTAGTAAAACCCCCGGGGGCTCAGACTTATTTGGAAAAGTCAAGGCAAGGTCCCCAGAGGCCTCTGACCTTTCAGAGAATCCTCCTTACAGACTTTCCAACCAAGTCCTCTGCTTCCCCACAATGAGGCATAAACTAAGAGAAGCACAAATCCATATTACATACTTTTGTGAAACATGCCTTCATATAAAATAGATTATTTATATTTAAATTAGGAGGCAGACGCTTTTACATTAGAGAATTTTTCTTATTGTATTATAGATAGTTTGCTCCCAGAAAAATTCCAAAGTACAAAGGAAGGGACAGAAAAAAATATATAAATGAATAGAATTATTTCTTCTCTTAGTATGTAGAAACTTTCAGGAGAATTTCTCTCAGATCCTAATAATGAGAAAAGTGAAAAAAACACACACACAAAACACAACAATAAAATCACACATTTTCTTATCAAAGAGCTGAAATGACAAATCAACCAAGGAAACGGATATCCAAAGAATGACAAGTTTCTCTGAAGAGAGATTGCATATATGGTTCATTTTACCTTTAGAACAGCATGGTAGGAAGAGCTCTGAAAGCTAATCACGAGAAAGCAGCTATCTTTTTTTAATCCTCACCCCAGAATATTTTTCCATTGACTTTTTTTAAGAGAGAGTGGAAGAGGAGAGCAGGGTGGGGGAGAGAGAGACAGACAGACAGAGAGAGAAACATTGATGTGAGAGAGACACATGGATTGGTGATCTCCCTCACACCCTGACCACGGCTGGGATAAAGCCTGCAACTGAGATACATGCTCTTGACTGGGAATCAAATGAAGACCCTTTGGCCAAGGGCTGATGCTCTAACCACTGAGAAAAACCAGCCAGAGTAAGAAATCAGCTAAAAAGTTTTTTTTATTTTTTAAATATATTTTATTGATTTTTTTTTTTTTTTGCAGAGAGGAAGGGAGAGGGATAGAGAGTTAGAAACATTGATGAGAGAGGAACATCGATCAGCTACCTCCTGCACACCCCCTACTGGGGATGTGCCCGCAACTAAAGTACATGCCCTTGACTGGAATCAAACCTGGGACCTTTCAGTCACAGGCTGACGCTCTATCCATTGAGCCAACCGGTTAGGGCAGAAATCATCTAAATTTTAATGAATACTGTAAGCCAGATGATGCATAGCATATGAGTTTAGAACAGTGTTTTCAACCCAAGTACTATTGACATTTTGCACTGGACAATTCTATGTTAGTATGTTCTCATATAAGCATTCTACATGAAAAGAGAAGACTTGTACAGCGAGGCTCAGGATCTTCTGCCTAAGAAATGTCAAAGAGAGAATATAGAGTCAGGTAACGTGATGTAGCTCATGTTAAAATTAGGAGCAGAAAGGAAAAAAAGTCCAACTCACTTATACTAGTGAGTTTATGCAGGTTTCAGAATTAAGAATCAATAAAAAAAATCACATAATTATCTAGGTATTAGCAATAAGAATTAAAAACTAGTAGAAAAACAATACCATTGATAATAACATTAATAAAAATACTTCATTATACATCTAAAGAAAATAAGTAAAAGACTTATATGCTTAAAATTAAAAAATATCGATGTAATTAATTAAAGTAGTCCCAAATAAATAGAGAGCTATCTACCGAGTTTATGAACTGGAAAATTCAATAATGGTAAGTTAGAAAGTTTCTCAATTGATATAAAGATTTAATGCAATCACAATTAAAATGTCAGCAGGGTTTTTGTAAACCAATTTAAAATTTTATATGGAAATGTAGAGGATCTACATTACTAAACAACTTAAAAACAAACTTATTATAAACTACAATAATCAAGATAGTATAGAATTGGCAGAAATAGACATATAGATCAATAAATCAGAATACTGTGTCCAGGAATAGATCCATACATATACTCAATTGATTTTTACAAAGAGAAAGGTGCTAGGGTAATATATTAGGAGAAAAATAGTTTTTCAACTAATGGGCTGCATCAATTAAATATTTATATAAAAATGAACTTCGTTTCATATCTTGCACCATGTATAAAATTCAATTTTAGATGAATAGACCTAACCATAAAAGTAAAACTATAAAGTTTCTTTTACAAAGCATGAGAGAAAATCTTTGTGACATTGGATTAAAAAGTAGTTTCTTCCATATGAGACAAACTGCATGAAAAAGAAAAGAATAATCAATTGGAATGTATCAATATATAATACTTCTGCTCTCTTAAAAAAATCATTAAGAAAATGAAAAGGCAAGTTACAGACTGGGATAAAATAATTACCAAACACGTTTTTGATAAACAACTTTTATCCAGAATATATGCAGAACATTTACAACTTAATTAAAATCAATCCATTTAAAAATGAAGTAAATAGATTTGAATAAATATCTCATCAAAGAAGAGATGATTAGCAAATAAGAACATAAAAACTGTTTCCATTATTAGTTACTTGGAAACGCAAACTAAAATCACTGTGAGATATTATGACATACCTAGTAGAATGGCTAATATACAAAAATCACAAAGTTTAAAAAGCTAGCAAGAATTCAGATCAGCTAGAAATAGTATACATTGTTTTGGGAATTCAAATTGTAATGTTCCTCATGGTGTAGTGGGTAGCATTTGGTTCTCTCAAATTATGCAACCATTCTATAAAAGAGTGCAGAAGTGTCTTATCAACTCGAACATATCATAAGATCCTGAAATCCTACTCCTAATTCCTTACCCAAGAGATAGGAAAACATATGTGCAAAGGCTTGTATGTAAATGCTTATATTAGCTTCATTCACCATAATCCTAGACTGAAATCAACACAAATATTCATCAATTTGGTATTGGCTAAAAAAAATCACAATCCATTCATACTTATTACAACTCAGACATAAAAAAAAAAATAACAAATCACTAGCATGAGCAACGGCAAGGCTGAATATCCAAAACATGCTATTTGAAATAAGCTAGCCACGAAAGTCTACATACTGCATAGTTACATGACCTTCTAAAGAAGGCAAGTTATAGGGCAGTGATGGTGAACCTATGACATGCTTGTCAGAGGTGACACGTGAACTCATTTTTTTTGGTTGATTTTTCTTTGTTAAATGGCATTTAAATATATAAAATAAATACTAAAAATATAAGTCTTTGTTTTACTATGGTTGCAAATATCAAAAAATTTCTATATGTGACACGGCACCGAGTTAAGTTAGGGTTTTTCAAAATGCTGACACGCCAAGCGCAAAAGGTTCGCCATCACTGTTATAGGGACAGAAATCAGATCAGAGACTGCCATTGATTTGGCAATGATGGGGAGTTGATTTACAAAGTAACATAGGGAACATTTGGGATGATGAAATGTTATATGTCTCAATTGGGATATGGTTAAACCATTTTATACATTTGTCAAAACACATTGTAGTGTACACCAGTAGATGTTGAGTTTTATTATATATAAATTAAATCTCAGTAAACATTAGAAAGAAATAAAGCGAGTCTCTTTAGAGAAGTAAATGTCAAGTGTTTTGCTGAATAATCCTAAATTTGGGAGTATTGGGGAGAAAGTCCTGAACAGAAATTGGTCCTTCTCCTCCAGTCATCTTATTGTATAATTACCCTAGGGATCTTTTAAATTTTTGGCTTGTGCTTAAGTGTTACACTTACTTAAATGGGAATAATTAATTTATATATAAAGAAGTCAAAACTAATTTCTTCTTCCTAGAATCAAGAAATGTAGCACAGACAGCTCAAAGAAACGTATTTCCCTTTTATTTACTTTATTCAAATTACATGTTTGTTAAAAATTAATTGAATAGAATAATGTAAATTAAAAATAAAATCCTCCCCAATATTACTTTAGAATAATCCCCCTGCCACTGCTCCTTAAA
Source organism: Myotis lucifugus (assembly GCF_000147115.1). Taxonomy (NCBI): domain Eukaryota; kingdom Metazoa; phylum Chordata; class Mammalia; order Chiroptera; family Vespertilionidae; genus Myotis; species Myotis lucifugus. Next base: position 18,623,433 of record NW_005871048.1, read on the forward strand.
GGTGTTCATTGTGGAGACATGTAAACAGAAATTTTGGATATAGAACTTTATGCTTGCACTTGACAGGGATAAATTAAGGTGATTGTGTTTACAGTTGTCACTGTAAAGACAACTATTAAATGTAATGTGTTCAGATGAAATTGGTAAACTTGTTAAATACACATACACCTGACAAACTTAGAGGGAGGGATATGGAATCTATTGGCAGAATTGGGCATGCATCTCTCTGACCACTCCGCGTTCATATGGACATTCAGGCTCTCCAGGTACTAAAAGTCTCTTCCATGCTTACCTGCATTTTTCCAATCAAGGAGACAATTGCTCTGCATATTTGAGCTTAATTTATTGCATGGATTCCACAAAACTGACATTACTTATACATTAAAATAATATCTCTTAGAGTTAACTACCACTAAGATTTAAGATTCAAGGTATTTGGGAGAAAAACTGTTAAGAAATCTGAGATATTTGAATAAAACTGAGCTAAAGGTAAATTTTAATCTACTTGGAAAAAAAATCACTGACCTACACATTGAAATCCTAAAGAAAAACAAAACATTTTAGATCTTTTAATACTGAGAAAGTTGTTTTTCTATGTGTATAGAGATTGTGTTCATGTTTAACAAATATTGTAATTAATCAAATCCAAACTTTCATTTATCTTAAACAGTTTGAATTTGACTATAATATTTTGCCAAAACAATTATTATCTAAAGATACTTAAATAACAGATATTGACATATGGACATTTTCAATAATGATTTTATGCACTAGATATATGGAAATTTCATATATGTAGCTATTTAATGTTTTTCTCAATTATCTATTTTATAATGCCTTTATCAGGAGAAATCCTTTTTGTTTATGAGAGCACTGATAGTTTTGCTTTAATGATAGATTGATTTTCTCCTCACTATGAGTAACATTTTAGCAATTCTGTAGCAAGTAATATTTAATCACTGTCAGAGAAATAAACATATTCATGTCCAGATATACATGTGTGGAGATGCCCTAATTTTCACTCAGGCTTCAGAAACCGTGGCCTCAGTCTCATTCCAGCCAAAGGCCTCTAGGTCATATGTTGTCTTGCAGCTGGAGCTCAGCTTTATAGCCTTGTTGGCTCTGGGGAGGTTCAGCTACTTTCTTTGCTTACCTGAGTCTATCTCCAGGCCCAACCTGCATGTCTATCGCCCCATGCAGCTATTTCTACTCTACTGTTCTCACACTGTGTAGAGCGAGAGGAAATATCTTTAAGTTGTCAACTCCCAGGATTCCACACAAAGAGTAGACGCAAGTCCTTTAAATTAATTTGGAGATTCTATAGTTTCAACTTCAGAATCAGAAAGAGGACAAAGAAGAATACAGGTCCATGCCACTGGCATCTAACACTCTTGTTGCATTCCTTCAAAATCTCTTTTTTCAAGAGTAGTGGTGCTGGTAAGGAGTTCTGGGGTGACTGCTTATGTCTGATTTTGTCTTCTCCAAGATACTTCATTTTTATTTTGTTTGAGCTATATCTTTCTAGGGAACATATATTTTTAAATATAAAGTTGTATGTTTTGGTCCAGTAGTTACCTTAAGACTCTCCCTCAGGCAATGCCAGATTCATATCTCATAAGCCCAAATAAGGAAATAACACAATTAATATGGACATTTGGAAGGAAATTAACAGAATTGGCATCTGTTAATACTTCACATATTATCCGACTATATAGTATACTTTCATTATACATTTCTGAGGAACTCATTATTGAGGTTTTTTTTTAGCTTCATAGTTCGTTTTTAGGTCAAAATACTTTTTAATGTGTCCTTATTCATTACACCTAATACTTTTATTAAGCCGTGAAACTAAAATTATAATGTCAGTATGCAAATGGTTCTTGAAAATATGAAACCATAAATACATTTTGAAATAATATTTTCACTTTATTTTAGAAAAGCCTTAATCTAGCACTGTACAGTGTGAAGGATTTAAATCAGATATGTAAAAGAAGTGGTAAAATGGTATAAAACATTATTTGTTATATAAAATATTAGATCAGCATTTTTTAAAAGTCAAACATGCTAAAGTACCCCATGTTGTATTCAATTTCACTTGACAGAAGAATTTATATCTCCCAGTAGGTTCATTGTAAAAATTGGCACTGAAAATTAGAGAAAAAGGTAAAACAGGCCACTATCAGAAAAATAATACTTTTTACAGTTAAATAAATCACTAGGGATGAAATTAGCTAGCAGCATGAAAACTTCCTAGAAGAAACTTGCCTAACATGGATTTGGAAACATTCAAGTTGCCTCCCTGGATGCTATAAAAAGTAGTCAAGTTAAAATGAACCAGTATTAAAACAAAACAACCAGCTTGTCAGGTATGTTATTAAATAATTATTTCATTATGTATCATGACTTGTAAGACAAATAGTACTGAAGCTGTAGGGAGAACTGCTGATTTCTGATCAATAGGAGTTTGTAGATAAAGGAAACTGAATCACCATTAACTACCGTAAAGTTTAGAAAAAGAGAAACAGGAGGGCCTCAGAATAATACAACAGATAGTAAACAATAAAACTGTAAGTTTAGAAAATTAGCACACTTTCCCTAATAAATTAGTTCAGGTGAGTAGAATCAGGTTAGATTTTTTTTAAATGTCCTTTTTATTCTTTTAGAAATCTCCCCTTTAGCATCTTTTAACTGTATATTGAACCTTGGGAGGAAGGAAATGAATCAGCAACTGGGGCAAAAGAGGAAAATACAAATAATTTGGGTAATATATTTCCAAATTATTCCAGTGCTTTATTGACATGAAACAATTTTGTCATGTTTATTTGCTATTTAGTTTGCTCTGTTTCCAGCATATGGGGAATCTAATAAAGTTTTTTGATATACCAGTTTACAGTGCAAGAAAAATCAAATTTTAACATTTGGATCCATCAACCTTAAAAAGAATTGGAGAATGATTTTTTTAATCTGTTCACAGTATACGTCTGGATTCACATTACATTAAGATATATAAATGATAGCAGATTGTTAAATTACGTAAAGAAAGCAACGTTCACTTTCATTGGTATTGCTGTTACTCAGGAGAATCTTCCTTTATAAGAATATCAATACACATCATCTCTGCAAGGAACTATATACAGTTATATATATTTGTTAATGTCTGTTTAACATAGGTACACATTGGTACAAACAGAAAAAAACAAAATATGATTTTGCTTTCTTTTCACCATGTTTATTTAAAATTCACTTTGTAGTCGAGGCACATAAGAGACTTTGATTTGAAGAGGTTTCCTTTTGAAGGTGACAAGCTAGCTTTCACTAAAACATTAATCCTCTGGCTATTTATCAGAGACTAGACACTGTAAGGACATCAGAGACTACAAATATTATACTCAGAGAATAAAAAAAATCCTAGTACTTCTTGAACTCAAGGATATTTTCACATTACACAAAATCATTTGAAAAGTGTATATTTGGAATTAAAATGGGAGTGTGACCTTCAATCATTGATAATAAAGGATTGGAGAAAACTATCATTTAGTGGATTTATCATAAATGTTTTTTATAGCGCAAGAAACTGCACACACACACATGCAGAAGATTAAGTGCAAGGAACAGTTTTAATAGCTATGGAAAAATAAAAGATGATTTAAAAGGTTTTAATTATATTATTTGGTTTGATGTCACTACATTAATCCCTAATGCAAAATAAAGAGAATAAGCAGAGTACACAAAAGAGGCATTCTTCTGGGAAGGCTGTTCAGAAGACATTAGTGCACCGAAAGATTCAGATAAATTTCACAAATCTGGATTCCTCCTAAACTGTTTATGTGACCAGAGCTTTGAGAGATTTTACAAGAACACAAAAATGTGATATGAGAAAGTCAATGTATTCATGAGGAAATAAACAAAGTAGTTCCTATGAAATGGGTTTTCAGAATTCTGTTTTTTAGAGTTGAAACTAGAGTTCATCTAAATTAGCTGTATCATATTTTTGTTGTTGTTGTTAATCCTCACCCAAGGATATTTTTTCATTGACTTTTTGAGAGAGTGAAAGGGACAGAGGAAGGAGAAAAGAGAGAGAGAAACATTGACATTGGTTGCTTCCCGCACATGCTCAACCAGGGTCAGGGGTTAAACCTGCAACCCAGGCACATACCCTTGAACAGGAATTGAATCCAAGATTCTATAGGTGCTTGTTACAACGCTCTAACCATTAAGCACACCAGCCTGACCTAGCTGCATTATCTTTTTATTTATTTAAATGTAACTAAATCTTGAAAATATTTTCAGAACATCACACATTTATATGCATTTAAAGCACACAACACACTATTATATATTGTTTATGGACAGACATATACATGTAAAAAAGTAAAAATTGACTAGATGAATATACACAAAACTCATGATAGTGGTTGCTTCTGAGATAAGGGTATGAGAAATATGATTGGAGCATGTAGTAAAAGAAACTTCACCTGTGTCTGCAATTCAGTTTTTGAACTATAAAATGGGTATCATAATAGTATATATTTCATAAGATTTCTGTGAATATTATATGAAGTAAGATAAAATATTTAGAACAAGTGATTGAGATACAGTAAGATGCTATTATAATTATCATTAATATTTTGTTATTGGGGCATTAGGCTGGTAATGAGCTAATGATATTCATATATATTCCAGGTATATCCTGAATCTTCCTCTATTTCTAGCAATGTAGCAAACAACATGGGAGACAGAAAAACACTGGTTTTCTAGCAGTTTTAACACATAAAAACTTTGTATTTATCAAATATTACAGTACCTATTGAGAGGAAAATGCTTGGTTACCACTGATGATTTTTATAAAATTTTTTATTATTGAATACTAAAAAATAATACAAATTTTACATACATAGAAACTGTTACTTAGATATATAAGCAAGGTTTGCTAAATTGCATGTCAATTTTTAATTTTAATTTGTTTTTAATATGTATTCAGAAAGTTTCAATTATCTTAATATAATACCGTTGGTTATTTAATTTCTGTTTGTGGCATTAATTCATTACCACAAGGTTCATTATATAGTATTTTCTGGTTCATTATCTTTTATTTAACTTCTAGAGGCCCAATGCACGAAGAATGGGCCTTCCTTCCCCAGCAGGCACTGTCTTTGCTCTGGCCCAGAGCCACCTTTCTGCCTTCCCATGCTGCCCAGAGGCCCAGGTGTGGAATGCCTGCGTCATCACATTGGCAACCACCCAAGCATCCCTCCCAGCCCCCAGCCACTCAGCGCCTGGTATGCTGGTATGCAAATTAACCCTCCATGTTTATTGGGTTAATTTGCATACTCACTTCTGATTGGCTGGTGGGCATCACGAAGGTATGGTCAATTCGCATCTTTCTCTTTTATTAGTGTAGATATTTTAAATAAAGTAGGTATTATAATGTTACCTTGAAATAATATTCTCTGCTTGTATAATTAGTAATGAACAAATGAATGATATTTATTAAAATATTTTAAATTTACTATATAACTCTCCTATCCTCTCATTTTTAATTATTCTTGCTCTGTTTAATGGTTATAATAGGTAAATTGATTAGAAGTAGGTGAAAATATGTAATGTAAAGAAGTCTGTTTCAAAGTTGTGATAATTTAGAATTCTAGTCTATCAGTAAATATATGGAAATATCATTTCAATTTCTTATTTTAAATTAGGCATGTGTCTAATCAAATGAAAACAATTCAGGTTACTTTTTGATATTAAATTGAAACCTAATCAAGAAATGGGATCTTGATTCCTCAACAAATGTTAGTATGGACTCTAAAGCAATTATTTCAGTGTGGTGCACAATTAGCAGTAGTTTAAATAATATATGCACCAATTAACATAGTGAAAAGGCAATTTTATTTTATAACACCAATGAGTTGAATTTTAATGATCACTAGACATTTAAGTAACTCTTAGGTCTCAAAAGAAGATAAAAAAGTGTTATTGATTTTAAAAAATAATAGATTTACCAATTTGAGTCAAACTTTGTCCTAGAATTTATGGTTCTGAATCTCATAGCGTTTTTGCACAAATTAAGAAAAATTTAAAAATTATTTTAAATTAACCTTTTCTATAATCTTAATTGCTGTGATTCATCAAATTAAAACAACAGGTGGTCTCCAGAGGCAGAGATCATTCATCTTTATATCCTTAATACTTAGCATGTATCTTGGTGCACTGAAGGCACTACACAAAAGTCTTACATTTGAGTGAATGAAAAAAATATTGAAATATGTATTCTGAATTTCCCTGCTTTAAGTGAAGAATTCAAAAGATGGAAAGAAAGCACACCTCAAATTTAAAGGGGAGCAAAAGGTGGTGGGAATGCAGACTGGTGCAGCCACTGTGGAAAACAGTATGGAGTTTCCTCAAAAACCTAAAAAGGGAACTCCCATTTGACCCAGTGATCCCACTTCTGGGAATATATCCCAAGAAACTAGAAACACCAATCAGAAAGGACATATGCACCCCTATGTTCTTAGCAGCACAATTTACCATAGCTAAGATCTGTAAACAGCCTAAGTGCCCATCAGCAGATTAGTGGATTAAAAACTGTGGTACATCTACACAATGGAATACTATGCTGCAGTAAAAAAGAAGGAATTCTTACCATTTGCAACAGCATGGATGGAACTGGAGAGCATTATGCTAAGCAAAATAAGCCAGTCAGAGAAAGATAAATATCACATGATCTCACTCATTTGTGGAGTAAAATGAACAACATAAACTGATGAACCAAAACAGATCCAGAGACAGAGAAGCATCTATCAGACCTTCAAACCTCAGAGGGAAGGTAGGGGAGGGTGGGGATAAGGGGGAGAGATCAACCAAAGGACTTGTATGCATGCATATAAGCCTAACCAATGGACACAGACACCAGGGGGGTGAGGGCATGAGTGGCGGGGGTGAGGGGAGCAATGGGGGGATAATGACACATATGTAATACCTTAATCAATAAAAAGAGAAAAAAAATACTACCTATCTCTTTAAAAAATGAAAAAATAAAGAACAACAAATGGAATGGTGGAATTGGACAATCAGATACATCTTTGATCCAAGTACACTCAACTATTCTCCACGTAAATCCTGCATTTTTCTCTATATCTGGCAATATATGATGTAACATGGGTGATAGAAAAGGAATGAAAGATAACATTTTATGTTTCATGAGCTCACTGCATTTTAAATAAATAGTTATTTTAAACATTATTAAAAGATCTTTCTGATTATCCATCTATTTATCTCTAAAGGTATAATTTGGACATTTAGTTTCTTAAATTTGGGCACCAATTTTTTTGAAAATCCTTTGTATTTTTTTATATCCTATTGGAAAAGTATATGACATCTTTATATATTTTTTAAATATTGGGTCAGATGAGCCCCATTTATTTTAAATAAGCATACATGTGGGAAGTTAAATACTTAATTGCCTGTAGAATAAATTCTGAAACTTAAATGATGCCAAAATTCACAATAATTAACATCATGTACTCCATACTCTTTATAATATAAAAGCATATTAGACAATTTAGAATCATAGCACAGGAGCTATTTATCTTAAACAACAAAATCTTTTACATGGAATATATTTTATATATGCAATAGAACTACAAAGAAACATCTTTCTCCAAATTTCTAACACTCCCAAGTGCATTAAAATATAATGTAAGAAATCAAAGTGTATTTTGTCTTTAGATGATAACCTCATTTACTTGAATAGGAGTCTTTTCTTTTTTCTTTTTTCTTTTTTTAAGAAAACTTCTGACCTTTTGATTCTTAAACAAATGAAAATCCCTGCAGATGGTTTTTCAGAACTGCAAGGACTAGCACTGTGAGCAAAAACTACATACATTTCACACTTTAAAAAAAATTGATCTTAGAGAGAGGAAGAAGGAGAGAGAGAGAGAGAGAGAGAGAGAGAGAGAGAGAGAGAGAGAGAGGAAGAGAGAGAGAGAGAATGATGATGTGAGAGATAAACATTGATCCCCGACTGGGGATCAAACCTGCAACCTGGGTATGTTCCCTGACCAGGAATCAAACCCATCACTTTTTGTGTGTGGGACAATGCTCCCACCAACTGAGCCACACCGGCTAGGGCTCACACTTTTTGGGCAATAAAATAAACGACCAATATGTATCTAGAGAAAAAATCTAAATGTACTTGCATGTCTTTTTTTTCATTTTTTAGTTAAAAATTTTAAATTACAATTGACATACAATATTATGTTAGTTTTGGGTGTACAGTGTTATGATTAGATACTTCTAAACCTTATGAAATGATTATCCCGATAAGTCTAGTTACAATAGACATACATAATTATTGCAATATTATTGACTATATTCCCTATGCTGTACCTGATGTCCTTGTGACTATTTTTATAAATGGCAATCTTTTACTTCTAATCTCTTCACCTTTTTCTCTCATCTCCTTAACCCCCCTTTCATTTGGCAACCACCAATTTGTTCTCTGTATCTATGGGTTTGTTTCTGTTCTGTTTGTTCTTTCATGTGCTTTTTACATTCCACACACAGATGAAATCATACGCTATTTGTCTTTCTCTGTCTGATTAATTTCACCTAGCATAACACCCTCTAGTTAATTTTTGGGAGAGGCTAGGTAATCTTCCATTGTTTATATGTACCACTTCTTCTTTATCCATTTGTCTATTAAAGGACACTTAGGTTGTTTCCATATGTAAATATAATGCTGCAATGAACTTAGGGGAGCATATATCTTCTTGAATTAGTGTTTTGGATTTCTTTGAATAAATACTCAGAAGTGGAATTTCTGGATCATATGTTAGTTCTATTTTTAATTATTTGAGGAACCTCCTTAGTGTTTTTCATAGTGGCTGCACCAATTTACAATCCCATCAACTGTGCATGAGGGTTCCCTTTACTTCACATTCTTAACAACACTTGTTATTTTTTTGATTTACTGATGATAGCCATTCTGACAGGTGTGAGGTGATATTTCATTGTGGTTTTAATTTGCTTTTCCCTGATTAGTGATGTATGTTGAGCAGTTTTTCATATGTCTGTTGGTCACCTGTATGTTTTCTTTGGAGAAAGGTCTATTCAGAACCTCTGCCCATTTTCAAATCAGATTTTTTTTTGGGGGGGGGTGTTAAGTTGTATGAGTTCCTTATATGTTTTTGATGTTAACCCTTATTGGATGAATCATTGGCAAATATCTTCTGTCATTCAGTAGGTTGTGTTTTGTTTAACAAACAGTAGTTTTAGAAAAAGAAATTTGATGGTCTGAATTTTTAAACATTGAAATATTAGCAATGAGGAAATTTTTTAAAAAGCTGGCGTAGTCTGGAAAAACAACATGAGTGAGGAAGGCAGCAAACTGAGCATTAAGAATGATTATGTTTTAAGAAAACAGAAGGAATTAAGAAGAGCAGTCATGCCTCAGAGTCAGATCATGAAGTCAGTCAAATATACCCCAGACCAGGGGTCCTCAAACTACGGCCCGCGGGCCACATGCAAATACAAATATTGTATTTGTTCCCGTTTTGTTTTTTTACTTCAAAATAAGATATGTGCAGTGTGCATAGGAATTTGTTCATAGTTTTTTTCTTAAACTATAGTCCGGCCCTCCAACGGTCTGAGGGACAGTGAACTGGCCCCCTGTTTAAAAAGTTTGAGGACCCCTGCCCCAGACTATCGAGCCTGACAGACTCAATGTGTCCTTCTCAGGTAAATGCGGAGAATGTATGCCTGCTGCTCAGGCTGGCTGGAAGGCTTTGTGGAGTGGTATTCTATCATCCCTCTGAAATGGATGGGAGGATGACCAACATAAAGCCTTTTCTTGATCAAAACTAACATATATTCCTTCATTTCTTTTAAATTTGTTCTTTTTTCCACAGCTGGCTCATGAGTTTTCCAAGTGCTTTATAAATACTTGCTCTATTCTTTCCCCCCACTTCCCTAAGTAATCCAGAAAAATCTCACTAACTAGGGTACTTTGTGAAAAAAAAAATATTGCTACCAAGTCCAAAAATATTAAAAATAAAAAGTCAGTGCTACTTGGGCCCATGAGATGATAGGAAAACATGAAAAATGCTTACAGAGAAGCTGGCTCTCCCACTTGCTCCTCCCTTTACCAGGAGAACCTGCCCTCAGTAAGCTGCTGGAAGATAAGCAACGTGAAGGAGAGCTGAGTTGCCCCAGTAAACCCAGCTGCGAACATCATCCTGTCAAGCCCCAGGTATCTGAGGGAACCCAAGATTGGCAGACACTTTAAAGAGCAAAGGACTGCACAGAGACATGAACAGTAATAGCCAAACCATGCCCAGATTAGCCAGACTGAAATCTTTATTATTGCATGCCTCTGAGTTGAGGGTATTGTGTCAGGCAATACTACTGTGTCAATAGATAGCTGATATACTCAGCTTGTGACCAAAGAGATAACTTTTTTACATCCTCAAAAGGAAATACCCTTTAATCACTTCCTCAGAATAGGTTGATTAAGCCCAAACTAGGTCTTTCTGCAGGCTCAAAGCTGCTGTACCCCTAAGGCCCACTAACCGAAGTGTTTCTCTCATTTGACTAAGGAAGAAAGGCCCAGTGCTTTTGAATTGCTTCTGAAATTAGCAGGTGGCCAAGAAACACTACCGATTTCCTTGAGCACAAACTGATTATTCCTGGATCACTTGCTTTTGTTGTTGTTGTTTTTATTTTCTTCTTTTCAAATTGAAATGAAAGAAGGAAATAAAGTCATAGCCACATCCCCATCAAATTTAAAGATATAATGGAAAAAAAGTAGAACCCACCATTTTAAATGCTGACTAAACTGTATGTTTTCTTAAGCCTCGCATAATTCACTCGTTTATATTTGCCTAGATCTTAAAGGCCTCTTAATTCCTTAATTATCAAACTTGGAACCATCATAGAGTGTCCACTACGTGCAGTCACATATATCACTTACATTTTCAAGACAGGTGAAGAAATAGGATAATTGCCTAGATCTTTTCACTTCTGATCATCTTGAAGTCAGATGCTCTGTACAGGCTCAATTTTACAAATTAGTATGAACTAGACTTCTACCAAGAGGAAGGAGGGAGACAATGGATTGCCTTTCCTACCATTAGATGTAGTATCCTAAGTGGCCTATTTCTCCTAATAAAACTCTCTTTGAAGTCTTTTCTATTATTCCTTTCCCTCTTCTAAAGTCACTCTCTACCCTTTGCGTCTGTCTCTCTGCAACCAGAGGCCATCCTGTCCTGACCACACGAACATATCCAGTGGCTTCAGGGGTGTACACATAGGGTAGCTCTGGTAGGAAATCATAAAAAAAAATATGGTAAAGCCAGGGTGTTTATCCCCACAGCTTCCCTGCAAGATTTCATTGGGCTATCCGAGGTCACTTTTCTCTCAAGGCAGTAGTACTTATCCTATGTTTTCTGATACCAGGTTCTGGTCACACATCTCTTACCCACATCCCATAGGACCTGGGGTGGTCAACTGCACCATTCCTTGCTTCTCTTTAGCCTATACCTTTGCCATTTATTGTAAATAAAGCCTTGGATTGTAATTATTCTGTATTGAGTTTGCCATTTGTTTCCTGTGGGGACACAAACTGGTATAATCACAGTCCTCAAAACTTTCATTTGCATTAAAAAAGTAACTTTTTGCAGGAGGTGTGGATGTGTGTGTGTGTGTGTGTGTGTGTGTGTGTGTGCACGCGCGCTCTTGGGTAGATTATAATTTACCTGGCTATTACAGGGGCAGTTTTAAAGAAAAATATATAAAAGGTATCTATTTTATCATTCTGTGACCCATGGCAGAGAAAACAAATTCTATAGCATAATATAACATAGTGTCAAAGATATAATGCATTAAATGTGGGTATGAACTAGGTTCTGACAGTATAATCTTGTTGGCAGCCTAAATTTCAATTTCCCCTTTTGCAAAATAAGCATTTGACTACCTGTTCTGTTCACTTTCAGCAGGATCCTTGAGAGAGTTAAGTGAAATAGGAAGTAAAGATACATAGAACTATAAAAATTAAAAAGTGTTTATTAAATATTTAGGAGTATCCTATTTTATGTGATGTTGGCGCAATTAAACTAAGTGCATATGATTTACAAAGTAATTTGGTTGAATTCTCCTTATATGTATATACTTTTTTCATATTAAAAATTAGAATGAAGTTCCAGGTGTGTAAGTATATTTCAGTGAAAGGAGAAATCCAATAAACTAGAAAATTTACTGAGACTAACTTCACCAAACATATCTAATTCTGCACCCTATTTTGTCAAATCAAGGTCATTGCCATGAGTAAATATTATAGAAGTCACCTAGATGCTGTTTAGGGCCACTCACTGATCCTTTCATGGTACTAACCCTCTAGAAGGCAATTTCATTCTCAATCTCAATCTCTCTCTTGTTCTCTCTCTCTCTCTCGCTCTCTCTTTCTCTCTCTCCCCCTTTCCCTCTTCCCCTCTACCCCTCTTTCTCCTGGTTATTCAAGTAAACAGAGTGAACATTATGTGTGGTTAATATCCACTGCCAGTGATGCCTTACTAAGGAAGTCTTCCGCTACTATTCTTACTCTGTATAGTTGGTTGAGTCAGTGATTCTTATCATGTCTGAAAAAACACCACCCATCAGGGGTCACATTTACATGCTCTATTGAAAAAGAACTTTAGCTGAAAGTATTCTAATAGTTGAGATCCTGCTGAGAAACATATGGGAAGAGACATTAACCACCTACATGTGTTAGGAATGTAAGAAACAGGAAAAACTGTGCAGTTTTACAAACTAGCAAAATAATTGAAAACTTAATGAGGAGGTTCTCTGGGCAGAAAATGACCTCTTGTTGCGGTGTCACTGAGTTCCCACTTTCTCTCTGGTAGCTGGAAAAATGAATGAATAGAGTGTGAAGAGCCATCTAAACCCCACTGAGCTCATTTCGTGCTCAGCGTGGATTAACTGTGTGTGTGTGTGTGTGTGTGTGTGTGTGTGTGTGTGTGTGTGTGTGTGTGTGTTTTCCCCACTTCGGTATCTGAAACAGCTTTTTTGCTTGGCTACTTTAGGTTTTTTAAGTTTATGGAAAAAAAACCAAAAGAGAGAACCAATCTTCTAGTGTTTTTACTTGATATTCTGAATATAGTTAGTAACCTTCCAACTAATCCTGACTCAGTTTTGGTGACACAGTTGCAACTAAACCCTAAAATTCTAAAAATGCTGAATTTGAACTGCTAGCATCATTATTGTAAACTTCAAAAGCAATCTGCCTTTGTAAATAGCATTTTTCTTCTACTAAGAAAGTAAAGAATTTCACTCTATTTCTTCATCTTTGGTTCTTTGTGTCCTGCTGGCCAGTCACTCAGGGCTTGTAGACTGTCTCCTGGCTCGCTAGGGTCTTCCACACCGCAGACCTGCTCTCCACACCTGAATTTTCTGGTCAACACTTGCTCTGTCTTCTTCTCAAAAAAGTTTTTGTAAACTCTATTTTAATATATATATAATAATAGGTTACTGCTCCCATTTCTCACTTGGATGAAGTTCCTTATTTCAGCAAAGCTCATCATTTACTATAGTAAAACAATTTTTAATGGAAGAATCTCAAGTTTATGTCCATTTGGCATGGTTATCTTTTCTGTTCTTTTTAAAAATGTTTCCACTTGTTTTTGGTATTATCTTTCAGATCTCCCTGGTCTTGATGGATCTTGCAACCTGTGATGCTAGAAGCATAGTGTAGTTCTGTCCTTTAATGGGCTAGCATGCTACCTCTCACCCAATTTTCCAGATTTGGTAAATTGTAACTGTTGAGGAAAGTGATCCAGTTCACACTTTATTTCAAAATAACTAAAATTGTTAGTATGAGTGTTGAGCAACAGAAACTCCTAAGACGCTGCCAATGGCAATGTAAAATTGCAGAGCCATTATGGATGTCAGTCTGACTGTTTTTAATGATATCAAATGTACACATATTATATAAACCAACCATTCAACTCTTTGGTATTTACTAAAGAGAAATAAAGCATATGTTAATACCAAATTGTACACATAAAATAGAGCTTTGTGGAAGCTGCATTTGGAATCAGCAAAATATGGAAACATCAATTGTTCAGAAATGGGTGAATGGATAAACAAATCATGATATATTCATGTAAAAGAATACTACTCAGCAATAAAAAGAAACAACTATAATACACAATATGAATGAATCTCAGAAAAATGATGCCAAGTTAAAGAAACCAGAGAAAAGTGGTACATACATTTATATGATCCCATATATTTATTTCTAGAAAATGAAAACTCATATTATCATGACAGAAAACAGCCTGTAGATTACCTGGGGCGATGGCTAGGTATGGATTAGTTGAAGCAAACAATTATAAAGAGAGTCAAGGAAATTTGAGGGAGCTTGGGAAAAAACGGGAAATCTGACACATGCTACAACATGAATGAATCTTGAAGACGTTATGCTAAGTGGATTAGCTAGTCATAAAAGCACAAGTACTCTATGGTCCCACTGACATGAGGTACATAGACTAGTCAAATTCACAGAGATTGAAAGTAGACTGGTGATTGCTAGGGGCCAGGGGAGGAGGAGAATGGTGAGTTATTGTTTAATGGAAACAGAGTTTCAATTTGGGAAGGTAATGGTGACTTTTATGTTATATGTGTTTTGCCACTATAAAAAAGTAGAACAGTATTAAGGAACATCAGGTCACTCTTCAGCATCCCTTTCTAAAGGCTCCCAGTTTCACTTGGAGAAAAATACCAAGTGTTTGCCTTGGCCTACAGGCTTTTATTCTCAGTAATCGTTGAAGAATCTATTTGTTCACATTTTTCTAGGTAAATGTTATAGGCGGCAGTTATTTCAGTTTTCTTCCAGGCCTTCATATCCATACCAAGTAATTGATGGGTACTTGAGTCAGACTTTGCTTTTAGTGTTCAATTGCTTGCTTTTTATCCACTTCACTGCAATTTAGTGCATCTGCAAGAATGAAAACAAGAGTCTAAAACTTTTACAACAGTTTCTTTTTTACTCTCTTATTCTTATTAATCGTTCTGGTAGTTATAAATTATTTTTATAGACAAGTATTGTTTATGAGTGATTTAACATTACTAGTACAAATAGTATATGGATATCTCCTGAAATTCTGTTATTCAATTTATTCTAATTTAATGGTACAATCTATATTTGGTAATAACAATAGGCATAAAATTGTAGCATGTGTTTGAATTTTGAATGTGAATAGTAGGTGCAATTATATTTATAATAGAGGATAAATAATGAAAAGCACAATAATTGTATTTTAGAATCTCCAATTATTTTAGAAATATAGACCTTTTATTATTAAAAAATAATATATAAAATATCTGTATGATTTAACATTTAAGGTATTCTGTAAGAAACTTCCTTCTTCTATTAGTTGAGTTAAATACCAAAACTATTTCTACCTGAAATTGTGGCCATTTTAAGACTGTTGTTAAAAAACAACAAACTATGTCTATATATTATGCATCAAAATCATATCTGTTGAATCCATTCAGGGTGTCCATCACTGTATACAAAACTGTATACAGAGCATTTATTTTATTATTTTACATTTCTAAATTATTTCATCAAAATAATTCCATAAATCCACTTTAACACCTTCTGAAATTATATATAGACAGACCTTTTACACAATAAAGAGTCCATGTAAAATATTTGGTCTTGCAATTATGTTTGCACTTTGCAAAAATGGGCTGTTAAGCAGTGGCTTACCCATTTAACTTCCCACTCCCTTCCGCATACCTGGGCAAGACTTGGCTCCCCTGTGTGCTGTTGCGATTATTGCCTTTTAGTAACCCCAGGAGCAATTACTTCAACCCGTACATTTCTACCAGCAATCAATTCAGATTCCAAAGAAAAAAAGGTTTACCTGAATTATACCATTTAATGATACCACGCTTTTGCTTGAAAAATAATACAGTCAGCTATATTTAAAAGCCCTGAATATTTTAAAACATGTAAACATAGACTTAGTCCAATTCTTCAAATTCTATTATTTTCATCCTCCTTTTTCAAAATAGGGACCAGGATTTGAATGGGGAGCTAGTGTTGACAATGGCTTTCTCTACCATTTTAATGATTCCAGTGCAAAGTCTCTACTCTTAAGTATGAAACTAGAGATTTATACTTTTCTTTGGTTTGATTGTTTACTCAAGGGTGTGCCTGCAAATGTTGAACAATGGACTCTGAAAAAAATGTATGGACATGAGTGTGTAACTAAATTTATTAGGACCTGTACTTACACTATGGATGTATGACACGTAGTTAAGAAATAATTATAAGATATAGTTTTTCTTTGACTTTAGATAGTCTTTATTGTTGACTCTATATGACCAATTTATTCTTACAGAATGCATTCACTGGTCTTTTCCAATTTTTGTAAACATATAAAACATATGATTGCAATTATTAACCAGTGTATTTCCAACATGAATAATTGTTGACATTTTGTTTACATTACTATATAATAAGAAAATAAAACGATTATTTACATTTTAGAACTTATTTCATTGTTCAGTGACATGAAACATTTGTGCTAAATCAGAGAATTATTGTTTAGTACTAGAATAATATTTCCTCAATTTATTGTGCCATTTACAATGTAATATTTATTTACATGGAAAACTTGTGTTTAATCAGCATTATTAATGCTTTCTTCATCTCTTTGTAAAGCCTGGACATTCAAGATACTAAAGGTGAAACCCTGATTTGCATTTGCTTATTCCCCTCATAAAATCCATCCAATGTGGCCAATTTCAAGATGCCAAAGTGACATCAATAAACAAATATTTCTACTTTACAGATAGAAATACGAATTTCTCTATTACATCGTCAAAATCCCATCTTTGAAATCCAATCCTACTTGACTACTTCAGACTTCTTTCATAAACTCATCAATGTTTGAAATTTTACCTTAGTCCACTGATGAAAATTCTGATTAGCTTATTGCTCTGGATTTTTCAATCTTTAACATACTGCTTACTGAGTTTTGATAAAGGTGGTAATCCTACCCAGCTGGTCTCTGCAGTTTTCCTAGAATGGCATAATAAGCACGCTTTGATATTCAGGCTGTGTAGGTTGTTTAGGCCCATAATTGTTTTTAATGGGCTGCTTGCTTCAAAAACACAGTTGGTTACTAAACACAGCAAACCAAGCAGCGTTAGGGCAATAAAAATTAGTGGATTTTTAGATTTACAATAAACAAAACTTTGTTAAATATAAATAATTATTAGCATGTCTTTGTAATTTTGCAGCATGCTATCTAATATTTACTATCCCACATATCATTGTTCAGTGATGATTTAGAATACTGTCTGGCAGTAGTAAGCAGCCAGAATAATGCAACAATAAAATGCTCTTTTGTTTAATGATTTCATTTTGGCAAAGGTTTGTTTACATACAAAGTGACTTGTACTTAAAGCAGTCAATAAGAAAGGCATTTCTATTTACGACAAAAGTGGTCTGGCTTGTGCCAGGATGGCCCATGCCTTATATTACATGCACTCTGATAATCATCAACTTCACAGTGACTTCAGTTCAGTCTGGGCATAAATAAGCAAAATAAAGTGCATGTTGAAGCAATTCTTTGGAAATTTTCCGGCAAATTAATTGGCAAAATGAAAAACAAATCACTTTAGTGCTGAATTATGAGGAGTTATATACTTCATTTAATGGGTATTTCTTAACACTGTTCATTTCTCTGTACAGGAATAAAGTGTAAATTTAGAACTATTGGAGTGAGGTGAAATGAGGGAGAAATTATTTAAAAGCTCAAAAATTTGAGATGGTGAATCATTATTTTAAAAGTCCAAAGCTTAGTGTTTACTATGATAAACTTACTCCACCTCTCTTCCTTCACACATCTTTACCTTGGGTATGTATAAGAAATGTTGCCAGATTTTGAGAAGGTTCAATGATTCTTAAACTAGGTTTAATGTGTTTGAGTTCATTTAAAATGAATCTGTTTTTCCAAGGATGCTTTCCCTAAAATCTAAGCCCATCTGTATTATAAGAGTAAAATTCTTGCATATGATTTTAATTCCTTTATAAACATGCCATTAAAGTATACCATCTTAAAGGCCAGTGGATACCCATAAAGTGTATAAACTCTTCTTCCACAGGGGAAAAAAAAGGTTTCAGGGGCCAAGTCTGAATAAATGTGATTTTGATTTCAAAATATTCAGATAGTTAAAAATAGGGGGGGAAATATTCATTCAATCTGTTCAGACTTTTTAATTATACATTTTTCTTTGTCCTTTACTGCTTCTTTTCCACTTTCTCTGTATTTGTTTTCAAGCACTCCTTCTTAACTTTCTTAAAACACACACAAACACACACACAAAAACACACACACAACACAAAAAATGACCTCCTTTCAGTCTTTTCTAAAACAATATGCAATGTAACTAACTTGTAGCTGTAGGGAAAAATGAAACTCTAATCACATGGTCCACAGAACTTGTATATTTAGCTCATAATTTTACAAAGGAAATATAGAGACAACCAAATTTTAAAATGTGGGCATTTATCAAATATTTGAGGTTAAAGCACTCAACTAATATTTTTTGTAAGTTTATGCTATGTCCAGAAGGTTACTTCATTAATTAAGATCAAATGTTTTCCGAAAAAGGGTATTATTTCCCTATGAAATTAAACTCGTGTTTTTTTTAAGCAGTTTGATGACATTAATCAAATTTGTCTTTTACTTTTGTTGTCACACTCAAAATTGTACCTGTTCAAGGTCCAAAATGTTTCTGTTGGCTACTTGCACAATCCAAATTAATTGGTCACTTGTTATAACTTCCCTTTGGTATGTATTGCCATCAAAGGACCTGAATAAATGGTGGACATGAAACTATTCAGAAACAAAACGGCCCTACATATCTCATCCATGAAGAGGCAGAACTAATCAATGCAATTGTCTGAGGCCAGCCAGCCTGATTTATCCGGTGCCACTGATGAATGAACTAGGTGGTGATCTATCTGTGAACTGCACTGACCACTCAGATTTCATGATCCCTTAGGCTAGTTACAGACCTGTGTCTATAATACAAAGTAAAATGGATGGTTGAGGCAATTATCTGAACAACTCTGGCAAAAAGAAAGCTTGTTACTAAGGGAAAAGGGAGTTGGGGGATGCCTCAATTATCCATATTGAATTTCTATATTGATCACATTCACAAGACAATTGCTTGACTCACCACTTCATTTTGCTTGGGTAGACATGGACTAAAATAATTGTAAGCAATTAAACAGCAGTGTCTAGGGAACCCTAAGTGACAACTTAGGTCAGATATTTTGGTGCAGGGGGGCTTCATCAACAAGTAATTTTTCAAATCCCTACTGTGCTAGACACTGTGAAAATTAGCAGTTAAAAGAGAAGAAAATGGCCATCCTCAAACGAGTAGAAACGAGTCATGCATTCATGAAAAAGTTAGGTGGAATGGGCACCAATTCAACAGTAAGTTTCAAAATAAAAAAGCTGTGTTTTAGTAATATGTTGGTTTCTTTCCAAAGCCTAGTAGAACTCAAAAGGCTTGCTGTAGACATTGAATTGTCTTTATAAAAAGGCATTCCATTATTTAAGGAAGGCTGGGAAGATTCTATTGAAAACTTTGAATAAATGAAGCAAAAGCACTCTGGCCGTCCTTCTGTGGAAGGCAAGTATATCTGGAAGTGGGAGGAGTCAGACATTTAGTGCACTGACTCCCTAAGGCCTTTCCCTAAGGAAAGTGAGTTGTCATTTTCCTCCAGAGTGACAGGTGAGAACAGCACCAGGTGCCTGCAGGAGATAACTGAATGGCAAAGGAAGGATAAGAAAAGACAGAAAATAATTTTTGCACTCACATTGCAACTTCTCCTTGAGCCAGCTACTTGACTAGCAGACCCTTTGGGACCAAATAATTATTGTAGTGAAAGTGACAAAAAGGTTAACCAATATCTATCTAGCATACTGAGGCAAGACCTAACCAATACATGTTTATCTAAATATTTTCTTGTTTAATGGGCACAATAACATTGGTAGGCCTATAGGAACTTTATCTAGAACCACATTTGTGTCTCCTGGAATACACACACACACACACACACACAATACCTGATTCCTCTATTACTGCAGAAAAGGGAAGAATTTTTATCATGAAACTATTGAAGTCTTTAAAATACTACATAAAATGTTTTTCTTTTTATAACTTTTAAGTACCTGTGTAGGCATATAAAGTATAGTATATGTAAGATAAAACTGTTCAGTATTTCATAGTACCTATGAATTGTTATTAGTGTTAAAATAATTTCTGGATTAAATGTAATTTGCCATCGCATAATTGAAATTTTATTTATGAAATACAATTAATTATATTTGAATAAGACATTAATGTAAGTCTTATAGGAATAAATGTGGTCACCTTCTGGTAATGTTTTAGTGGTTGAGGAGGAGAGATCGATACGCCATTAGAATCAGATCTTCCAATGACACATGTCTTTTTATGTTCATCAATGTCACTGAAGGTTAGGACCTGTGCTGGAAAGCAGAAGTGACTGAAACATATTCTAGTTTTCTTGGAAGCTGACTGTGCCTTTTTTTATCCACACACCCACACCGATACACATGCACACACAGACTCACCCCTATTTAGAGCTATTTGCAAAAGTACTAGAGTTCTGAGGCAAGTTGTGATAAACTAATTTCCTGCTTCAGACTCTCCTTATTAAAAATTTTATCTATTTCATTTGTCTCTCTGATTTAATCTATGAAATCAATCAAAGAACAGATTGGTACAAATATAGATATAAGTTACATACTCAGCTGAAAAGATAAAACAATTGTTACCCTTTACCATAATTGTATCTCACTGTGAATCAACCTGAATTACAACTGAGAAACTGGAAAAGCTACAGTTGGCTCTGCTTGCCCATTCAGCTGTTACTCTTTTAAAAGATCTGAACCTCCCCACAAATCCTCAGAGGCAATGCAATTCTCTATTTTAATGAATTCACTTGCACCCCACCGAGAATTAATTGCTTTGGAAGCAACCCAATGGTCTGACATGCTGAGAAGCCCTGGTAGTAATTTTTTTAATAAAGAGCTCTAAGGAATGAACCAAGCTCCTGACCAGGTATAATACCTACTTCCATTGTCCCTTTCTACCTGTTTCTCTGTCTCTGTCTCTCTGGCCTTTCTATCTTCACACACACACACACACACACACACACACACACACACACGAAAGAATTGTGGATTCCATGATATTGACAAAACCTAAATATTTTGTTGTATAAAATATTTTGTGGTATGTAAATTTACATGTCAATGCTCCACAATCTCTTCTCTTTGTGAGAAAAAGCAGCAATAAATTATTCTTTGAGAGAATTTCTTGATTGTTAAAATCTGAAACAAGAATAGAATGTGCCACTCTAACTTGTATTAACAGGATGTGCCATTCTGTGATTCCTAAATGGGGCTATAATTTCTAATGAAATCATGAACTAATTCAGTAATCCAATGCATGTTTATTTAACAGGTATTGTATGTCAGTATTTGCAAAAAATTAGAATCTGTAATGGGAGGTTGTGCTCCGGGAAGTGGTTTGCTTCATAGGAAGAACTACTCAGAAACAAAGGTAACTCAGCTGACACACAGGAACTGGGGTATAGACATCAACAAACAGAGCTAAGACACTGGTTGAATTAAATTAAAAAATATTACCTACACTGCCTAAGTTCCTTAAGTATCTTAACTAAAAGGGTAGATACAACAGAGCTACTGAAATAAAGTTAATATATGAAAGGCACCAATAACAAATAGGGGACATTCAGAGATAGTAACAGTTAAAATGGAACTCAGTTATAGCCTTGGCATTGCATCATAAAATGTACATCTCAATTCTTTGCAGCCTGGGCAGAAACTCTAGAAAAAGAGTGACTAGCCAAATTATTGTTATGGAATTTTTAAAAAGCAAAATAGTTTATCCTAAATAATATTTTTATATTATGGAATTCTAAAATAAGTTTATCACATAACCATTTTTATAAAGAACTTTAATAAATTTAAAGGCCTAACTTATTTCTAATGATTGTTTCATAAAACAAGAAGAAATATTCTTTAGGGACTTCTACTTCCAATCAAGATGGAATAACAGAACCAGATTAATTTTTCTGTCTGGAAAACACACACACACACACACACAAAAAAAAAAACAACAAAAAAACAAAAAAACAAAAACAAAAACGTAATAGATTACATTGGCTAACAGTCAACAAAAGATAGCGATCCCTGAAAGATGTGAAACAGATGGAGAGACCCTTTATAACTGTCCCATCTTAATGCCTGGGAAGCTTCCAGCCCGTGGCATGGGACGAGGGGTGTGCCTGAATTAAGGGGTAGACCTAGAAATCTGGAGTCCCAGGAGGCTAGTATAATCAGAACAAAATACTAAAAGAAAAGTGCTGGAGGGAGAGAGAGAGACAGAGAGAGAGAGAGAGAGAGAGAGAGAGAGAGAGAGAGAGGGAGAGAGAGAGAGAGAGAGAGAGAGAGAGAGATACAGAGTCTGGGGATGGTCTCTCCCAAACCTTGAGGCTGAAGAAAGAGCAATGAATGGGTTAGAGAAAAGAATCCCTCATGCAGAGCAAAGTAGAATGTGGAGCAAACAAAAACAAAAAACAAACAAAACACACACACACACACACACACAAAAACAACAACCCACAAAACCTCATAATTTATCAGCCATCAGATAGAGCACTCTGAATAATTTTGCTTCAGTAATGATCAAACTTAGCCTGAGAATGAATACTACTCTGGTCCTGACTCAAAAAGCTTGAAGCAGGAACAAAAAAGATCAATTTGTTGTAGGTAACATGACTGCATTCCTGATGAAAGTTCATGAATATTTATAGGAACACAAGAATATCTAGCACCCAGCAAGGTAAAATTTTAATGTCTGCTTTTGGATAATAAATTACCGGGTACACTAACTGTGGTGGTAAATCAGACTTCAATTGTGAAAGAAGATTCATAGGACCCAAAATAACAATGCTTATTCATTTCAAGTGTGTTGCAAGAAAAGTTTAGCATACAACAACATCGTTAATGTAAGAATGAGCATCACAGCTAAAAGTTGGTTCCCAGCAGGGTTTTGCAGATGCAGGATCCAGTTGTCCTCCCTCTGCAGGGGCATATGGAATGTCTTTTCTCTCTCTGACAGAACCAACACCATGTGCACAGGACACCTCAGATCCAGGGAGTCCAAAATAAAGTATTAGCCTAGACTTTATATACTCCACTGGCACAGTTTTGTTATGTGACCTGATTTAACCCCCTGAAGGTCTTGCCAGAACCTAGTAACAAACCATAAACCATAATTTTATTGGCAACTGATGCTCATAAGCTAGTTAAAACACAAACAAATAAACAAAAAACACACTCTGAGCTGACCCATAGTTATAAAACAACACTATTAATCAGTATATTTTAAGCTTTGTTCAGGAATTACTACCAGGACAATACATCATTTAAAACAGCTCAGGGTATTTCCAGGCCTTCTGGAATAAATTATTTTAATGCACCTGTCATACAAAGAAGCAGAAAATCACAATTGATGAGAAACAAAATCTATCAATCTAAATAGTCCTGAATTCAAAGATTATATAATTATTTGAAAAATGCATTAAAACTGCTATTCTAACTATTCCATATGTTCCAGAAGCTAGACGAGGGATTGAATTTAAGTAGTGACATAAAAAATTAAAAGTGACTCAAATCAAACTTCTAAAGATAAAAACTACAAAGATTAGATTAAAAATATACTGGATGGGTTTATTGATAGATATTGCAGATGGAAATATTAGTGAATTTAAAGATATAGTAATAAAACTTATTTAAAACTAAGCATATAGAGAAAAAAGACTGAAAATAATAAGCAATTGGGTATTTATGGAAATACACCAGAATATCATACATAATATCATCTACATAAAAAGTAACCCAAAATATGTTAGAGATTTAATGTAAAATACAGGGTTTGGCAAAGGAGGTTTATATTTGTGAGTATACAAAACACAGTTTATTTTTGTATTTTTTAAATTATTGTATTATTTATTTGTACTATGGTTATAAACCTATTTTTGCCTGCCCCTGTGTACAACTATATAATTTGTAAAAGAAAACTTAGGACCAAATCATTAGGACTTAAAATTTGGCAAGAAAATTTCAGCTATGAAATAAAACATAATGCATATAAAATAATTTATAAATTGGATTTCATTAAAATTATTTTTCCTCTGTAAAAGACCCTGTTGTGAGCGTAAAGACAAAACATAGACTTGGAGAAAATATTGTCAAAGCTCATATGTAACAAAAGTCCAATATCTAGAATATGTAAGGAAGTTTTCAAACTCACCAGTAAACAATTCTGAACAATTCAATAAGGAAACAAGTAAAAGACAAACAGACACTTCATTAAAGAGGATAGAGGATGGCAAAAAAAATATGTAAAAGATGTTCAACATCACTAGCTATGAAGAAAATGCAAAACAAGGCCACAATGAGATACCACTACACATCTATTAGAATAACTTCAAATAAAAATAGTGGCAAGCTGGTGAGAATGCAGAGAAACTGGATTGAGCATACATTGCTAGTGGGGTTGTAAAATGGTAGTCTCTCTGAAAAGCGGTTTGAGTTTCTTAAAAACACCTGAAATGGAGGGTCAAGCACTGTTGAAAATTTAAAAAAGGGTTGGAAGTTTGGAAATAGATATATCATATAAACTCTAAAGCAAAACATTCATATCAGAGAAGACCAGCTTTAGTGCAAGAAATAAAAAATGATATACATAATAAATGTGCAATCATTTAGGATTATTTAACAAGTATGGTTATGCACAATAACATATCAGCAGAAATTAAAAAAAAGAATTAGAGAGACAATCATAATCATAAAAGGAGTTATGAGTATATGCTCTCTTGTACTCAGAGGATCTGGCTTTAGTAACCTGGCAGAATATGGGTATGAATATATTAAAAGGTTGACAGGTAATTCTCCATGTGTGCCTTCCCATTTTAATACTTCCACAGAATTACCACCATGGGGGAATCACTGGAATAGGAAAGGCTTATTAGCTATTAAGTGATAACAAAATGCCTGCATCTCTTGGTGTCACAGAGAGTTGAAAAGGTTAGGTTCCACCCATCTTCCTCATAATCCCAGACTTTTCTGTCAATAACTTTTCTTAGACAGTAGCAGGTATAGCACTGAAAAACAATCAGAGGTTAATGTCTGCCTGCCTGGGTAAGGTGGAGACTCAATTAGGTTTTAATATGGAATATAATTCTGTTATTGGATATCTTTCATTTTTGAAGATTTACCGAGATGAGTGAGTCAATGTCATACATTGGGTTATTAGATGTGGGATGATAGACTTTTCTTGTGGAAAAGTAAGAGTGGTGAAATACAGAACAAGAAGTACTTTTGCTACTATCAATCTTACAGAGTTGACACTGAAAATTGTGTTTTAGATTTTAGGATCAAACAACCATAAAGAACTCATCAAGTAATGCCATTCTTTCTCTTTACTCGGATAATAACTGAGCTCAAATCTGAAATTCATGGTAGATTGTCTACAATTCCATTATTGTTGCATCATGCAATGTATTTATTTTATAGCATTAGAGATAGTGTAAGTTTATATTATTTTGTTTATCAAAGTTTCAACTAATTTGACTTTTTATGTTAATGAAACACACAGTTTAAGTGTCTCTGGTTCTATCCAAACAAGAGAAGTTGCTGCATCTCCCAACCCATCAATCAAATGTTCATGCACATTTAAAAATGGTAATTTCTGTAAATAACTGTTTTATCTACATGCTTATAACTAAATTGTCTTATATTTAAACAAAGTAGCTTGCATTGATTCTTTTATATTTTATTGATTGATTTATATTTTAAATCAATTATTTGATTCAAGATAAAGTTATACAAAAAATTAGGTACTGGCATTGAACAATGAAGCTGCATAAGAAAAGTATGGCAGTATGGTAGTAAAAATTATGTGTAAACATTTTTCTAAACTGTAAAAGTTTATGATTAATTTTTTGCTTCTCTAATTTACAAATATATACCCATAATATTTTCTATAGGTGACTTATAATTGCCCAGAGAGACAAGTTAATATTACTGAGAAATTACCCAGGAACTGAAAGCAATAAACATATCTACACAATTTTTCATTGTAATAAGAACCAACTATATGATAGAAAGGCTATATGTAATATGACTATACAAGTATTCTGAAGAAGGCATAATCTTTATTCAGGAGTAAGGATGGCAGAAACCCCTGCAAATGATTTTACTCTGATGTTTGGCAAAACCAATTCTTTTTTCTAGATGCCAAGATTTAACAATGATTTATCTTATACCCATACACACTGCCGTAATTTAGCATTCATATGTGGGTAAAGCGTATGTGGATGGAGACATTATCCAAGCACAACATGCGGTAGAATTGTGAATTTAGCTTTTCAAATGAAAATTGCTTTAAGTAATGTATTATTCTCTAACAAAGAAGTAATTTGCATTAGCTATATGTGTGCTTTTTGATGTTTCTATGATTCTTACAGGTTTATTTCATTTAATAGATTCATGAAATTATGAAAATGTAAGTTTTCAAGTACTTATCAGTACCAGACAGTATGGCTAGTTTCAGCCTAGGACAATTATCAGTTAATTTGGCATCTATCTAGTAGATTGGCTCCCAAATCACAGGGCTTTTCAGACTAAATAGCATTTATTTCATGAGTTCTTCACAAGTGCTCATCTGCATGTAAAATTTCTCCTGTGATTCTGGTTTCTTAATGTGCATGTTAAGCAAAAGGGTTGAATCTGTTTAATATGTTTCAGATTCTGACTAACATTGTATTCTGAAGTTACTTTTAAAATTTTTAACTCCCTACTTAATTATTCTAGTAAGGATTAGAATCTCTGACTCACTACACTGTACTTCAATTAGGCCGCATGAATGGAAATGTAGGGTGATTCTACTAGAAATTCTAGTTCATCTCTTCCTTTCATTTGTGTAATATTTACTATTAATATTTTGAACAGGTTTAAATCATTTACTGCATTGTTAACTGCTTATTTTGTTTTATTTCCTAATATTTATTGATTATTTCAACATCCACTTAAATTTATTATTATTTATCTGGTATTACACTGATCTAAAAACCTGAAAATAATCAACAATTTCAAAATTTCATATGTCCTTTTTTAAAAAACATGTGTATATAATTTTGTGTGTATGTGCACACAATTGTATAATATTTTCCAGAAAAACAACAACTGAGTATTATATGTTTGGGAAGTTTCTTTTTTCCTATGTACAAAATCCTTTGTATTATTATTATTATTAATTATTAGTATTTAATATCTAAGCCAGTCTTCTCCTCAGAATAATTCCCTCTCCATTCCCCTAACTTGCCCAGTGACTTGGTGATTTAATTTTACTAAACTAACTAACCTTGCTGTAGAAGTTTTTCTCCATGAATATAGCCTTCCTAAGTCAAGTACATTTGTCAGTTATATTTTCCTTTACAAAAACCAACTTCCCGCCCTAACTGGTTTGGCTCAGTGGATAGAGCGTTGGCCTGCGGACTCAAGGGTCCCAGGTTCGATTCCAGTGAAGGGCATGTACCTTGGTTGCGGGCACATCCCCAGCAGGGAGTGTGCAGGAGGCAGCTGATCGATGTTTCTCTCTCATCGATATTTCTAATTACTCTATCCCTCTCCCTTCCTCTCTGTAAAAACTCAATAAAATATAATTAAAAAAACAACAACAACTTCCCTTTCACAAATGTGCAGATCACAACTATTGCATATGAATGGTTCATATAAAAAAAATCTCACTGTGTCATTTAAAACATACAAATTCAATGGCAAGCTAATACTCAAAGACCTAATACATGCAAGAAATTAGGAAGGCTGGTGCTGTATCATGAAAGCGGTATCAATAAACTATTATTGGATTTTGGAGGGATAAAAAAATCATAAGTTTTCTCCAGCAGGAATAGATAGGAAAGTTAAATTATAAAGGCTTCATTAACAATAGATTTTGAAGGTTGACTATTTGGCATTCAGAGAGCCTCATAGACTAGATAAAAGAGAATACTATAAACAAGACTCTTGAGGCAAACATGCAGAGTGGAGTTCACAGGTATAAGGAAAATTCATTTAGGCCAGAGTTTAGAGTAAGTCCAAAATTTCCTTTGGAAACTAGCTAGAAGGTTAATTTGGGACATATTGCAGAAAATCTCTTATGTAAGGCTGGTGGCAGTTTAATTTTTTATCTGGTCAAATGGAAACCAGTGAAAATGAATTTTTTCTTATATTAAAACATCATACAATTATATGTATTTTGTATTTATATATTTTTATTAAAAATATAATTTTTTGCCCTGTCTGGTTTGGCTCAGTTGGTTGAGCATCATTCCATGCAACAAAAGGATGCTGGTTCGATTCCTGGTCAGGACACATGACTGTGTTACAGGCTCCATTCCCAGTAGGTGGCATGCAGGAGGCAGCCAATCAATGGATAGATGTTTCTCTTTCTTTCTCCCTCTTCCTTCCTTCCTTCCTTTCTCTCTCTCTCTCTCTCTCTCTCTCTCTCTCTCTCTCTCTCTCTCCCACACACACACAAATCAATAAAAACATATGTAAATATATATATATATATATATATATATATATATATATATATGGTTTTGTAACATGAGATAAAATACCAAGTATTTATTACCTAATTACATGTATGAAGCCATACCTAAATAAACATGAAGCAGTACTCTGAGACAAAATAAATATCAGAGATAGTGGGTATATATGTGCATGGCCAGGAATGAATAGCGGAAGAAAAATTATATTTTCATAAAATATTATGCACAAAACCAAGAAAACAGCAACTGTTTGACCATTTTATGCATTGTGGTCAGGAACCACAGAGCACAGGGGTGATATAGACAATTCTAAATATGCAAGAGATGAAAAGATCTCAGAGATTTTATAAAATAGGTTTCTATAAGTTAAAGAATAGTGAGTCTCCTTGGGTTTTTAAAGGTATAATAGGAGACTGAACTTTCTTTCTTATTTTGACTTGCTCATTGTCTGAATTCAAGTAGTTCTAACTTAGAATGAAAACTGCAAGTTGAAAAATTTCCAAGCCCTCTGTAGTGTCCTGGCTCTGGATTCACTTAGAAATAATAATAGGGGAAATTTCATTGTAAGAGAAAATGGACGAAGATAGAAAGATGGTACCAAGATAATAAGAGTCTTCATTATTCACTGAAGTTGTAGTAATTATTTTGAAGAGATGCACTTTTCTACTACAGGATCACCCTTTTGGCACAGCCATGTCATTTTCTTGGCTCTAAGGCACTTGAGAGACTAACAGAGATGAATGTGCTCCCATTCTGAAAATTCACTGATGTGCACTCTGCTTAGAAATTTTATGGACTCTGACAAATCTCACTTCTTACTATCTGATTTACTTTAACATATATCATTTTATCTCCATTTGACGGAAGATTTAAAAATAAGTGTTCATTCTTTGATTGGCATATGGCCCAAATAAGTTTTGTGCAAAATAATAAAGAGAACCTTTACAGTTTTTAATTAGGTCAAGTTAATTTTCTCTTCTTCTTAAGCCAAGGGCATCATTATTAGAAAGTGCCTAATGTGATACAGGATTTCAAAAGCAGCACAATCAGTGGCTTTTCCATTGTCAGGGAATAATAGGGCTGAAGCTTAATTACATTTCAAAAATGAACAGCAAAAAAAATAGAGGTACATTAGCTTTATCACAAGTTTTCTGAGGTCAAAATTTATGAAAGTAGAGATAAAAATCAGTCGATTTTCTCTGAATGTTAGTGTATATTGTAGACTCATCATTCCTTTGCTGAGAAGGGCTATCACGTTGTGATAGTTCAATGCTATGAAGTCATTATGATTTCAAATGGGTAGGTGCTATTTGACTTTAAATAACATTATTTCTGTCTCTTTATACCCACAGAAATCTCGTCCCCTAAAATGTTTTCACCATAGTACTTTTAACAATTGTGATTTGTTTCATGAATTTTAATCCAGAAAATTAAAACTATGTACTACAAATCCCTTTGTACACTAAACTGGATTCAACCCCCATTTAAAAAAAAGTTTCTCTTGTGTCAAATTCATTCTACTTAAGATAATTTTTGAAATTAATGTCACTTAAAGCCCTAGTGACAAGTTGCTGACTTTTAATATTTGTAGTATTACTACTGGTAAAATCCCGTGTAGAAATTCTTATTGTTTAAATGCACTCTCACCTATAATATCTCACTTGCTATATATACTTCAGATTTTAGAGCCAGTATAGTGTTTGCTATTGAATAGATAAGGAAAGTGAGGCTAACAATATTAAATGCCTTTCCCAAGATTATACAACATGATTAATAAGCCTGTGTGTGTGTGTGTGTGTGTGTGTGTGTGTGTGTGTTTGGTAGGAGAGAAAAGAGAGAAGAGAGAAGGACTACCTTAAGACTTGAAATCAGTCTCTGTGATATTTGCCTGTGAACATTTCAATCCAGATAGAAATCAGTGGCACTTTGGGGAAAATGAGAAAACAAATGGAGAATCTGCCTCTGATCTGAAGGGAGAGGCCTGGTCAGAATTTTCTATAAAGAACAAAGACAAGCCTATCTATTAAATAACCCTGCAATGGGAGCTCATTGTTACAAATTGTGGTGCTTCTCAACGTACAGAGATAAGGCAGGAGTTTGCTTCTCTGCTTTATTGCAAAGATTTCTTTAACTCCTTAAAAAAAAGTGCTGGAGGGAGCGTTAGACTGTCCCTGCTTTGCCACTCGAACCTGCTTCTTCCCCCACTGCTTCCTTCTGACCCTTGTCAATTTCTCTAGCTTCTCTGGAAGCACAGGCAGCCCCTTCCTTTCATTACTATAATCATAGTCTCAAAAATGGATTGTAGTTTTCCAAAGAACAGCTGTTACAATCAAAATCATTTCCCTTGAGAATTTTAATAAAATCATAAAATTTTGATAAATATCATAAAGAAAGTTATAAATGTCCATCATAATTTTAAATGTTAGAAAAATATGCCATTTACTTTGAGGAACCCATAATAAAATTAAATATTTTAAAATGCGTATTTATTTATTTTTAAATGTTTTTTTTCTTCAAATGATTCTACATATGCAACTATTTGAAAATTAAGTGCACTAAATTCAGAAAAATAAGCAAAAACATCGGCATAAACATTGCTACCCTTACCTGTGTTATGGAAAAGACTTGTTGAACAAAATAAGAATCATAAGATGTAATAATAAAAACA
Organism: Myotis lucifugus; assembly: GCF_000147115.1. NCBI lineage: Eukaryota > Metazoa > Chordata > Mammalia > Chiroptera > Vespertilionidae > Myotis > Myotis lucifugus. The sequence continues at coordinate 18,654,860 of NW_005871048.1, forward strand.
TGTTTTATTTTAGTCTCACATCGCTCTTTAAAATGCTAAATGCTAAATGTATCCTTCTTAAATAATAACATGTGTAGGCCTCTTGGCTCCTTTGCTCACTCTAGGGTAATATAAAATGTTATGGATACTGTAAGAAGCAAAACTATTTCAATACAATAAAAATGCTTAATGTCATATAATAATCAAATTTTGAAATTAATTTAATGTTAAAAAATCTTGTCTTTCTAAGATGGGAGGCAATATTGGCTGTAATCTCTTTTGCAGAAGCTTCTTGGTCAGAATCACTTCACTTTTAAATGATCCCAAGCAAAATACTTCTGTGGAATCCATATCTTGTCCCACAAGCCATACATACTTTCAAGTTATCAGGGAGGTATGCAGCCATTTCCTAATGAGTCTCTCCTTTCCTGCCACCTCAATGCTTTAGCCAGTCTCTTTTCTTTTAAATGTGGTCATACCCTAGAAATTTGTGTCTACTAACTACAAGGATCATACAACAAGTTCCTGTAGAAACCCTACAGGAGATTTGAGGTGAAGAGCAGCCAACTCCTTCTACCCTCTAAAGCAGCGGTTCTCAACCTGTGGGTCGCCAACCTGTGGGTCATGACCCCTTTGGGGGTTGAACAACCCTTTCACAGGGGTTGCCTAAGACCATCAGAAAACACATATATAATTACATATTGTTTTTGTGATTAATCACTATGCTTTAATTATGTTCAATTTGTAACAATGAAAATACATCCTGCATATCAGATATTTACATTACAATTCATAATAGTAGCAAAATTACAGTTATGAAGTAGCAACAAAAATAATTTTATGGTTGGAGGTCACCACAACATGAGGAACTGTATTAAAGGGTCGTGGCATTAGGAAGGTTGAGAACCACTGCTCTAAAGCAATCCACAAGAATTTCCAAGCAAATTATCCTCAAAACCCCAAAGCTTTTCAATCTCTCAAAAATCGTATTCTTATTCTCCATGTTAGTGAGTTCTTTGATAGGTATGTGACCATTTGGTATGAATTTGTCACTGTGGACTATTTCACTACTCACTGTGGAATGTAATAGCATCTCTTGCCTCCATGACAACTGAAATTGGGTTGAAAGGATTCTGTTAACTTGATATGTACAACTATATCAATTTTAGCCCAGAACCAAAGGCACTACTTGGTGTGCCAACACTACTTATCCAATCTCGTTTTTAAAGATTGCAGCTACCTCTCACCTTGAAAGACTGGACATGTATCTCCATTTTCAGAGAAGTAAGAGGATCTTGATTTCATATCCTTTGTAATAAAAGCCCAGTGACCATAGCATTGTAATGACCAGAACAACCAGTGGACCAGTCACTGTGATGTGCACTGACCACCAGGGGCCAGACACTCAATGCAGGAGGAGGGGGAGGGGGTGCAGTGAGGCCTGGAGGCACATGCTATGGCCCAGGGATCCTAGGAACCCCAAGCCCAGAGCTTGCTTTCCAATAAAAAAATAAATTGAAAAAAAAAGTGGCCGACACTGCCACCCTGGGAAGAACAACTCCAGGAGGGAAAGGCCTCCCCAGGCCCTGCCTGGCCCGGCTGGCATGCCATGGGCTCGCAGGGACTCGCCGGTGACGTGCAGGAAGTGCAGCCCCTTCGACTCCAAAGCCGATCATACCGACAGCTGCTCCCCATACAGCTCCATGGCAGATGCAGCGCTGCCCTGGAGGGCCACCTCAGCTCCAGCTTCCAGCTTCTGGCTTCCTGCCCGCCCCTTTGCAAACCATGTGTGCTTGAGGGCGTGGCTTCACACCCCCTCCTCCCAGCCAATAGCGCCGCAGCACAGCCAGAAAGTGGCAGGACACAGCCACCAGGGTGGCTGGCCATTGATTTGGCCATGTGACTGACATCCATGTGCAGTTACACTGCATGTTTACATTTGTAGGGAAGCAGGGCAGCCTGCTCCTGATGCCCGTGTCACCTTCTAGGCTAAGAAAGGCCCACTGACCTCTGTGTTTCTCTTCCCGCCTGGAATCAAAACCTCTTGGGGATGAATGATCCCAGCGATGGCCCCAACACACGCTCGGTGTCACTGTCACAGACATTCCCTGTCATTACAGCCCATTCCTCAGCCTGCAGTGTCCTGATGCACCCACTGCCATTCCTCACCTGCCACCCCCTGAGGACCACCTTATGTTATCCTATCTGAAATGTGAGCAAGATCTCAAAAGCCCCCCTGTCAATAGCTCCCTTGTCCTACCTTTCTTCCTCTAAAAACCTTGCATTTAAAAAATATGTATTTGATCGATTTCGGAGAGGGAAATAGAGATAGAAACATCAATGATGATAGAGAATCATTGATTGCCTGCACCCTGCATGTTCCAAACTGGGGATCGAAACCTTCCCTTGCCCCTCCCCCCATCCCTCCCCTGGCCAGCAGGCCTCCAGTGTGGTGTGACACTGAGGGAAGGAGGGGGGGAGGTGGAGAACCGTGGGTGGCAGGGGGCTGAGGGCAGTGTCAGTGTCTGGCATCTCTTTTTTCCACACCTGGCCCGGCCACCGTCACCTCCTCTCCCGACCCTGCCGGGGTTTTGGGGCCCTGATCAGCCTGGCCCTGATCGGCTCTGATCGCCCACCAGGCCTAGGAACCCCATCCGTGCACGAATTTCATGCACCGGGCCTCTAGTAAGATATAATAATGAAAGTGGCTCCCAGCGGCACAAATAATGAGCCATGCCATGCTCACATTTTGTACCACTCCAGAACTGCTTGACTTCTCCCACTAGCTGCACTCCTAGCCCATCTGGTTGCTTTGCTTCCTGGCCAGAATGAAGCTTACAAATTTTGTAATTATTTTAGTGGTACTAAAGTACCAGTCTATGTTGCTGATATTGCTTCTATCACAGACCAAATAATGCCATTCTTTTGATCTATTAACAGGAGAAACCCACGACCAGACCCTTATGGACTGTACCCTTAGAGAATTTTGCTTTACTAGGGATTCTCTGGTGGTGCCAAGAGACACAACTTGATGGGTAAAGAGAGTTAACTTTATGTTGGGTGGACACTGGCAATAGGAAATTAGAGATAGGAAGAAATAACCAATAACTTGCCATCTCGTGTCTAAAAGTATCATTATCATACATAATATGCTTCCCAGTATAAGTGAGAATTCTTCACTCTGAGTAACAGTTTGAATACTGGGTATTGCATTATGTATATTATTCCACTCTGAAGAAGCAAGACTAAAGGAGAAGAAAAAAAAATCAGCAGGTGTTGTGTGTAGTTCTTTCTTGCAGGATTGAATAGCATTGTTATGGGCTGCATTATGTGCTCCACAGATTTTAATGTTAAAGTCCTAATCCTCAGTATGCAGAATGAGACTGTATTTTTAGAATAAGGTTCTTAAGTTAAAATGAAGTCACTAGGGTTGCCCTAATCTAACATGAGTGGTGTCCTCATAAAAAGAGGACATTAGGACACAGTCACCCAGAGAGGGAAGACCAGGTTTAGAAACAGGGAGAAGATGGCCATTTACAAGCCAAGGAGAAAGAACCTTCGAAGGCACCAACCTTGATCCACACTTTCAGCCTCCATAAGTGTGAGAAGAATCTCTCTTGTTTAAGCCTGTAGTACTTGATTTTGGCAGTTCTAGCAAACTAATATTAATGCTTCTTGCTTTCTCTTCTGCGATTGTGTCAAATATCCTTTGCAATGTTCAATCAACCATATTGAGTATTTTATCTTTGTATGAATGTGTATGTGTGGTGTTGTGGTTTAGAAATTCACTCAGTTCACTAATGAAATGAACAAGTGACTTTTCTTGCCTTTGCTAAAATGCTCATATCGTGCCATAGAAGCATCTAACACAAAAGATTGTTTGAATCCTTGTTGGCCAGCCAACACTTCAATTTGGCATACTGTGTTTATAGTTCAGAGTATTTCTTTTAATTTTCAGGATTTTGTGAATTAAATTTTGTTGTCTAATGCAGCTCTTAGAATTATGTAGCCAGGCTGGAATTCTCTGTTCCCTTTTTTAAAGTTTCAAAATAAAATAGATTTTTGCCTTTAAAGGTTTCCTAATTTAATTACAGTCTTAGTTTGAGCTGCTATAACAAAATATCACAGATTAAGTCTCTTATAAACAATATTTGAATAGCACTGCGCGGGCTGCATTTATTATTGACATTTCTGGAGGCTGGGAAGTTCAAAATCAAGGTGCTGCCTGGTAGCATTTGGTGAGGTCCTCTTCCTGGCACCTTCTCACTTTGTACTCACATGGTGAAAGGGACTAGGAGCTCCGTGGAACCACTTTTATAAGGGCACTAATCCCATTAATAACAGAGCCGCCCAAAGACTCCATTTCCTAATACCATCATTTTGGGGGTAGGATTTCAAGGTATGAATTTTAGGGGAACATTAACATTCAGACTAGCAATTACTATGCTGATGTCTGTATTTTAAATGGTAGAAGCAGGGAGTATATTCAACCAAAAATAAATTCAATGAGAAAGAAGCTACACACAGCAGTTACAATTCAAATTTATTGCATCAAAGTTTTTCCATAAAATTATTAGTGATTTTGTATGATTAATATCAAATATTAGTTGCCTTTAATTTTGCCTTCCTAGGAATGTGAAACATGATTGTGTAGTTATTCTCCTTTCAATTTCTCTAAAGAGAGTGAACTAATCTTTTTTTCCCCCCTGCAAAAAACAGAGATGTTCAAAATCATTTTACTGACCTTAGAACACTCACACTGGTGAATCTAGTAAATGTTTCTGTTGGCAATACTGATGACCATGTTTCCCCCAGTGAAAGTCATTTTTTACACTAAGGGCTGACCTAACATCCTTTTTCTTTATCATTTCCACCTCCACAGCTTATTCAAAGTTGCAGGCACTTCTCAGTTTCAGGCCAAAGCAGCTCCATCAGGCAGCTGTACATCCTGTAAAATCACCCTTTGTCAGTCATTGCTTCTGCAGGCTTCCTGCTCTCTATGTCTTAAATTTCACTAAAATGACGTTGAAGGCCCTGCCATGTGATCAGCATGGAATCTTTGTTAAAGGAGCTACAAACACCCCTCGCAGGCTCATCTTAAGCAGTTAAGGGCAAAATCCTTACTACATATCTTGCCTCAGATGCTGGTGAAACAGCCTTTGAAAGAGAATTCTTAAGTTGTGATAAAAGCAGGAGATTCTGACCTGGTTTGTGTGAGCAGAGTATGTTCTGCTTATTATTACTTAGAGACCGAGAATTTGGGTCAGTACAGCAAGTCTAGAGTACTTGACAGGAATTTCTAATACTTTTTCTCAGATTAGATAAGAAATAAGTACAAGCACTCACACTTTTTTATTTTTTTACTAATTCACATGTTTTTATACTGGTACTTAAACATAAAAATAATTGTCAAACTTATACACAAAAAAAACACATTTTGTTGGAAAACACATTTGCTGGGAAACTGCAAAATTAGAATTGGAAATATTGGTAGAAATAATGATAGTGATTCTTGGCAGTGATTTTAATTACTGAAATTTGAAAAGGACAATAACTGAACAATGATAGAGCTCTTCATTGTAAAATTTATATTAAATTATTTTGATTAAATTATTACCCTATATAATAAAACCCTAATATGCAAATCGACCGAATGACAGAACAACTGGCGGAATGACCACTAATTATGACATGCACTGACTACCAGGGGGCAGACACTCAATGCAGAGCTGCCCCCTGGTGGTCAGTGCGCTCCCACAGAGGGAGCACCGCTCAGCCAGAAGCTGTAGGCGGGTGGTAAGGAGCAAGGGGTCCCAGACTGCAAAAGCCCCGGACTGCGAGAGGGATGTCTGCCTGCCGGCTTAGGCCCGAACCCCAGGCAGACATCCCCCGAGGGGTCCCATACTGTGAGAGGGCACAGGCCAAGCTGAGAGTCCCCCCCCTCAGTGCATGAATTTGTGCACCAGGCTTTTAGTAGTAATATAAAAAGCAACATGGGGAATTGATACGTCTTTGTGGTGCTATTTATGTGTCTATAAATCCAATAGATTGAATTTTACTTGCTTGAGGAAATTATTTTTAAATAAACTGAAAATCTTGATTAAAATATTTTTTTACTATTAAAGTAAGGCAAAATGGCCTTAAAGTCAAATTGGAAAAACATCAAAATAGCTACCACATAAAAGTAAAAGATAAAATTTTATCTTACATCTCCAGGTTCATACAGGATAGCTCAAAAGTAGGTATACAGTTGTTCATATAGAAAATAATCCATAATTAGTAAATAATAATACAAGAATAAACTTTGAGTACTCACAACTATAAACCCACTTTTGCTCCACCTTGTATCTATATATATAAAAGCCTAAGTGACCATCCAACCGTTCAACTGTCCAATCGGTAGCTATGACACACAATGACCCCCAGGGGGCAGATGCTTCACACAGGAGCTGCTGAGCTGCAGTGACTTGGCAGCTGCGGTTCTTGGGTTACACACCTGGAACCAGAGAGGAGGGAGCCTGATTCCAGGGTGCGTCACCTGAGAACCACCCTTTCACAATCCGGGACCCATTGGGGGATGTCTGAGAGCCAGTTTCAGCCCGATCCCTGCAGGCCAAGCTGAGGGACCCCACTGGTGCATGAATCCGTGCACCGGGCCTCTAGTGTATAATAAATTGGAGAATGAAATGGCTTTATTATGGTAAAAGAAAGAAACTAGTACTCCTGGTCCTTATTTGTTTCCAATTATTTGTGTAGTTTGTAGTAAATCACATTACTACCTTGGTCACGTGTTACTAATTTTTAAGGAGAGATTTTTACCAAATCTTTTAGTAAGCTTTATTTGAATTTTGTCATGCATTTCATTTGGCCTTCACTTTGGCTTATTTGCCCCTTACTTTAGATGCATCATTCATGTATTCTGTACATTCAAGAGGACTTAGATAATAATATTTCATGAGTAAGGATACTGCCTGAGGTAACATAAAGAATTGGAGAATTTAAAACTCAAAGATTGAGGGGACAGAAGGTAGGAATAATTAAGCTTTGAGGATACTCTTATGATTTAAATCCCTTTTACTAGGTGCCATCCTAGGTAAAATTGTATTCTATTGTAAAATAAAAAGACTATTAAAATAGCATATTTGTTTTCCTGCTGAAAAGTTAATACCTGTTTCTTTTTTTAAAACAATTTTTTAAATATATTTTATTGATTTTTTTACAGAGAGGAAGGGATAGGGATAGAGAGTTAGAAACATCAATGAGAAAGAAACATCGATCAGCTGCCTCCTGCACACCTCCTACTGGGGATGTGCCCACAACCAAGGTACATGCCCTTGACCGGAATCGAACCTGGGACCTTTCAGTCAGCAGGCTGACCCTCTATCCACTGAGCCAAACTTGTTAGGGCAATACCTGTTTCTTATAAGTAATAAGTAAATAAATTATAATTGCTTAGAGACCATTGATACCTTCAGTTGATTATTAATCTTGTCTTAGTCAAGGTTAATAATCAACTGAAAGATCATTGTGTGAAATAAAGTGTAATGTTTCATAAATGAAATATAATTGGCAACAATTTTTAATTTTGTTAATCCTTTTCATAGAAATTTGAGATAAAACATGATAATTTGGCTTTGCAATGTCCAAGATTTTCTTTTAATATCTGAGACAATCACTGACTTTTTATGAAATCCTACAGACTTTTTAATATGAGCCTTACAGCACTGCATAAGGCTTATTTACTCAAACAACCTTTTTTATATGTAACTTTAATTTTCTTCTATTCCAACTATAATAATATAAAAATGTATACAAAATTCATAAATAATATTTTACTAATCCAATAGAAACTTAATTATTTTATAAATTCACATAAGAAAAATGTAAAAATGTTTCAGATTCAAAGGAAAATATCACAAAGTATTGTAACTTCTGGTTAAAGAGGAGGAAAATGATTGAAATGAAAATAGTACAGTTTGATCTGGTAATTATCTCCCATTAGGCTGACAGTAACAGTAAATAACTGCTAATGAAGTGTTATTGTTTAGAATATAATTAATAACAAATAGTCCTGCTCTTTATATTAATAAATCATGTTAACTGGCATAGCTTTGGGAGATGGAAAACAAACAACTCTTAAAAACAAACATAGTTTTAATGAGTGTATTGAATAAGGGCAATCAAATCTTTCTGTCACATCTAATTTAACTCTACCTGGGTGTAAGAGATCTGAGCATAATTGATGAAAACATTTGGTAAAGTGTAAGACATAATTTCCTTAAAATATGTTGATTTTTCTCTTTCAAGTATGTTTTAGGTATCTATCTATCTATATAAAAGCCTAAGCGACTGTTATGACTAGTCAACTAAACAACGGGTCACTATGACATGCACTGACCACCAGGGGGCAGATGTTCAATGCAGGAGCTGCCCCCTGGTGGTCAGTGTGCTCCTACAGCCAACCTCCTGTGGCCAGCAAACCTTCCGCAGTCCCTCTTCCCGGCTGGTCCCCCCCGCTAGCCAGCAAGCCCCAATTGGCCCCAATTGGGACTGGGCGAGATGGCCCCAATCACCAGTCAGGCCAAGGGACCCCACCTGTGCACAAATTCGTGCACTGGGCCTCTAGTATTACTAAATATCTGAAAAAAATTGAATGCTTTGGCCTGGGTCCACACTGAGATGAGAATAAATGTTCAAATAATTTACTAGAAGAAATGCTTATGAGAGAAACTGGAAGAAGCCAGTTGAGGCTGGGTGGGCTGTCAGGTACAGTATGACCTAGAGTGAAGGAAAGAGAGAGAAGAAGAAGAATGTGGAAATATTGTAGACTCTAGTGCAAACCTGAGAAGTGTTTAGCAAGACTGTCAGGGAGAACTGAAGCCAAAGTTGTACATCAGAGGATTCCTGTATCACCCAGTAATAGTCCTGCTTTATTATTCCTGCCACACTCAGCCACTGGCTGGGAACAGTTCATAGGAAACATGGTCTTGGTAGAAGTAGTATAACACTGGATTTCTATTACTAAAAATTCTTCATCTTCTCAGTCAATTGCTGTGAATACTTTTAACTCAGAGTCATGGATTGTTTAAATTTTCCCACATTATATCATCATCTTCTATGCAATTAAGGGCACTGGTGATGAGGATATTTCAAAAGAGGAGTCCATTCCTGTACTTGGCAGGATGGCAGTTTTCTGTCAGAGCAAAAATCGTCTGCTTCTTGGTCTTTTCATGTTTTTCTAGCTACATATTTGGAAAGGATTCAACCAATCTCATTGATTTCACTTCACCTAAAGTGTTCAGGAATCTCTGTGCACAATTATTTCACCGTTCTCCCAGGGAGTCCACAAATCACAGTTGACCAAATCTGACCTCAAATCCACCTCAACATAGGACTATTCACCATGGGATCACAGACTCTCCTCTAACAGAGGATATAATACTTCACCAGCTTTCTCCTTCAAGTTTCCAGCAGTCAGAGCTCTCACTTGCCTGTTGAACCCACAAGCTGATTGGCTCAGCAAGGTATCTCAGGACTTGGAATTGAAAATGAGGCAGATGCATTAAGTTAACATTTTCCTAAAATCCTTTGTTTGTAAATTTACATATTTTCATTTTATAAATTCTTTCATTTATATATTATTTGGTTTACTTTTATTATGTCCTCTTTTGTTGGTTTTGTATTCCCTTCTCAAGCATTTATGTTTTATGAATTAAGAATATTATTACAATTTTGGGAATTATACTAGATCATATTCACATCCAACTCATTTATTAAACTTCTATGTGTTCCATGAATACTAGAGATTCCCTTGATATGTATCATCATCAATGAGCTACTTTGTACCCTGATTGTGATGACCAATCATTTCCCTCAGCTACAGTCAAAGAGAGCAGGCAGAGTCCTGAACTGAATTCAGCCAAATTTCACATCTCCATTGTAGTCTGTTCTTGCCAATGTGGATTTGAAAATCCTTTGGAATAAGCCTATTTAAATAATACTTCAAATTTTTATACTTCTTTATGACTCACAAATCACAGTAATAAAACACAAGTTACTTTCCATTTTTTCTCCTATTCTTTTCCCAATCAAAAAAATTCAACCAAGCTTGAGCTTGTCTAGCACACAATTGACAGCCAGTTTAGAAAAGCACTTTTACCTTTGCTAAGTTCTTTCAGCCTATTGGCAAGGTAACAAGTGAGTCTACTCCTGAAAATATACCTGCTATATGACTCACTTAAAACAAAACAAAACAAAAACTTTTTAGTTTCAACTCACTGGTATTTTCCTGCAGCACACATTTCTTCAAAATTTGTTTCTCTCCTTTTAAATTGTGCTATTGTTGCTCATAAGTCAGAGTAATTTGACAGTATTGTTTATTTGATCTATCTTGATTTTTTAAATCCTAATGTTGGTTTTCTGAACAGTTTTTCTTTTGATTTCTTGTTTTCTTCATTTATCAAGAAGATGTTTTCAATCAGTTTGTAGAGATTTTCATATTTTCTCCATTATCACTCTAAATTTTAAGCTGTAAAAACCTTGTATTTTAAAACTATTAATTTTAGATTTCTGTGAAGTAAATCACCTCTGATTTTCTTTTTACTGTGAGCTTATTTAACTCCTCATTTTTGTTTCATTATATTATAATTTAAGTAAATTCATCCCCCAAAAAAGTAACAATATCTACTGTGTACCCATCATCAAGTAAAATCTTAGAAGATTACAGCACTGAACCCATTATAAAACAACAACATGAAATACAAAGTTGAATAAATTACAAGTTATAACCCCAAGGTAATCATACTTATGTGGAGAGGAGATTTCTAAAACATTATAAAACCATGTGATGTCCTTTAACTGGTGCATTTACCAAAATAAGAGAGATGACCAAGGAAGATATGATAAATCTGCCTTGAGTAGGAGAAACCATCATAGGAAAGGAGTTATTAAAGAATAAATAACATAGAGTCTGATACATATATATAGGAAGTGTCTTCAAATATATAGCTGTTTAAAGGCCAAATGACCCTTAAAGCCTATTAACAAAGAAAGAAGAGGAGAAAAACGATAAGCAAAAAATAAAGTGTCCATTTATAAGGTACTTGCATTCCCTGGTCTCTAAATAAAGAAACATTAGAGTGATGAAAAAGAAAAAAACATACAAAATAAATGTGTTCCTTGGACCAGGTTAAGTGAAAAAAAATAATATTTACTTCTTCCACTAATGTTACCATTTTTAAAAATGTTTTCTAAACATTTATGCAAAAATTTTTATAACCAATTTATAAACATAATGAAGAAATTATTCTCAATATTGGATCAATTTGTTTTATTTTTACTTCAGAAGGTTACATAGCTTGAATTACTTATTCACTCAACACTCGTCCAAATAAACTATGGTTATTTCAAACATTCACATCTAAAAGCTAAAAAAGATTTTATTGTTTGAAATAAGCCTCAATATTTGAAAACTTCTGAAATTATCTCAAGTGGAGTTTTAAAAAATGGGTAGGGCAACCCTAACCGGTTTGGCTCAGTGGATAGAGCATCGGCCTGCAGACTGAAGGGTCCCAGGTTCAATTCCAGTCAAGGGCATGTACCTTGGTTGCAGGCACATCCCCAGTTGAGGGTGTGCAGGAGGTAGCTGATTGATGTTTCTAACTCTCTATCCCTCTCCCTTCCTCTCTGTAAAAAAATCAACAAAATATATATTTTTAAAAATGGGTAGGGCCAGAGTATGAAGATTTGAATTATTTCAGATTGGCATGATCTTACACACATTTGGAGATTTTCTGTTTCCTAAAATTATACACTACTCAAACCTAGCATCTCATTTCATTATTTTAGAGCTCATTTCCCATTACAATAGAAATAGAGTTTGATTAAAAAGTATCAAAAGATGTGGAATTTTTCCAAAAGATCTAGGGTGCTTACATTCCAGTAAATTAGGGAATCACTAGTAGATTTTTATGTTCATTTTTTAAAAATTATCTTATTTTATTTTTTTAATTCTTTGTTTAAAGTATTACATATAGTATTATATATGTCTCCTTTTTCCCCATTGGCCACCCCCACCCCCCAGCACATGCCCTCAACCCCCTAGTGTCTGTGTCCATTGGTTATGCTTATATGAATGCATATAAGTCCTTTGGTTGATCTCTTACCCTCCCCTGCATTCTCTCTGAAAATTGATGGACTGTTCGAAACTTCTATGTCTCTGGATCTGTTTTTGTTCATCAGTTGTTCATTATATTCCACAAATGAGTGAGATCATGTGATATTTTTCCTTCTCTGACTGGCTTATTTCACTTAGCATAATGCTCTCCAGGTCTATCCATGCTGTTGCAAATGGTAAGAGTTCTTTCTTTTTTACAGCCGCATAGTATTCCATTGTGTAGTTGTACAACAGTTTTGGAAGGTTGATTTTTTTCTAGGAATATGTCTATTTCCTCTGGGTTTTTTAGTTTGTTGGAATAGAGTTGTTCATAGTATTTTTTAACAATCCTTTCTATTTCTCTGGGGTCTGTTGTTATTTCACCTCTTTCATTTCTGATTTTGTTAATTGGGTCCTCTCTCTTTGCTTCTTGGAGAGCCTGGCTAGAGGCTCATCAATCTTGTTTATCCTTTCAAAGAACCATCTCTTGGTTTCATTGATTATCTATACTAATAATAGACAAATACATAAATTGACTGTCCCTCTGAGATGCCCACAACCAATCAGGAGTGAATATGCAAATTAACATGACAAAAGATGGTGGGCCTGTGGGCCATGCGCATGCTCACAGGCGTGGAGTGGCTGGGGGCGGGGCAGGACACCTGCCCATCTGCTGTGCCGCCGGGGCCCCACCTGCTCTGAGCCTGTTGCCAGCGCATGCACGCACTGGCGCCGAGTGGCTGGGGTCCCGGGGATGCCACTGGAGTGTACAGTCCTGTCAGCCTGGCATGTGGGCGGCTGGAGTTCCCAGTCCTTTTGTTTTCTGCAGCCCCTGGACCAGAAGCAGAAACCATGAGTGCTGGGAGCACTAGGAATTCTGGGAATTGTAGTTCTGTTGGCAGCCCCTGGTCTGGAAGCAGAAGCCCAGAGCCCAGGGAGCACCAGGAATGCTGGGAATCATAGTTCTGGTGGCAGATGCATTGTGGAATCTCCACACTAGAGCAAAGTGAGCCTGGAGCAAGTTACTGTTGCAGGTGGGGGATGGAGGGAAAGCAAAGGTGAGAGACATAAGTAAAGTCAGAGTGTCGAGGAAAAATTAAAAGGAAGATATCCTGCAACTTCTAAAAAAGTTCCACCAATGGAGTAAAGAAAAAAATAAAAAAGACCTCCATTATTATGTGAGCACCAAACCAAACTGGGTTGGGGGTCTCAGACAATTCACTCATGTGATTGCAAAGACAGACAGAAACTCCCAAATTGGAGAGGGCTCCCCTGAGGGCTCCCAGATTGGAGAGGATGCTGGTCGGGCTGAGGGACCCACCCCCCATGCATGAATTTCATGCACTGGGCCCCTAGTATATATATATTTGGTCTCTATGTCATTTATTTATGACCTAATCTTTATTATTTCTTTCCTTCTACTCACTATGGGTTTTTCTTGTTGCTCTGTTTCTAATTCTTTAAGTTGTAACTTTGATAGTTTATTACCATTTTTTCTTATTTTTTGAGGTAGGCCTATAATGCTATGAACTTCCCTCTTAGGACTGCTTTCACTGTGTCCCATAGATTTTGGATTTTTGTGTTTTCATTGTCATTTGTTTCCAGAATGTTTTTTTCTTTTTTGATCTCTTTGGTAACCTAATCATTGTTTAATAACATGCTATTTAGCCTCCAGGTGTTTTTTTTTATTTATTGATTGATTTTATTTTAGTTGATTTCTAATATTATGCCATTGTAATCTGAGAAGTTGCTTGATATGATTTTAATCTTTTTGAATTTGGAGACACTTTGCCTGTATCCCAATATGGTCTATCTTGAAAATGCTCCGTGTGCACTTGAGAAGAATGTATATTCTGTTGCTTTGGGGTGAAATGTTCTGAAGATGTCGATTAAGTCCATCTCATCTAGTGAGTCATTTAAGATTTATGTTTCTTTGTTGATTTTTTGTCTAGGGAATTTATCCAGTGATGTTGTTAATGTGGTATTAACTTCCCCTACTATGATTGTATTGCTGTCGATCTCTCCCTTGATATCTTCCAGAAGTTGTCTCTTTTTTTAATGTATTTGGGTGCTCCTGCATTGGGTGCATATATGTTTACCAGAGTTATACCCTCTTCTTGTATTGATCCCTTTAGTATTATGAAGTGACCTTCCTTATCTCTTGTTATTGCTTTCACTCTGAGGTCTATTTTGTCAGATATAAGTATTGCCATCCCAGCTTCTTTTGTTTGTTTGTTTCCATCAGCCTGGAAAATATTTTTCCATCCCTTCACTTTCAGTCTGTGTGAGTCCCTTGTTCTGTAGACAGCATATATATAGGTCATATTTTCTTGATCATTCAGCCACTCTATGTCTTCTGATTGTTGCAGTTAGTCCATTTACGTTTAAGGTTATTATTAATAGGTACTTGTTTGTAGTCATTTTTTATTGTTTATGCCTGAGTTCCTTCTTCCCTTTCTATTTCTCCTTTTTACAGGAGTCCCCTTACCATTTCCTGCATTGCTAGGTAGGTAGTGATAAACTCCCTTAGCTTTTTTTTTTGTCTGTGAAGCTCCTGATTTCCCCTTCAATTTTGATTGATAGCCTTGCCAAGTAGAGTATTCTTGGATTCATTCTCTTCTTTGCATTACTTTGTATACTTCATTCCATCCCCTTCTGGCCTGATGTGTTTCTGTTGAGAAATAATTTGATAATGTAATGGGAGATCCTTTGTAGGTACTCTATGTCTCTCTCTTGCAGCCTTTAACATTCTCTCTTTGTCGTTAACGTTTGCCATTGTAATTATGACATGTATTGGTGTGGGTTTTTTTGGGTTCATCTTGTTTGGGACTCTCTGTACTTGAGTGACTTTTTTTCTTTCCCATGTCAGGGAAATTTTCTGTTATTTCTTCAAATAAGTTTCCTGATCCTTGCTCCTCTTCTTGTCCTTCTGGTACCCCTATTATACGTATGTTACTTCATTTCATGTTGTCCCAGAGCTCCCTGAGGCTCTTCTCCTGTTTTCTAATTTTTTTCTCCAATTGTTTAGATTGGATGTGTTTTACTGCCCTATCCTCTAACTCACTAGTTTGGTCCTCCACTTCTCCTAGTCTACTGTTGAAACCTTCCATCATGTTCTTTATTGTAGGTATATCATTTTTTAAAAATATATTTTTATTGATTTCAGAGAGGAAGTAAGAGAGAGAGAGAGAGAGAGAGAGAGAGAGAGAGAGAGAGAGAGAGAAATAGAGAGAGAAACATCAATGATGAGAGAGAACCATTGATCGGCTGCCTTCTGCACGCCCCACACTAGGGATCGAGCCTCATGTGCCCTGACTGGGAGTCGAACCGTGACCTCCTGCTTCATAGGTCAATGCTCAACCACTGAGCCACACCGGCCGGGCGTAGGTATATCATTTTTAATTTCCTTCTTATTCTTACATAAGTTGTTGTTTTTCTCATCCATCCGGTTTATGAACTGTATGACCCTTACTCTGAATTCTTTTTTGACATATTGAATGCCTCTGTTTCATTTAGTTTCTTATCTGTCTATTCCTCCTTCTCTTTCCTTTGGGGGTGTTCATTGTCTCCCCATTTTTGGTGTCTCTTTCTGGCCCTGGGCTCCCTGCTTGGGGTCTGAAGGGTTGAAGCCCCTCGCAGTCCACTGGTCATGGACTCGCTAGCTCTGGGGGTTGAGTCTGCCCTGAGTTTTATACCTTTATTATCTCTGCTCTTAGTTGTACCCCCTTCTCCCATAGTTCTGGCCCCTCACTTATCCATCTCTTAGGGTTGGCAGGTGGGGTGCACAGTTCCTCTGATGTGTGACCCTCTGTTAGGGCCCAGAGCTCTCTGGCATGCAATTCACTGTGCAGTGCCAGCCCCTAAGGCGGGATGGTGACCTAAGTCCCTCTGGCAGTGCACTTACAGCGTGGTTCTGTAACCTGTGGTTGGGCACATCAGGTTGCACCAGCATCTCTGACCTGGGCTGAGGGTAGGGTATGTGCCAGGTGAAAGCTTTGTTTGTGCTGGGGGCGGGGTGCACACCAGCCAAACATTCTGTCTCTGTCTGGTATGTAGCACACAGTGGTCTACAGCTTTGTCTGATATGGCCGCAAAGAGCACTCAGTCTATGCCAGAGATAGGGCCTCACCCAGCAAGGGCTATGCCTAGAGCTGGTGGCAGACCCCACACAGTCTGTGCCGGGGGCAGACGCTTGCCTGGAGAGGGCTCAGTCTACGAGGGAGCATGCTCAGTCTGTGCTGGGGGCAGAGTACTCTCCCAGCAAGGGTTTTGCCTGAGCTGGCTGCGGAGTGGGCATAGTCTGTGCCAGGATCAGGGATGCTAGTCTGGTGAGGGCTCTGTCTGCCTCAGAGCATGCTCAGTCTGTGCCCAGGGCAGGGCACTTGCCTGCAAAGGATCTGTCTGGCTGGGGGTTTAGCATGCACCAGGCTGCGGTTCTCAATTGGAATCAGGGATGGAGCGGGGAGTGGGGTACCTGTGACTTGCACTCACAACACAGGTACCTGAAGTGTGAGATCCTGGGACACTGGGTTTGGGCTCTGGCTAAGATGCATAGCTCAGGAGGTCTTTCTGGTGTACTCTTACTGCAGATGTCTGGGACCCATGTCACAGTACTGTGCTGCTCACTGCTGGAGCATGGTGGTGGATTCATGTGGGTTATGACTGTAAAGCAGCTCCCTGGACAGGTCTGGGGGTGCTGTCCAAGGTCATTCTGGATGTTGGTGTGGCAGCACTCCTGGCTCCTTTGCTCCCCTCTACAACATGGTGTGCATTCTGTGCCAAAGCCAAGCTGGCCTGGGGTGCCTGCAGTTATAGGAAGGGCTCCCCGTCTAGGTGAGCCTGATATGCCAGTCCCTGGGACTCCTGAGATATATATTTGTCCCTCACTCACCCACACAGACACCACACATGTCCCTCTCACTTCTTTACTCTGTCACACTCTCTCTCCCTGCCATCCTGTTGGCCGCCATGTCAGATTTCCCCAAAATTCTCTTATTTTAAATGAAAATATTTGTGTATCATTTTTTCTATCCTAGAAATCTGTTTTTATTTATTAGGTAATGACTTTTGAGTGCCTTCATTTCTATGAACACACTATAATCAAGGTGTTGACATCCCATTGATATTCATTGCATGGGGTCTTAATATTGATAAACCATCATCCTATGGCAGCTTACTACCTGAAGTCCTTTGAGATAATAGCCATAGTCTATATTGCACTGTCAGATAACATGTGTTTTATTACTGATCCAGATTACTTACAACTATGCAAATTCAAATTTCTTTGGTAATCCCAAGGAAATTGAAATATTTACAGAAGGTGAAGTGTCACCTGCATGTGTACCATTTCTTGACTGATTAGCAAAGATGTTGCTAATTGTGTTTGCAATTTGGGCATTTTGGCTCCTCTACCTACTGTAACTTTCCTCTGGATAAATGGTGATGTAAGAGTGGAAGAAAATGACGAGAATACATCTTAATATCTCAACTAGCTACCTGTTGCCCACATTCATATTAACTTTGATAAGAAGGGGCCCTAGTTTCCCTCTTCTGGTTCCTGCTTGACTATCATTTCTAGCATATGAAGCATACAGGAAACCCTAAAAGGAAGCTCTCTACATAGTTTGTGATAATTGTATCTCAACTATAGGGGAGAAGAAGAGTTGAAAGAAAGACACAGGCCCATTTACGCACAAACTTACACTAATACAGCCAGCAGGCTTTATTTTCCCCAATTAGCTAACTTGGTGATTTAGTGTCTGATGAGAGTTTGAGACCTTTCTGACTAAATTATCAAGGGTCCCCGTATGTTCTATCTATGAGATTTATTTTCACCAAGACTACCCCATCTGGCACTGAATTACTTCTCTTTGTTACTCTAAAGGGGAATCTAAATTCTTCCCTATTTTGGGTTAAATCCTAAAGTCATCTTTAATCAAAGTGATGTCCAACAGTATCAGTGCTCATCACTCCTTTCATTTTGCTAATCACTCCTCTCATTTTCCTAACCACACCCTCCCGAGTGTATGGGCAGAGGGTGAGCATAAGTCATGGCAGGGTTGTAATTCTTTCCCAAGTTATTTTGGCAGCTGTCTCTTAAAAATACAAGTATGCACTGCAATCTTTGATAATGTAACAATAATAATGAATTACATAAATTTGCAACATAGTTTTATTTTTTAATTTCACCCATCCTATAGAAGGACCTGACCAAGTTTCCAATAGAATCTTCTGTTTTGTTTTTATCCTCTTAATATCTATTTGAAAAAATATAATTTAGAGAAGCATATGTATCTTTCTGTTTCTCTTTTTATCATGGAAAGAAGAGCCCCAAATAGTATAAATATTTGATGTGGCTTACTAAGTATTAATTGTCATCAATACTTTTCCTAAGAATCTCTTTAAACATGGCCATTACTATAATATATTACATATTTTTAAGATCCCATATTATCTAACAAAAGTTAAAATACTATACATTTTCTTATAAATATAGAGTATATTAATTTATGATATGAAAGTAGAATATCCCTTTGCATTTTTTCCTCTAGATAAATAGTACCATTGTTTTTCTTTAATACAAGAAATGATACATACAACAGAAAAGATTTTATAACTTTTAAGGAAATAAATCAATGACTTTTCCCCTATTTTAAAATCATTTTAAAAGGAAGTAAAAATCATGGAAATAATAATTAGGGATAAATTAGATACATCTGCATTATTATGTAGAATTCAAAGGGAAAATAGCACAACATGTTTTGAGAATAATATTACAGACTACTTTTTACTTTATGATGCCAATTAAATACATTTGAAAATCAGCAAAAATATTTGTCTAAAACATATTTGTGCAAGAGAATATATACATTTGTAAATTATTTTATTTATTTCTAAGGAGTGAGATAAAATGACTAAAGGAGTCTTTAGCTTTATTTTTAAAGTTATACTTAAAGGATAATCAGTTATTACTTATATAGTTTTTAAAAATTATATACTTGTTAACAAACAAATAAATATGTTAATCAGTTTCTAGCATTGGAATGTTTCTTATTATTACTTCATTTTTGAAACGTTCTATATTTTTAAAAATATCAAAAATAAAGCAAAAGTAGCATAAATATTGTATGAAAAATTCATGATCCCTTTTTTAAATGTGTATACTCAACTGAGGTCCTTAAGCTATGTCTAAACAAAAATTAAGCTTATATTCATTTTAAAATAAAATTTGAAAATTCCATTGAAATGAACATTAAATGCAAATATGTAGATATACAATGTTTAAATTTAAAAATATAAACAATATAAATTAACATAAATTAGTTTCTACATTTAATAAAACAAGTATGTACTACATGCAGGTAAGTGAATCTGTAGGAAAGTAAGAGGTACCTTTGATAAAGTAAGCCTGATCATTAAAATACTTTTTTAGAAAAAAAATGATTAAAAAGAAATACAAAGAATCAGCCTGAAAGGTGAATTAGTGAAAACGATATTAAATTACTATGCAGGGCAAGGGAGTAGTGTGTGTGTGTGTGTGTGTGTGTGTGTGTGTTTTATAATTTAGAAGTTTAACCCTATTCTTTTACAAATCATCAACTTCCCTGTTCATGTTGCTGTAAAATATTACTGAATTTTTATTAAAATACCTGAAATTATGAATAGCTCTTGGTAAATTCATCTTTGTAGATAGTTCTGCCTTCATATTCACTGGTATGATGGAGTGCTAGTTCCAACATTGCATTTGCATTAATCATGAATCCATATGAATTGCTCTCGCCATATGATATCAAAATCTACAAATATACACTCACCTTTTGTAAAATCAGATGATAATGATGTCAGTGGAAATTCATTGGAATTAGCAACTTCCTTTACAGGTAGATAACCATGAATGGCTTTCAGCAGATGGTAATTTCAGTTTCATAGTTTTACCTTGCCTGTGTCAAAAGGCTTTTAAGCCAGATCTTACAATGAATCATAAAAAGCCAAATAGTCCCAAAGAGAAAAGTGCTAGTGTGTTGTATATTTCTAATTCACCAGTGAAATTAAACCTGAAAATTTGATTTATTCTCATTTTTTTAGGAAACTGAGAAAAGTGAGTAAATATTATAGCATCTGGATTCTTTCATAATTTGTAAAAATATGATATGGCAACAAACCTAACTCAGAACAGTAAAATATAATTATGAAAACATAAAATGTATACAAATAAAGCTTTTCTAAAAAAGATTAAATAGATAATCCAGGTCTTTGCAATTTTTTAAGATGAGACTAATCATAGAGTCTTTTAAAGCTATAATTTTCTCTAACATTAGATCTAAATGGGATCTTGTATTTTGCCCATAACATACTTGTCTGCTAATTTAAAAAGCCAATGATTCAGCTTTGCAAATGCCCACCTTGTCAAAATTAACAATAATTTGTTTTCAAAGTCATAAGGATGCTAACTTTACCTCTATAATGTAAATAAATATACACCAAAAACATTAAGGACACATTTAAAGGAGCCTATAGATTTTGAAGCTATAAACATTAATAAAAATCTGTTTACCTTAATTTTCCTTTGAAACATAATTTTAGCTTCTGCATTTAAATGTCTCCCCTTTTATGTAGCTCCCAGCATTTAAGTTGTATGTTGTGTGGAACTGTGGAAGTGTGCCACCTCAGGGAGTTCATGAGACTGGTTGGCACTTGCGTTACCTTCTGTTAGTTTGGAATACATCTTTCTGTCTAGTTTTAGATTTAAAAAATTAAAGTAAGTTACATAATCATGTTTTATCGAGACACGTACTACCATTTACTTTTATGATAGAATAGGATGCATAATATGAGCAGAGTGTCTCAACATATGTTTTAGTATATTCAAATTTAATATCCACAATTTCCCATTTTACATGTGGGAAAACAGGAACAGATTTCAGTGATTTGCCTAAGGTTATACAACAAATTCACTATCGTATGCAAGTCAAAAATTATCCCTCTGTAAGTTTAAATTGAGATACATTAGAAAGCAAAGGATACAGGTGAGTAACTATTTCATAATTATAATAAGTCCTTATAAGATAGAAAGAGGAATTTGAAACTTGTGTCAAATGTATTTCATGTGGAGCAGGAGTAGCATACTAGTCAGGACTAGTCAGGAAACATTCCAGGAGACACCTGAAAAATGAGCATAGGGTTAGAGAAAGACTGTGGATAGAGCATGAACTTTCCTGTCAAAAGCAAAATAGGTAGAAAATACTAGTAAGGATTAAAAGGAATAGAAGATTGCAAAGTGTTTCAGAAAACATAGATAACCTTTCCTAAAAGTATTTCTCAAAACTTGATCTATGCTATTTTTACAATTATGCCTTAAAATATTAGTTCATAAAGAGAAGTATGCAACTAACTTGTTGGTTACTATTAATTCAGAAAACTTCTCAGAATACTCACTTATTTTTATTTTTCTATAATATAGTTTATTTCAAAGTAAAATGTTTATATGAAATAAGATGGAGCTTTTACATTAGTAATTATCAGGAGATGAATAAAAATTAAAATAAAAGTGATTCATAGCATAGAACAAACATTTTTTGTCCAAAGAAAACCAAAAGCTTACTTGTGGAAATTTAATATGTATTTGTATGGTTGTTATGCAGTTGAAAATGCAGGCACTTTGCCTAATGAGTGAACCATTTAGCTTTCTCAATTTCCATGAGAATGAGAAAAATATATCCTGTTATACCAATTCTTTATAAGCCCCTAAAATTCTTGATATAGTTTCCTAACAAGTACTCATTAGTAACTCTGCTTTTCTACAAAATGTTCATAACTCATTTTCAACTATGAAAGACTAAAATTGATCTTTATCCCACAGTAGGAAAGTGAATATATGACACTAAGTACATGCTAATAACAAGCTTGATTATTTTCTGAGACAATTTGTACCTTCTTAAATTACACAATATCAGGAAATTACCAGTTTTGTCATGTTGCAAGATTGTTTCCTAAGAATAATACATATTCTATTCTAGAGTGAATCATATGTATCTTTTGAAAATGTTATTTCCAAGAGCAGCTTTTTCTGGACTAATTTTCTACTGCAGAATGTAGCCCCCTTTTGCTCATTATGTGACAACATTTTAATTGCTAGAACCAAAGGTTAATCTGGTAACAGCATAAACCCCATAGAGGTTAAGTCTTTTTAATGTTGTATTCGTACTGAAAGATAACATGGAAAGCTAAAATGAATGAGCCAACAAATAAATTGCACCAATGATGTAACTAACTTCTCAGGAGAACTTATTTTTTATTTTTTTTAAATATATTTTTATTGATTTTTCACAGAGAGGAAGGGAGAGGGACAGAGAGTTAGAAACATCGATGAGAGAGAAACATCAATCAGCTGACTCCTGCACATCTCCCACTGGGGATGTGCCCACAACCCAGGCACATGCCCTTCACCGGAATCGAACCCGGGACCCCTCAGTCCGCAGGCCGACGCTCCATCCACTGAGCCAAACAGGTTTTGGCGGAGAACTTATTTTTTAAAGTGTTATTTTGTTTTTATACTTTTGACTTATTTAATTCTAAAGATACATTTTAGTAAATGCTTTAATACATGTGGATTTAATAATATTTCAAGAAACTCATCTCAAATAAAAATACAAAATAGTGAATTAATACATAGTTTTCCTTGAGAATTTCTAAAATCTTCCACAGCACATTTAAACCACTTTAACCCATTCATTGTGTTTTATGCAAAGTATTTCCTATTGCTATTAAATTTAAGCTCTCTGTACATTTTCATTTTGAATCATAAAGTATATGCCGATAGTAATTTGCATAGAATTTTATGATTGGGTGATAGATTGTTGATGATAAAGATATATGACTAGAGAGACTCTTGGAGTGCTAAATCCTAAATTATAGGATATTTTGTCTCCTAGTATTGGACAACTCTTCCAATTTGCTTACTTGAGGTCTGTCTCATTTCAAATATTATTGTCTGGTTTAAGGACTTCCTCGATTCAAAATAAATCCTATTCACCTCTCCTGTTATTATTTCACTTTACTCTCTGTGATTTTCCTTCATAGGACTTACATATACTTATTATATATTGAATATCTCCTTACTATACCATTCAACAAGTTTCTATCATTCGAGTCTATTACAACTCTCAATACATATTTCTGAGTGAAAAAATTTTGATAAATAAGCCTATTTTTTCCCTGGCATTTATAGAATTACATAATATTGTGTGTGTATTTAACCTCCTATATGACAAGTGATTCTTCTCTAATACATCTCTAAAAAGTGGTCAAACTAGTCTGTTTGACTATATCCTGTGATTGGATATGCATTAACCTTGGCTGCAGCCCAGTCCATTATTAGAAAGGTTTCATACTGCAGTCTTTCCTATTTCAAGCTTAATCTTCTCCACTTAAAGTTCACATATTTGCCTCAACTTCATGGCTTTAGCTATAAAGAAAAGTGAATGCTGTCTTCCACATGAAAACTTTCAAATATTTGAAGACTTCTGTCATATTTCCCCTGAGTATTATTATATCTAGGCATAATATTCACACTTTCTTCAACCATTTCTTTTCAGAATTGGGTCCATTATCTTCCATATCCAAGCCACTTTTATGGCATGGGCTCGACTTTGACTGAATTCCTATAATAAACGGTGGCCTCTTAAGGTGGTAGTCATGTGTTGACCAAATATTACAGAGCAGTGGGGAATATAGGTGTAGCAGACACTTGTGAGCACCAGCAATATCTCCCCTCCCCCTCCAATTTTCAGGCTCCTTGATGAAGTACAGCTGTGGTAGAAAATCCCTGTTACCCTTTTCAGTATCCCACACGAACTGCATGTAACAGGGTCTCTCTGTTAAGCTTTCTCATGGGCTCACGGCGAGCCAGCTGCATACACGTGCAAACCAGCAGCTCAGAGAAGTTAAACAGTGTGAGTGGGAGTGGATGGATCAATGCTCTATCCTTCCCTTCTTTCTGATGAGTGCATTTCTTATTCTCAAAGTCCCCATTTTCTTACTCCTGATCTATTGGGTGAACTGTCAAATTAACAATGGCACCCACGTCCTTGTCTCATGGTGTGCTTTCAAAGAAATCCATGCTAAGAGCTATGAAATTCTAAATAACTGACATTTGTTATGAAAGCAAAAAATATTGAAATACCATTGACTTACTCTATCTTCAAATACTTAAGTTTACTTCACATTTGCTCTATTAGTTGTCATAGTCTAAAGTTTTTTATTTTTTTCTTGCAAAGAATAGATCTCTACATTTATCTTTTTCAAATATGGTGTCGGTGATTCAAGCCCATCCCAATAAAATACTAACATGTATTAAGGCATTCTTCTGCTAAAAAGATAGGATGTATATTGCTGTATTTGTATATACCTCAGATGATCTAAGCCAGTGATGGCAAACCTTTCGAGCTCGGCGTGTCAGCATTTTGAAAAACCCTAACTTAACTCTGGTGCCGGGTCACATGTAGAAATTTTTTGATATTTGCAACCATAGTAAAACAAAGATGTATATTTTTGATATTTATTTTATATATTTAAATGCCATTTAACAAAGAAAAATCAACCAAAAAAATGAGTTTGTGTGTCAACTCTGACACACGTGTCATAGGTTCGCCATCACTGATCTAAGCACTGCTTTTATGATTTTTACCCAGTGATTATAGAAGACATTAAATAAGAAATAACCAAAGTCAGAATTTTTTTCCCTCTCTCTTAGGTATGATGGTTATAAGTTTAATCCACTTACTGTGCTTCTAATTAATGTCTTTCTGAAATAAAATAAAAATCTATATCTACATTTCAATTAAAAAAAACAAATTAAAATGTTATTACCTGATCTTTTATTTTAAATCAATATTATGATTAAAATAAGATATTGTGATACAGAACTTTGGTATAATTAAACTTATTTAAATTAAATTTTGCTCATCTATTTCTTTTCATAATCATATGGTATGTATCATCACTTTAGAGATTAGAAAAATGATTCTTAGATGATCTAAATAAAATTAAGTATATATCCAAACATATGTACTAATGTATGATGGAACTTACAGTTGTTTCAAATCCTTCTGACTTCCACAATAGTAGTTTTATGTTTCCATTACTCATAAAAACATGTTAAAAATTATACTTGTACTAGAGGCCCGATGCATGAAATTCGTGCAAGAGTAGGCCTTCCTTCCCCTGGCTGCTGGCACCTACTTCCCTCTGGCACCCGGGACCTGGGCTTCCCTTGCAGCCCCCGCTTCACCCAGAAGGTTGTCCGGAAGGATGTCCAGAAGGTCATTTGGCTGTCTGGTCTAATTAGCATATTATGCTTTTATTATTATAGATAATCAAATAATTTACTTTCTTTAACATTCCCTACTTGATTTTTCACTCCACTAAAGGGGAAGTATGGATCACCTACTAAAACATCCAGTTTAAAGGAGAGGATATCACAACATAATATCTTCCAATGTGGGCATTAAATGTTAAAGATACTCTTTTAAAAAATACATACAATTTCTGCAGCCATATCCATACAAAAATGACGATTGAAAACACATTTTTAAAAGGAATTCTTTTAAAAAATGTAATCTTTCTACTACTGGCTTAGGTCTAATTAAAAGGTCATTTATTTTTTTTCCACATTCTAGCAACATAACCAGAGGAAAGAATGAATGTATCTGCTACCCTTTTCTCTCAACTTATTTCTATGGCCAGGAGTTACCCTGGGGACTCTAGTTCTCCTGCCTAATAGTATAACTTTACCTTAAAGTGAGCTTAACATTCTTGATTAGCCATTTGGATTTATTTAAAAATAGAATATCAGGTTTAACATTTAAAAATATTATCCTCTGTGCGTGTGCGTGTGCGTGTGTGTGTGTGTGTGTGTGTGTGTGTCTGTGAGTTTTGGTTTTTGGTTTGTTATTGCTTTGTTATTGCTGCTGCTGTTGTTACTTTTCTAACTTCCAATTTTAAAGACCTTTGAAAAGGGGAAAAAACTTTCCTGAAATCTTTTGTTACTTTGGAATGATTAATATAGCCCATTCTGTGTTCTAAAATTTTACCTTCTACTTTATATATTCTATTTTAGAGATACTTGATATGTAATCTAATAGGCAATTAAAAATTGAGCTTAATTTATTATGTTGCTAAACATCCCTCATTCTATTATCTCCCCAATGGCCTTTCATAGTTGTCAGACAGCTATTGAGAATTTTCTTCCAGTGTCTTGTCCTTTATATTTTCTCACCTCATTATCCATTGTTCCATTTAAAAGAGTTAACTGTGAGTCAAGGTCCTTGGATTGCAAAGAGTGATTCAGATTTCATATAGTAACTGCTAACTTTATAACATTTTAGTTTTAATTCTTATTTAGAGACTGTCACTTAAGTTTGTCTTATTTCTTTTTTGAGACATTTTAGCCAGGAAAGTATTTTTTATGTGGTTCTTCCATGTATGTCATCTGGAATTCAAGACAAAACATTAACTTAGAAAAATAGGGCTTTTTAAAAATCAAAGAGTGCATTTCTTAATGCATCCTTTATGAATTACATTCTTTAGTTTGAAAAGCATAACAATAGTATTCACTAAAAAGTACATAATGAGGCAAACAAAGATATTAGTAGTAGATTTTGATTTATTGTCATTATCTCATTATAACATGCAGTTACAGAATATTAATAAAACATAGCATATTAAAATATCACAAATGACATAAATAATATATTTTAATTTATAGTGAATTTTAAAATAACAAATTCTTCTTATTTTAGGATATACACATAACTTTCAAAAAAACTGAGTACATGTTCATCTTAAGCTTCAATTATTTTCCTAAATAGAACATAGAAATTGTATATACATTTCTGATCACACTGTCTTCAAGTAGAAATTCATAAGAAATACGTAAAAAGTCTCTACCATATGGAAAATGTTAGCAGTATTTAATAAAATATTGAGTCAAAAAGACATATTCAATCAGAAATGAAGTGTAACTGTGTATAATAACCTATAGTACACAATTAACTTATTACTCAGAGAATCATATATAACCTAATACTTATAAATTTCTACAAGATTGCTTTCAACAATATGACATTTGTTAGTTCAATATCACTTCTAGAGATTTACTATTTTACCTGTGATTATTTGAATTTTTTATTTCTACTTCTTTCATATAATTAGCTTTATCATTTATGGCTCTGTATTTTTCTATGGTTTTCCCTCTGTTTTTTTAAATTTTGCTATCACATTATGTGATTATTTTGCATTTTTCTTCCATTTTGTAATCCAGATTTTATTTATTTATTTATTTAAATTTATTGCGGTTACATTTGTTAATTAAATGAGTTTAAAGTGTACAATTCTATAATACCTCATCCGTGTATTGTATTGTGGTGTGTTTACCACCCATAGTCTAGTCTCTTTCCATCACTGTTTATTCCACCTTTATCCTCCTATTTGCCCCCACCACCTTTTCCCTCTTATAATCACAATACTGATGTCTATGTCAATGAGGTTATTATTATTTTTTTTTCTTAATGCCTTCACTTTTTTCATCCATTCCCCTAACCTTCCTTCCCTCTGACAGCTGTCAGTTTATTCTATTGCTGTTTATTTTTTTCATTATATTCCACATTAAATGAAATCACATGGTACTTACCATTCTCTGACTAGCTTATTTTATTTAGCATAATACCCTCTAGGTCCGTGGTCGGCAAACTGCGGCTCGCGAGCCACATGCGGCTCTTTGGCCCCTTGAGTGTGGCTCTTCCTACGCCTTAGGAGTACCCTAATTAAGTTAACAACAATGTACCTACCTATATAGTTTAAGTTAAAAAAAATTGGCTCTCAAAAGAAATTTCAATCGTTGTACTGTTGATATTTGGCTCTGTTGACTAATGAGTTTGCCGACCACTGCTCTAGGTCCATCCATGCTGTCACAAAAAGTAAGATTTCCTTTTTTTTTTATGGCTGAGTAGTATTCGTTGTGTACCTGTACCACAGCTTTTTGATCCACTCATCTATTGATGGGTAAGTAAGATACTGAAGAAAGAAAATAAGGAAGATGTAAATAAGTGGAAGCATATAACATATTTATAGATAAGAAGAATTAACATCCTTAAAATGTCATACTCCCTAAGCAATCTATAGATTCAACTCAATTCCTATCAAAATACCAATGGTGTATTTTACAGAACTAGAACAAATATTCCTCAAATCTATATGGAAACTAAAAAGACCCAAATAGCTTCAACATTCTTGAGAAATAAGAACAAAATTGTAGATATCATGCTACCTGATATCAAACCACACTAAAAGGTCATAGTAATCAAAACATCATGGTACTGCCATAAAGACGGACATATAGATCAATGGAACAGAATAGAGAGCCCAGAAATAAACCCATACTTTTATGGTCAAATAATATTTGACAATTAAGGCTAGAACATGAATGGGGTAAAGACAGTTTATTCAATAAATGGTGTTGGGAAAATTGGACAGATATGTACAAAAAATGAAACTAGACCACTTTCCTTCTATTTTTAAACTGAGCTCTGTCAGCTCACATTTTCTCTCCTTATGTTTTCTTTTATTTTTAATAAACTTTTTATTATTGATAGTATCATAGTTATTTCCCTTTTCTCCCCCTGCTTCCCCCCTTCCAGCTCTTACCCCCCCCCCCCGGCTCCCATGTCTTCACTACCCTATTGCTTGGGCTATGCCTATAAGTATTTTCTTATCATTTTTTCCTGAGTTGTTATATGTCCAATTATGTCTCTGATTTGACTTTGTGGAAATAATTACTTCAGTATATGTTTTTAAACAATTTGTTGAATTGATAACACACTTTTCATCTGTTATAACAGTTTTCTGGTAAGTATTTTTACCATTTTCTTTTTCTCTGCCCTTTTAATGCATTCTTCTTCAAATAAAAATTTTTCTTTATAAAAAAAGGAATTTAATATTTATGAAAGTAATATAATATATTATTTAAAATGTTATAATGATTTTCCTATAATGTTACATAAGAAATGTTTGCCACACATTATGGGCTAAATGTTTGTGTCCCCTACAAATTTATATATTATAGCCTTAACCTACAGTGTGGCTGTATTTGGGATTCCGGTCAAGGGCATGTACCTGGGTTGCAGGCATATCCCCAGTAGGAGGTGTGCAGGAGGCAGCTGATTGATGTTTCTCTCTCATCAATGTTTTTCTCTATCCCTCTCCCTTCCTCTCTGTAAAAATCAATAAAATATTTAAAAAAAAGAAACATCAATGATGAGAATCATTGATTGGCTACCTCCTGCACACCCCCCACTGGGGATTGAGCCCACAACCCGGGCATATGCCCTTGACTGGAATTGAACTTGGGACCCTTCAGTCCGCAGGCCGATGCTCTATCCACCAAGCAAAACCGGCTAGAGGGCTGTTAGCAATTTTAAATTCTTATGTCTTCATCTAATATTTTCATTGTAAAAATAATAAACAAGGACAAATAAAATGGCATGGAAATAATGCCCATGGTTTTATCCAATTCTAAGTTAAATAGTTTTCTGTGCTTTGGCTTTTCCCTTACTTTTTCCAGGTATCCTTTAAACACATTAATTTTTTTTATTTGAGGATGTTTGAAATAGTTTTTTGTTTGTTTGTTGTTGTTTTTTTGTCAGATTATTTGCCTCTCTTGGAACCAAAATGTATTCAGCCATTTCTAGAACATTGCTAGAGTGAGAATTCATTGATTTCAAGATCTTCACCATATAATGTCATATTTTTCATTGTATTTCTCTCTCAACCAAGACTTGTCTCTTTTAAGATGCATAAACTATAAAATTTTGGTTAGTCATTTCCAGGGGGATATTTATTACTCAAGTTATTCTAAGAAATTTATCTTTAGGTTCAGTTATATATCTACAACTCTAAAATGTATTTTTTAAAGTAAATATAAGAATGCCATACGTGTTTTAGATTGATTGGTAATGTTCACTACTCAATTTCTGGATCTAAATGGTGCTTTCAAAAGCTATGCAGGTCAGTAAAATTAGTATAATTAACTTTCTCCACAGCAAGTAGTCCATTCTCTGTAATGAGAATGTCATATTAATATAGGTTCCCCTGCTCTCATGGAGGAAAGATTTTTTTTTACATAATATACATCACACACAAAAATATTTTCTCATATTAGATTGTCTGATACAGAAAATAAAGAATCAAGATATCTTCTTAAGTCTGAGTAAAACTGAGCTCCAGAAAAAGCACTAATTTTTTCTATACCTAATATCTTATTACTGGTTCTTATCAGGGTGGGGGAGTATTGCTATACATATCTATGTTTGAGAAGCAGAGCTGCATGTAATGCTATCTCTTAGTTGATGTGTGATTTAATATTTCTACTGTTATAAATTCTTATTAAAATGCAATAGTAAGCATTGTCATTGTTAGCTGGATGATCTTTAATTTTACACATTATGACATTATTATCCATTACATTTTTCTGCAAGTTTTAACTTTACACTACAAAAATGTTTGGTTCAAATGAGATTTTTAAAACAGAAGTTAGGTAAATTCCATTTTATATTGTGCATAAAGCAAGAGTCAGGTATTTTTAAAAACTATGTGTACTTTAATTTACATTTAGAGTTTTGTTGATTGAACACCTTGAATCTAGGAAGGTTGGTGTTACAGGCCCAGAACACCTTTCCAGCACATATGCACGGAAGGATAAACACATGTGGGGACTCAGTGCATTCATTTCCCCAGATCAGGGCTCTTGTCCGGCTTTCCAGCTGGGGACACACTAGCAACAACTTGCATATGTCCCCATCATGGACATGCAGCCAGGTCACTGCTACCTGCTACTCGCTCTGCTACTGACACAGGGGTAAGCTGGTGACAGTTCCCAGATTTACATCATGTGTGAGCCAGACCAGCAGTACCTTGCTTCAGGTCTGTGTGCAGGGTGCTCTTCTGATCCAGGACTTCCCAAGTACCACTGAATTCCTAATAACTGCAAGATGTGCTCAGACCCTAAGCCTGTATAACCAAGGAAATGGAGGGATATGAAATTCTTGAGATAAACGTTGGCCACTGAAAATAAAAGTCTATAGGTAAATTATTTTCCCTTTTGTAAGCTCCTCTATCATTTTTATACACTTCATTGGAGTTTCATAACATCTTCAATGAGACCTTAACAGTCAGCTTACCATGATGCTCTGGCCAGCTGGGTTATATATTTCCAAATAGTTGTTCCCCCCCACTTCTCTTTCTATCTGCTTCCTGGAAAAGCACTTCCTAATAATGCGTTATCACAAAATATGCCCCCGGGATCTGCTTTCTAAGAAACTTTAAGCTAAGACAGGGAGATAGGAGGCAGAATGAAATTGAATGCAGGCACTATTTCTGATCATACATGTAAAAAAGATGTTGTAGACCCTAGCAGATTGTATGTACAAAGATGTAAAATATTAGACAGCTTTAAGCAGATAAAATAGCTCTGCCAATTTTAAGAATGTATTTCTTATGGGTCAGTATTAGGGAAGGGATGATAAGTAAACTTTACTACCAAAGGCTGTCCAATGTACCCTTTCCTATAAAATTCTATTTTATGTATTGAAAAATTGCATGGTAATAGATTTCTACTTTTTTCCAGTCATTGATTTCTAAATATGAATTCATTCATTCACTCAAAAATATTTAACTAGTGCCTGTTGTGGGCTTACTAAGTACTATATCTCCTAGGCACCAACAAACAAGAGAGATAGATCTTTGTTTTCATGTAGCAAACATCCTAACAAGACTAGAAAGAAAATGTGGAATGTGGTAGATGATGATAAATGATATGAAGAAAATAAAGAAGGATGAGTGTATTGAGAAGAAAGGAGAAAAGGCAGACAAGGTCTTTGTGGTTAGGGAATATCTGAGCAGAGAGACCTCAGGACTCCTCTGAGAGAACCTCTGTCTCTGAGTAGCCTAATAGCTCTGTCATCAGTGCAGATAATGATGCACATAAATAAAGAAGTTATATAATTATAATTATAAAAGAGGAAATAAGACAAAAAGGAATTATGCCATTTTTTCCTGAATATAGTAAAACAAACACTATTATTTATAACCTTATTATTAATCTTGATTTCCTTGAATAAAGACATAAATTGAAAACTTATACAACATTCTAGTCCCTTCCCTCTTCTAAGCAATGGACATAAATTTGGTCTTTTAACCTTAACTGGAATGATGGGTCTAACAGGGGTGGGCAAACTTTTTGACTCGAGGGCCACAATGGGTTCTTAAACTGAACCGGAGGGCCGGAACAAAAGCATGGATGGAGTGTTTGTGTGAACTAATATAAATTCAAAGTAAGCATCATTACATAAAAGGGTACGGTCTTTTTTTTTTTTTTTTAGTTTTATTCATTTCAAACGGGCCCGCGGCCCTAGTTTGCCCACGGCTGGTAGGAGCTATTATTACCTCCATTGTACAGATGAGAAAAATGAAGTTTTGAAACCTTAAGTAACTACTCTAGAACAATAAGAGATAAATGGTACCAAGAGAAGCCAGAATCCCGAGGGTAGGCTTCTGGCCCAAGGCCTATACCGTATGCTACATAAAATGCTTTTTCTGTAGTAGACCTGAAATTTCAAAGGCAAAGAAAAAAAATCAGTGATAGATATAATTGTCTCAATTTTATTTTGAGAATTTGTCAAAGCATAGGGGAAAGTCAAAGATAAGTTCATATATTTAAAGTCAATAAAATAACATTGACTGATTACCTGAATAAAAACTAGTAAGTTTTAAAACTGTTGTTTTGGGTCTTCAAATTCTAGCTCCTATAGTCCTTTTGTATTTCTGCTTTTGCACTAACAATCTATCATCCTGTGGTGAGCCCTATTTGCAAATATTTCAAAGTGTGGATATTTAAAGCAAGCATTCATTAAACAATCTGTATAAAAAGTTTGATCTATATTTATATTTATTTTCTTTCATTATAGAATATAAATTTCACACTTTTGAATAATAAAGGTTTAAAACCAAATTGTTGTTGTAAAAATAAGTTAAGCTTGTTTTTAAAACTTTATTTTCAAAGAAAAATGTTTATATTTCAAAACTTAGCAGAATAATTATCTTGAATAGATTGTAAAAATTTTGATGACTATTAAGTATAACCTGTTTCCTATATTTACATGAAGCTTTGAGTAAGAACACATTCTTAAATTTTATGGAAAATATAACTGAATTGAACACTTAGAAGACAATACTTATTTTTGCCAATTGTAAACTGAATTGAAGCAGGTATATATAACTTGATTAACCTCTGTGTAGCAGTTTCTTTAAGTTAGCAAGTCAAATATTTTTCTCATTAGTGGCATTTTAATGCAAATGAAACTTGAATTGAATGTATTATTGAAAACACATTGGCATTCAGGAGAGAAGAAAAATCTATAATATACTCTAACTATGTCCTCCAGCCAAAGAAAGAAGTTTTGTTAGAGTTTACTCTCTTTCTCACTCATTTTCACAGACAATCATTCTGCAGAGACTTTCCTGTAACATTTCTTTAAATGAAATTGCAAAAAATTGTGTTTCATCATTAGTTTAGAAATTGCTATCTTTTGTTATTTTCATAGGATATAGAGAAAGACACAAAGAAGTAACTGGCCATATTTTAATGTTTCTGTTTTTCTTAAGGATTTGGATATATTTATCAGAACTTATAAGGAAGTCTATTCATTTGTTCTGAAAGTGAAAATGTTACCTAAATTAAAAGTCATAATTAAAGTAAGCTTATAAATTATTGCAACTAAAAAAAAATCTTTCATCTATCTATCTATCTATCTATCTATCTATCTATCTATCATCTATCTATCTATTAGTAAATTGATATCCCCATTATTCAAGGGGCAGATTTTCAGCCACCAAAATGTTTAAAAATATAGTTTTTGTGCTTAAGTACCATATTTGACATTGTATTTAAAAAGAATAAGCCAGAAATGCACACAACGTCTCTCAAAGAAGAAAATTCACCCTAGGTTTCTACAGGATACCGATATAAAGTAGGACTGGCATTTTACAGACATTTTTATACCGAATTTTTGGACTGGAACCCAGATTCTTTGTCCGCTGGAATCGAAGAATGAGTCCATGGACAGAAGGTGGTATAGCAAAGGTGGAGATTTATTGAAGAACAAGTACAGACTCCCATGTAGGGAGGGGGAGAGTCCCACAGAACAGACTCCCAAGTAGGGAGGGGAAAAAGGGTCCCACTGAGTTCTTTTTCCCCATGGCTTATAAAGGCTGCAGTTCCTGTGTCCTGATATCCCCTTTGATTGGTCAATATTACCCTTTGAATTGGTTACTATAGTGATTCCTAAGGCCCTCTTTCCTCATAGTCCTTCCATTTCTCTGGGCTTCCTTCTTTTCCATCTGAATCAAGGGCTTCCTTCTCTTTATTTTGTAAATATAGACCTTTCCTGGCTACTTCCAGTTCCCTTGTCTTATGTAAATGCAACTGTTGCTGCTCCCTTGTCTTATGGAGATGGAACTGCACCTGGCTTCCTTGTGTTATGGAAATGTACCTTCTCCCAGTCTGCAGCCCACACTTTTCCATGGACCCCAATTCTAAAAAATCCCTAAGCCTGCTTATGTTCCCCCAAAATCCCTGCTTCAATTTGACATTCTTCATTCATAGGTAAATAATTCCAAATCACTAAAACAAAATGGAAGGAATTAAAAATTGACAATTATAATCCTAACTCTAGTCAACTATATAATTTTAAATTATGTTTACAACACTAAATTTTAATAAGAAATGGTTATAAAAAAGATTGTGTAACATACAGATGTCTGTTGTCTATAATATCAATATTGTTTTTTCAAATGGTGCCAGATAACTAAAATACCTCTGTATACTTGAGGCTATATTCTAAATGAGAATATCTATATATATTTACAGCATGTTTGTGAGTTCATTTAATTTATATGGAATTTACTTACATGAGATGACTTTTCAAAGCACCATGAGGTACATGAATAACAACTCTACTTAGTGTTAGTTTTTTTGTCATTTTTTAAAACAAAATCTATCTTACACATGGTGAAAGTACATTAATTTTTGGACTGTCCCCTTAGATGTTAGGATATCTTAAATAGCTGACTATAATTTTCCATCTCAATACAAACTGATAATATAGGTAAACTCAGCTAACTTATAATATTTAGTTTAAGTTTTTTAAAAAATAAATATTCTGGGACTGCTGTGGTTCTACAGTAAATGAAATAATAAAAACATAGTGAAAGGAAAGACAATATAATTTAAAATGTAATCCTTTGTGATGCAGTAACAAAGAAGTTTTCAGTAAGTTTCATGTATATTTCCCTTTCCTAGAACTGTGTTATTTACAATTCATAAACATTATTTCA
Organism: Myotis lucifugus; assembly: GCF_000147115.1. NCBI lineage: Eukaryota > Metazoa > Chordata > Mammalia > Chiroptera > Vespertilionidae > Myotis > Myotis lucifugus. The sequence continues at coordinate 18,690,438 of NW_005871048.1, forward strand.
GACAGAATAAGAATCCTACCAGCTGATCTCCATGTCTCTCTGGGATAGCTGCAGAAGTACTGTGCATTTTATTTACTAGGTTTGATAGCGAGAAGGTACTTAGAAATCTCATCTCTCCTTGAAGATGAAGGAATAGTGTATGTGAATAAAATAATATTTGCTATGGTGCTGGGAGATAGAACTACTACTGATAGGAAGGCTGATTAGGCTGTCTCACCGCACTTTCTCTTTGCATTTGTGTTATTTTTTTGTTTTTTAGTTTTGACTAGAGGCCCAGGGGTCCCTCAGCCTGGCCTGAAACCTCTCACAATCTGGGACTCCTCAGGAGATGTCCGACTGCTGAGTTAGGCCTGGTCCTGTGGGATCGGGCCTAAACCAGCAGTCGGACATCCCTCTCACAATCCAGGACCCCTGGCTTCTACCCACTTGCCTGCCTGCTTGCCTGCCTGATTGCCCCCCTAACCACTCTGCATGCCTACCTGATCACCCCTAACTGCTCACCTGCCTGCCTGATCGCCCCTAACCACCTCTGCCTCGGCCCCACTGCCACAGCTTGATCCGGAAGGTCGTCTAGATGGACGTCCGGAAGGTCGTTCGGCTGTCCAGTCTAATTAGCATATTATGCTTTTATTATTATAGATTCCACCAACTTCAGAGGCTTTCCATATTATGACTGCTGTGCGCTGAAGGTTATTTTAGTGATATGAAAGAGCTAATGTGATTTCAGCTATGTTTAAATCACTTCCAGATAATAACTTCAGCTTTGGAGGGATTAAACCCCAATTTGGAGACATTAGAACCCAAGATGTAGGGTAAAGTTTTGAACTGTTAAACAGTAATGAGTATGACTTTGGTAAAAATTATCAAGGAATATTCCCCAAATCCAAGTTTCTTTCATACTGTCCTATTACTCCAGTTTGAAATGACACTATTATAGAACTCATTCTCCATGAATGAAAGAATTATTATCTCCTATTAAAATGTAAATGCCCCGGAAAAGACAGTATAAGACTCGATCAATCATCTATATATTAATGAGTAGTTACTCAAACCCTCCCAACATTACAGTTATCTGAAATTGAGCATTGATAAGATGGAGATGAAATGGAAGCACTTAGGGAACCAGGAGTGGGGAGCAAGAAAAAATAAGGGGAAATTAGAAAGTGCTGAGAATAAATAGCACAATTTACAATGTTACAAAGGGGTCAAATCACAGTTATTGGAGTTAGTGTGCTAAACTCAAGAAGAGACTGCTATTGTAAAACCTTTCAGTGGCATACTTGCATTTGAGGATAAAGCAATTCTATTTTCTTCCTTGCCTAGAAGACTGCCATTCATGTTTAAGGGCGCTGAAATATCACTCCAGTATGAGCGGGGATCTGAATTTGTGCAGCCAGTTTAGGTGTACCTGCTTTAAGAACCCAAATATAAACACATACATTCTGAATTTATCAGAATAACACAGAAGACAATAAATAAAAAGTCTTCACTTTCAAAAAGTTTCTGTATGTTATTTAAATAGAATATATTTTTAGATCATGTAAAATGACTGTGATTTGCAAATATTTGGTCTAAACATAACTTTTTGGAAAAAATGTCTATTTAGTAAGTCAACATACCTTCTAATCCTTATGCATTTATACTCTTCTTGTATACATTAAATAAGATAATGTGCTTTGCATATCACTTAATATAGTTCATCCATCTTTCCTTGTCATCATCATCATCATCTGTATGTGTGTGTGTGTGTGTGTGTGTGTGTGTGTATGTGTTTGTCCAGAGTTATACAGGAGAGTCATGCAAGTATAAACTGGTGATTCTCTGGCTTTAAGGACAATTCTTGAAGATCCTGTAAGAAGAATAATCTCTTTTCTTTCATGATAATTTGTTACCTTCTTACAGAATCTTGAAAGGCAGACCAAGATGATGTTATTTCGATTATCATATAGATATACATATATATATCATATGACATGTATAACACTGTATACAACATGTTATAGATTGTATATGTTATATATGAACATATATAGTCTGAATTGACACCAGGCATAACTAACTATAAAATAATGAGAACATATTATCTGAGAATAATTTAATCTATTGTTAAGAAATCTCTCCTAGGTCTGAGGCTTCAATAATATAAATTTGATATTCTAATTAAAAAGTTCATAATAAAATTCATTTAATTATTTAAGGAAATTGTATTTGTTTATTGTTTCACCCATAAACTTTTGTTTTGTTTTATTTTTGTTTTACCCATAAACTTTTAAAACTTTATAAATAGTGTGAAGAGCAGGATAGCATATACAATACGTGGCTTGTGTATCTATGCCACTTATGACTAAAATCTTATCTCCTTCTTGTTATATCTTATTAAGGCTATTTTCAAATACATTTATAGATCAACTATTGTCATTTACTAACTCAACTGAGCAATATTATTTTAGATAATTTTATGTCATAATCTTCTGATTACATATTAATTAGATTGTTAGTAATTTTTAATCTTTACGTTTTGTTCTTGACTTTTTGTATCATTTTTGTTTAGCTTACTCAGCTTATTCTTGGGGTAAAAGTATAAGATAATTGGGCTCATGGGTGAATCAATTACTGTATATTTATCTGTTGGTAAGAAATCAATTATCATCCTCATGTTATTATTTCAATAAGTATATAAATTAAAAATAAAACTTAATGGTAGCTCCATAATGTCAGACCAGATTTAAATTAAGAACACTGAGAAAATCATATATTAATCATAGGTTCATCTGTTTCTATTTTAAATTTGTCATCCATTTGTTTTACTCCTTTACACAGAAACACAAATAATATCATGAATGTATACGTTTACTAGTGATGATATTATATTTAACTGTGATTATGAAGACTTTCACTATAAAAAAAGTTCTTACTGATATAATTGGGAGCTTTATCTTAAATCAAGATTATAATTTTATTTATCACAGTAAAGAAAAATAATCAAAAGCAAACCTGAAAAGACAAGCTACAACTGTCTAAATTTTAGACTTTTTTTTTCTCTTTTCAACAGTCAGCATCAAATCTGTGAAGTAAATTGCTTTTGAATACTTCTGTACCAGATGTCAGCCATCTTGCTTATCACTGAACAAGCCACATTTGAACTAAACAGCTCAGTATCACTTTGAGGGATGTGGTTGCTGATTGAACACAGGTGTAATGGTTGATATACTGTCACACGGTCTGACGTTAACCTAAGATCTTTGTTGAAATAGTTATTACTGATGGCACGAAATGTAATTGCTAATTTTCTGCCTGAGTGGTTACATATTTTCTCTAAATCTTAAGAGTTATTCATCCTTTTCCCACTGCCCATTTCTCAGAGTTTAAGGCAGATGTGTCAGTGGCCCATGGACCAGTAATTGAACCTGTCACTAGCAATCTACCGATTTCATTCTTCAAAAACGTGACAACTATTTTATTCACTCCCCTGCTTATTTTTCTCTAGGTATCAAATGTCTCACTTAAGCCTAAGCTAACCAATATTCATTGTTTACCTTTTAGGGGATCTTTGGTCACTGAGAAAAAGATTGTGGTGACTCAAATCTGATTTTTTCAAAAGTATTTCTGGTTTTAGATGTGTGGCTTTCAAATGAATTGGTTCTTTATAAACCTACTTGTAATTCATCAGTCAGTAGTACTGTGGGTGTAGAAAGTGTGAGGACATAGTGAAGAAAGGGGTAGGAAGCTGGGATAGATTTGCTATTTCTCTTTGAATGACAGCCTTCTTAGAATGACTTAGTATCTATCACGCAGGCTACTGATACAACTTGCCAGAGTTTCAGTGAGTGATAGTGTGAGTGCCTGATGATCAGTCAGGCTTAGTGGTTTTGTCAATAAACATGCTGTAGTAAATTTAGTTCCAATAAATTTTCTACTTTAAATTTTTGTTTCTACTAAAACAATTAAATTAAGTCATAGTCCAGAGTAAAATAAAAGGGGACATATGAATGCCAAATTGATGCCTAAATGGAAGTTCCATAAACATTCATTGTAGATTTTGTCAAAATACTTTCTGCCATAGCCGGTTTGGCTCAGTGGATAGAGCATCGGCCTGCGGACTCAAGGGTCCCAGGTTCAATTCCGGTCAAGGGCATGTACCTTGGTTGCGGGCACATCCCCAGTAAGGAGTGTGCAAGAGGCAGCTGATCGATGTTTCTCTCTCATCGATGTTTTCTAACTCTCTATCCCTCTCCCTTCCTCTCTGTAAAAAATCAATAAAATATATATTTTAAAAAAAAAAAAAAAAAAAATACTTTCAAAGTTGACTCTGACTCAAAATAACTGTATGTTTTATTAGATGTTATTTTATATACTTACTTGAGGCCCAATGCATGAAATTCTTGCAAGAGTAGGCCTTCCTTCACCTGGCTGCCAGCACCAGCTTCCCTCTGGCACCTGGGACCCAGGCTTCCCTCTGGAAGGACATTCAGTCTAATTAGCATATTATGCTTTTATTATTATAGATTTTACTTGCAGAAGATAATTAAATTTCTCTAAAACTATTTCTGACTGTACAGGATTGTTAAACTATTGGTTGAAATTTTAGATGGTGGATCTTGTCTCTTTAAGTGAAAACGAGTATAGTATTAAAATAATCAGTTTGGCTTAGTGGAAAAAAATGCATACTCTGGTTCAAAATTCTGCCCTCACCATTTTGTGACTAGAACATATTATCTTAATCAGTGTCTTATCTTTAAAAGGGGTGCAATAATTCTTGTTTTATGAGTCAATGTCAGTATTAGAGATCTGTAGGCACATCACCCCCAGCAGCAGCTATCATACAGTAGAGACTCAATGCATAGTACCTATGGTCATGGGATCTGCTATGAATCTTGAAGTTCTAGTAATAATGAGACAAAATACTAATGGAAAGGTCAGCTATGAGCATTAGGACTGGAGGAGAAGATTAGGTGAAAGAAGCACCTTAGACCTCTGGAATTTAATTCTGATTGAGGAAAGAAACGAGTTGGTAAGCTTCTTGTGGTTGCAGTTATCTAGGGTTCATTAAGAGAAGAAGGAGGTAGTGTGCATATATATGTGAGCTACAATAAAATACAATTTTTAGTGCATAAGATGCTCATTGATTGATTTATACAGATACCACATTATAAACCAGAGCTATTATTTAGTGATGCAATGAAGGGAAAATAGCATGCCTTAAGTTAGACATTTCATTTTAATTTTTCAAAGTCACATATTTGTAAGGTAAGATTTCTAAGTTTACTAGAATAAATTTATGTGACTTGAGTTTCTTTTTTTAAAATATTGATTTTAGAGAGGAAAGAAGAGGGATTGAGAGATAGAAACATCAACGATGAGAGAGAATCATTGATCTCATTAATCGGCTGCCTCCTGCACGCTCCATACTGGGGATCAAGCCAAGCCCGCAACCTGGGCATGTGCCCTGACCGGGAATTGAACCATGATCCCCTGGTTCATAGGTCAATGCTCAACCACTGAGCCACACTGGCCAGGCACTGGAGTTTTCTTTATATGTAATTTTTGAAGCATTTTAATTTAGTCTCTATATGTCAATTTTCAGTTGTAACATAAAAGGGTTTACAATAAATGGATAAACTTTGAAAAGGATGGACATTAAGGAACCGAGTGAGAGGATGGAATCTGGTTACAACTGAAATTAAGTAGCAGGAATCATGATCATTTGGAAAAGGTAAGTCACAGAGCAAGCTCCAAAAGTAGGGGTGTAATATAGTTTTTTGGAAATGCATTCTTGACTCAGTTTATAGACCCTCGTTAGAGGTTAGTCAGTTCATTTTTGGAGCATTTAAGTCCACACCCACTACCACTTTCCTTACTAAATTCTCATACTCTAGAACTACTACATTCCAACAATAATTATCCCTGGGGCCAAGTATCAGACAAAGAGAAACAGCCCTTCCCTAACCCTCAGACATCCAAGTTAGCCAATCCATGGAGAGCCTGTCAAAGCTACCTTAGCCCACCTGGCTTGCCATAGATAAGCAGCTCCCTACAGCTCAAAGGTGCTATTGTTACTCTGTCCTCAGGTGCAACCCACTGTGCGGCCCTGCCTAGCAGCCTTCTCTATTTTGGTGCTTTGCCTTTCATCTATCTGACTGTTAATGTGTTGTGTCCTGCCATTAAAAGAATCCTTAAATCTTATAAAATTAGGGATGTCAGGTAATATGGAAGAGAAGAGGCCAAGGAATCCATTGAGTAAAATAAGAGAAGGTATGGTCTTACTGAGGTAGATCTGCCATGAGGTCTTATTTCTATGCCTACTAAAGTAACTTAGGATTCTCACTGCCAAGCATGTTTCTATCCAATTTAGAAACTGCCAACATAATTTACTCATTTGCTAAAGACAAAAAACAGGCATTTTTTTTCTTGAGAATACTTAATGTATAATAAAATGGGCATAATTACAATTTATGATTTTGACATAAGAGTATACCTTCGCCGTAACCAGTTTGGCTCAGTGGATAGAGCGTCAGCCTGCGGACTGAAGGGTCCCGGGTTCGATTCTGATCAAGGGCATGTGCCGTGGTTGTGGAGATGTGCAGGAGGCAGCTGATCGATGTTTCTCTCTTATCGATGTTTCTGGCTCTCTATCCCTCTCCCTTCCCCTCTGTGAAAAATCAATAAAATATATTTTTAAAAAAAGAGTATACCTTCAAAATGATCACCACAACCAAGATAATAAAAACATACAAAACTTCCAAAGTCCCATCATGCCCTTTGTAATCTCTCTCTCCCACTCCTTCCCAGCTCCCCTTGGATATCACTTCTTAATTTAAATATAGATACGAACATGCATATAAAACACATAATTCCTCAATATAAATTCAAAATTCATCATTACCTATAGTTGCTCCAACCAATATTGTGGTCTTTCTATTTGTTATTTAACAAACACACTACTCAGACATTAAAAAACAAACAGGTGCTTCCTTGAGTTGCCATTATATTAGTTCTAATTTATATGATAATTTTTGTAGCAATTCCAAAAAAGATTCCAGGCAAGAAAAAGATTCTTGCCTCCCCCATTATTTTTCCAAACATAAAAGTTACCCAATGCTGTAAATATATGATTTTTCATTCATTTTTAATGTTTATATAAATGCACAACCAGTTAATTTAGTTGTCTTCCTTTTATTTAATGAAACATATTGTTTTACTATGTATTGTTTCATGATATGTATTATTTGCTATATTTTTTCACTAATTTATCATTGATAACTTTTTAGTCAGTACATATAAACCTCACTTTTCTTTCTTTCACATAATTTAGGAACCATGATTTAGTCAACCATTTTTCTATCCATGGATTTTCAGAATGTTTTAAGTATTTTACTTTTGCAAATAATGTTGCAATAAACTGATTTGTGAAGGAAATCATTAATTAAAATATTACAAAAATTATGTGCCTCTGCATTATACTTTTGCTATTGTGTCCAAATAGATTTTCTGAAATCTAATATAAAATAAAGACTACTCTAGGACCGAGTAGTCTTTTCAAATAAATGATAATTACGTGGGACTAAAATAAGTTCATCAGGAACACACACTACACTTTTGAAAATCTGTTTTACATGGCTCCTACCGAGAAAAAAAGAAAACAAGAAAAAAATTATTTTAAAGCCACAAATATTAGAAATATAAAATATCATTTAAATTAGTTGACAGTTCTCTTCTATAACTGAAATATATCCTATAAACAAGTAAGTTTGCTTCACCCAGGGCAGCTTTAAATATATCTAGTAAATTAAATTAAATTCTTACAGAATATTATTTTCCAGTTGAATTGTTCATCTTATTATTTCTCATGTATCAGCCCTATGAGCTTATTTGGATTAGTTTTGGTTTAAGACTAGATAATATTGCAATAATTCTATACAGAAACAATTCTAATTAAGTAGGTAGGAGAGTTGGTAAATTCTCCTTTTAGCAGATGAAGAAAATTGAGGCTTAACAACATGAAAGAGTGTGCATGTATTGTTAGTTAATCATAGAGCTTTAACTGTAAACCAGGTCTTTGGGTTTGCTAGCTCTTTTTCTTTCCACTATGTGATATTGCTTACCAGTACTCTTGATCATACAGTAAGTGTTTGCCTATATAGTATTTTCTTTTATATGTAACATGCATGTATAAACCAAATCATCAAACAGACCAATGCGATTCTTTTATTAGCTTAAATACAGAAACTGCCCAAATGAGAGAGGTGAATATGTTGTTAAAAAACAAAAGTTCAGCCCGGCTGGCATGGCTCAGTGGTTGAGCCTCAACCTATGAACCAGAAGGTCATGGTTAGATTCCCAATCAGGGCACTTGCCCAGGTTGCGGGCTTGATCCCCAGTGTGGTGCGTGCAGGAGGCAGCCGATCAGTGATTCTCTCTCATCATTGATGTTCCAATCTCTTTCTCCCTCTCCCTTCCTCTCTGAAATCAATGAAAATGTATTTTTAAAAAAGTTCATACAAGTCTACTCTTACCAAAAATTGTACACCAAGTTTATCTATTTGACCATCAGCCATAATGATTCACGCTTTGGAGCCTTTACACTTCTCCCTAATATTAACTCACTAAATAAATTAGACAGTTTACTAAAATGAATCATGCAATATATTCTCCATTTGTCCCTCCAAATCTCTAATTCACATTCTTGACAATGTTCTGTTCCCTGGAGGCTATGGAGTACATCAGTTGGGTTTTTTTGTGCTTTTTTGTGTTTTGTTTTGTTTTTCTTTTTTTAATGCAGATAACTGCTTCCTCCCCAAACTCTTCAAGCCCAGGATTGGTAAAGGTCTGCCACTGCTAGCTCTGTTATCAGTGGGACTGGAGTTCTTGGGGTATTGTAGGGAAAATAATTTCCTGAGGCCCTCACAAGAGGGTGAAATGTCATAGAAAGCTTTATTGATGATGTAAAATTAAGGGGGTTCCTGTTAAGGTCCCATCTCAGTCCTTCCTGCCATGGAAGAAGTTCAATCTTATGTTCAATGGTGCCAGAATGAAAACCAGTGTCCAGAATTTCTGCTCCATGGACCATGTGACTGCTTAAGGCAACATGGTTGGTGGGTGCAGGGTGGGGATGGGTCTCAGAGCAAGAGAGAATAAGGGTGAATAAGAGAGGAAGAGAGGGTGAACTCTTTGCTGGGGGCTTTAATTTTCCAAGACTTTGCATGCTTGCAGTGGCTTTATTCTCCCAGCCAATGATCCTTTTCCCAAGTTAGACTGACAGGTAAGCACCTTCCCTACATCACCCCAACTTCACTGTGCATGTATCCATCTCCCTCTTTGTTAGAGCCCTGGGAAATGGACAGGTGGTTCCCGGGAATTGTGATGCTCTAGCTTCCTGGTGAAGCAGCCCAGATGACCATGCTGATAATGTCTGGCCTCCCCTTGGCTCGCTTCCTATTATTGATATTAATAACTTGCTAATTATGACAATAACAGCTCCACATTTTGCTGGTTTCTCTTAGGCCTGCCTATAACTTTAAATATTTCCTTCATTAAACTCTCGTTGACTTTCCTTTTGAGTGTATCATCTATTTTATCTTGGACCTTGGCTAACAAAATAATATTATTCACTTGTTGCAGATACAGTGACTCTTCATTTTAATCCCAGGTATCTTAAAGGCTAATTTTAGGCTGTCCAATCAACACAAATAAGGGATTATAAGAGCTATGTTAAGTATTTCCACTACTTTTTAAAGCATACTTATCAGGTTTCTTTTACTATTGAACTTTTATTTCATATATAATTCCAAATGTGTGACAACAGTTGTGGACTACAGGGAATGAGACACATTTCACTATATACCTATTTTTTAAAATTGATCTATTTGTATACATGCTATTTAAAATTAAAACTGTTACTCAAGATTTATACAAGGTTGAATTATTTATAATACTACTGAAAGTTTCTGTTTGCATATCAAGAGTTCTTATTGATATAATGAAGTTGGTGAGATATATGTGTAAGTGTCTTACTATGTAGGACATATTTCTACCTGAAGTGAGAAAAGCTACACTGTGAAAGAAGCTGAAGAAAAAGATGATAGAATCTGTGAGAAAATGTTATAAGATGGCATATCTAAGCTGTAACATCCACCATTTAATATGTTCTTAGAGGATCCTTTTCATAACAACAACAACATACAACCAACCAATCAAACAAACAAAAAATGGTTACACATCCAAATGACATGATCTAAATTAAAAGGTAACTAATAAGTAAAAATGGTCCAAAAAGGATGCACAGAAAGTATGAATCCCCTCCCACACACAAACGCACACACAAAATAAAGGGAACATAGCATGAAAAGAAAATTAGAAAACATACAAAAGACATACCCAAGAGCAAATACATTTCAAATATGTCTCTATTCTAAACCCATAAAACACAATATGGACTCTAAAAATAAATACAAGAAATCCACAACAAAGTAAGAACTGATTGAAGAATAGTGAAGTGAAAGAGCTTAGGAGTTAAACTGAATATTATAATAAACCATTATGTAACTAAGAACTCTGTGATATCAATGGAATATAAAACAGATCTTATGCAAAATGAAAAGATAAATAGCAGAAGACAAGTGTACTTTTAACCCTAGCTGGTTGGCTAAATGGATGGAGCGTTGGTCTGTAGACCAAAGGTTCCCAGGTTTGATTCCAGTCAAGGGCACATAACTTGGTTGCAGCCTCCTCCCCCGCCTGGGCCCTGGTCAGGGCTCGTGATGCAGGCAACCAATCGATGTGTTTCACATCAGTATTTCTCTCTGTCTTTCCCTCTCTCTTTCACTCTCTCTAAAAATTAATGGAAAAATATCCTTGGGTGAGGATTAAAAATAAGTGTACTTTTAAAAAAGCTTTCTCAAGATAAAACTGTTTCCAGTACCCCAAAACAAGCAAAATATATTCTTCAAATCTTTCAAGACTAGATAACTAAAAATATACTGTGACACTCTTAAATTTTATGTATAGATTATATATTAACTATATACAGAAATAAATTATATATAAGAAAACATGTCAATAAACATACATATACTCACTTGTACAGACAAAAACCACACTCATAAAAGCACACAGTCACATATGTACACACACATACAAGAATGTATAGGCAAAATACAGAAGACAAGGAGAATTATGAATAAAATATTTAATGTAAATTGTCATAAACTTAAGTAAAAACAAATATTTCTATATTAGCAATAAATGAAATGGGTTATTTATCTGTTAATGCATAATTATCTTGCTAATTATATTTGTCAAAAATATTTGATATACTTTTTCACTGTATAGGATTCTGAGTGGTTTAAATATTTTATAATAAGCATATGTAACTTCCATTAATTAAAAAAAATTGAGTTTTTGCTTATGGTTCTGTTATAGATGTCCTAAACAGCTATTAAGATGGAGAAAATACATGAGGCAACATTTTTTTTGCATTGGACAATAGATAGAAAAGAGCTATGATAATTGATATAAGAGACATCATAATAATATAACAACTGCCCACGGTTCCATGCTTTGTCTGGGCCTGCCAGATTGGCCCTGTCCTGGGTGATAGCCCTACTCTTGGGAACCAAGATCCTGTTGATCCAGGTCCCTGAATATGTGCCCTCAGTGGCATTCTTCCTTCATTTCATCCCATCTCTGTTCCTTGAAGGCGAGCTGGCAGTGTTTCTGCTGACACAAAATTCTCAAAAACCTTGCTGATCATTCCTCATTATATTCTCCACTTCCTACAATGAGGGTCATCTTTTCTTCAGTTTCCAATCACATATTCTTTATTTCCACCTGAAACCTCACCAGAATATGTTCATATTTCTAGCAACATTCTGTTCATTATGATATGTGTATTTGCTAAGATGATAGAAGCTTCCTCTACAACCTCTTTTTTTCTTTCTGAGGCTTCGCTAGACTTATCGTTAACATTGTGTTTCTATAAACAGTCTTTTCGAGGCAATCTAGGCTTTTCCTATAGTGTGTCTCAAAACTCTTCCAGTCATCACTATTACCCAATCCAAAACTACTTCCACATTGTGAGGTATTTGTTAGAGCAGCACGCTACCTTTCATTATCCAAATCTATATTAGCATTTTAGGACTTTCATAACAAAGTACCCTAAACTGTATGGCTTAATATAACAGGAATTTATTCTCTAACCACTCTAGAGGCTAGAAAACATGAAGGAGTTGTCAGGCCATTCTTTTTCAAAGTCTCTAGGAAAGAATCTGTTCCATGCCTTTCCCTTAGCTTCTGGTGTTTCCAGGATTACTTGGCATTCCTTGTCTTGTAGTTGTATACCTCCAACCTCTGCCTCTGTTGTCATGTGCAGTTCTCTCCCTGTGTCTTCATAGTGTCTCCTTATGTGGTTCTCAACCTGTGGGTTGTGACTCTTTCACAAGGATCGCCTAAGACCATCGGAAAACACATATATAATTATATATTGTGTTTGTGATTAATCACTATGCTTTAATTATGTTCAATTTGTAACAATGAAATTGGGGGTCACCACAATGTGAGGAACTGTATTAAAGGGTCAGGGCATTAGGAAGGTTGAGAACCACTGCAAGGATACTAGTCATATTGGTTCAGGAGTCCGCCCTATTCCAGTGTAACCTTAACTACTTACATCTTCAATGACCCTATTTTCAAGTAAGGCCACATTCTGTGGTACTGGAGATTGATTTCAACATAACTTGTTTGGGGACACAATTAAACCCATAAAGAGTAGTGATGCATGTAACAACATGGATGAACTTCAAAGAGGTTAAGTGAAAGAAACCAGCCAAAAATGGTAATAGAAAGTTTTTCATATTATATCAAATACCCATAAATGGTATGTCTATAGACATAGACATAGGCATAGGCATAGGCATAGGCATAGGCATAGGCATAGGCATAGAAAGCATATTGATTGTTGCTACAAACTGAGGGGGTAAGAGGAGGAGGAGTAACTGCTTAATGAGTATGGGGTTGCATTTTAGAGTGATGAAAATCTTGCATGCTGGGAACCTCTAGTCTTGACTAGTACAACAAAATAAAGGATAGAAACAAAGGAGGGAAAAAAAGAAAGGCAGGACCAAGAGACAATTTACTAGTACTCTCCTGCTGCCATAGCAAAATGCCACAGACTGCGTGGCTTGAACAGCAGAAATTTACTCTTCACAGTTCTGAAGGCTGGAAATCCAAGATCAAACTGCTAACAGAGTTGGTTTCTAGTGAGACCTTAATCCTTGGCTTACAGATGGCCAGCTTCTCCCTGTGTCCCCACATGGCCTTATTCTGTGCATGGATATTCTCTGGTGTTCTTCCTTTTTTTTATAAGGACACCAGTCTTACTGTATTAGGGCCACACCTTTAAGATCTCATTTAACCTTGATTACCTCATTAACTAACTGCTCCATCTCCAAATACAGACTCACTGAGGACTCCAACATATAAATTTTTGAGGAAAATTCAGTTCAGAACAGAACTACATAGAAGTGGTGGTTGCATAACTTGTAAATATACTTAATGCCACTTTGTTGTTCACTTTAAAATGATTGTAGTATTTTATATAAATTTTACCTCAATAAAATATTAAAAACACATTTAAAGCATATTCTCTTTCATGTACTACATATAACTGTATTTGCAATTAAATTATGTTTAAGTATAATAAAGATTTGTTTGTATACCTTCAACCTTATTAAAATAAATATAATAATGTTTATTTCTTAAATATTTAATAACCGTGTGTAAATTGAATTGAAGATGTCATATGAGATTAAATTGTAGAGACTATAATGCAAGTTAAACCTCCAATTGAAAGATTGCTCTAAGGATGCTAAATCTAATATGTTTGATTTAAAATCTACTGTTTGAAAATAATTATTTGAAAGTAATTATATTCTAATTATGTGGCAGGCCATTATTATTGAATTTCCTCAATTATTTATGTTTAATTATGTAGCCATTGTTTATGTTAGAATAGGGTCAGTTATAAAATCTACAATCCAAGCTGTCAATTGTCTCAATATTTGCTGAAGTATAGTATTAATATTGGAAAATAAATCTAATTTTAAATAGCAATAATTATTTGTTTAGACTTAAGGAGTGACAAAATTTAAATTAGATCATGTCAGATAAGTAACCATCTCTATCATTCCAGAATGTTCCTTCTAGCTCCTCTAATTATCCATAACTTGTATCATATATTGTTAGGCTGGTAACTTTTCTGTTATTTTTGAGTACTAATCTATATAACTCAAAGATAAAATAAGGCTAATATTTCTTATATTTTAATGACTATATTTTTTCTAAATTTACACCCTGATTGTATTGTAAATAATAAGCTTTAAAGGTCACAGTTCAAAACTAAATTATTGAATTGATCAACAACACTATTTAAACTAAGTATTACTGTCCCATTCTTGGAAATATTGAAGATATACAGATTTCTGCCTCCTTTCTTTATCCACAACAGGATCTCAATGTTATGAGAAGATATATAATTAATAGAAATTTATAATATAAAATACACTTTTATGGGTCATCGGTGGGCAGTAGGTCCTCCCATGGGAAATTTTAGTTTTCAAAAACAATTCTGATTCATTCATAAAGGCCAAAGATAAATGGTGAGAAACAGTCTTTGGATTCTAACCAGAGACCTTTCTGTATGTGCTAAATCCTAGAATAGCTGTGTAGCAGTTGGTCTCCCTTGAATATGCAATTTATAATATTTTCTTAAATATCTGCAAGGCAAAATCTCACTGTCAATGCCCCAAAACAGTTCTGGCATACTGGAAACCTCTCGTCTTAACTAGTACAACAAAATGAAGGACAGGAACAAAGGAGGGAAAAAAAGGAAGGGAGGCAAAGGGAGAGGGAAAAAAAAGGAAAAAGGCAGGGAGAATGAAAAATGTAAGATCAGTCTATCAGATTTATCCCTAGAATACGTGACTAGTCTTTTGTCATCTTTTAGTTTGTCTTCTGTCATATCTCAGCTGTTGAACTATAAAAAATATTTCCATAATTACGGTAGTACTTTCTCAAACAGAGAACAAATCCTGCAAAAGTTATCTAAAAGAAGTTTAGTTGGAGGTAAGAAAAGGGGATAATAACCAAATTTATTCCACCACCTCACTATATATTTGATTTAAAAAGTGGTTATCTATTCAGTTCTTTTGCATGGTTACATTCTTTTTTCTCACATTTATTTATGCTCCTAGATATGACATGTGTTTTAGTAAACATTCCTAAGATTCTCAAAGTCCCATATAACTAGATCATAAACAAGAATAAAGCAAGAAGTCAAGACTTCAGGTCTCAACCTTAAGTAATATATGAGATGCTGGGTAACCAAATCCATCTTCATCACTTACTACTACCCTTGAAGCTAAGATCAAAGTTTTCATTTGAGACACGCAAACCTCCTTAACAAGAAAAGGCCAAGTAGTTGTCGTGGGCAGCTACTCTGGGTTCCTCAATCACCGTACAGAATGTTTTATCTTGGCCTCCTTACTTAATTCCTTCCTCTTTGACTTTCTAATGAAAAATTACTTCACTGTATTTACAAAGCGAAGGTCAGCCTGGCTTTGTAGTACAGGCAGAATAAGTATATATCAGATTAAGAGAGTATGCCATCATTTCTAATGAAAGGAAACTTAAATCTTATGTAGTCGTAGATATTTAGTGCTTTAAGAAATTTTAGGGATTATCTATTGCATGGTTTCACAAATCATGTGCTGGGCAAAACGTTACTATCTGACATTGCTAAATTATGGAAGTCACAAACACAAACACCAGATAATATCAGAAGTGAATCTGGACAGGTGGAGTGCTTTATTTTCCGTATTCTCTGTATTCTTTTTCTAAAAGCAGTGGTGATATCCAGTCCTATCTGAATTTTATCATGGTGGATTTGGACTCAATATTGCCAATCAACGTTTCTTTTAAGAGAAAATGGGTATTTTAAATTTTTGTGGACTGTCCTAATTTTCAAATATTAGCAAATATATCTTCATAAAGCACATCTCTGAGGCAGATCCAACCAATAAATTATCACTTTGTGAGCTCTATTTATTAAATGCCCAACCAAACAATGATCTCATGATTAGATATATGTGGGGGAATTTTTGGCATAAACGATGTAAAAATAATTATTTTGCCTCAAGACTTTAGATTCTATAACAATTAAATGGAATTGTGAATCCTAAAAGAGAATATCATGTTCAGAAAAATTCAGGAGGTTAACATTTGTGAACCCATTTTAGAACCATCAAGCTTAGTTGATTGGCTACTATATTAAAATCATTCATGTTTTCCAATTTTGCAGACAAATTTTAAAAAGTGCCTGAGGAGCTTGCCAGCAAATACAAGGGACATGTGTCTAATGGGAGACTCTTAATATATTCAAATACATTTTTTAAAAATGTTATGTTATATACTCTCTTAAGAAAGCAACGTATTCTCCCCTGAAGACTGGCTGCCTTATTTTGAGTATTAATCCATGAATATATGATGGCCCAGTCTTATTGAACATTCAACTCATATAAAGAATTCCCCATATTCTGTTTTCAAGCTCTCCAATTATTATTGTCATGAAGTTTCTTCGTCAGGGATATAGACAACCACTTTAACCCGTTTATATAGCAGTTATGAATCTCATTGTAAATTAATAAGTGGATAGATATACTGGTTTTTAACATTATTCTCTTGTGACTTTGCTAGCATATTTTAGCATACTCACTTCTAATCAAGTTTATAATAATGACAAAATTAATAATGACCAAATATGGAGCAATTCTGAGAACCAAAGCTTAAAATATGTAGATCACTTCAAATTTTACATTATGGGGAACTACCTCTCTTACCTAGACAGCCAGCAATACCCAGACTTTTGTGGATTCCTTGTGTTATCCACTTTTGAAATACATTTTAAAGTGAAGTACTAGAAAAAAAAGTACAAATAGAAATTTAGGATATTCTGAATATATAGTAATCACGTATTGTATATCATGTATAACAATTTATAAATTCTTGGAAGATTTATAGTAATAATTTAGAATTTCCAAATAATAAATTTAAGTGATTTTGAAGTGAAAAAAACCTTTAACATTTTATTCAAGTAATTGATGTTACACAAGACTAAAATATTCTCAACAGTAATAACAAAAATATTTTACCAAAGAATGCTATTTTGGTATTACAGTTTGGCTGTATAGAAATAAAAATAAATTTTATATAATTAAAATTAATTCCATAGAATTAATTGATAAGTGCCAAATTTCTTTTTAAAATCTTTCCCAGTAAAAATTTAAGAAGTACTACAAATGCTTAAGATATTATGGTTGAGTTACAAATAGTTTAGAATATATGATTGGATATACTTTTGCATAAAGAGGTATATTCTGATCAAAAAAGAATAATGAAAAATTACATATGTCTCTAGGAACTTGACCTTCCATTGTCACTCTTAGTTAATTGCAAAGTAAGTATTACATCTTAATGTGTTCTTTGTGAATTTATTAGGTTTTATGAACTTGTAAAAGTTCATTATTTCTATAAAATGTATAACTAAAATTCACTCATTTGCTAAGAATTATTAAGTGCTCATTATATGATAGGGTAGGTATTAGGAATTAAGAAAACACCCCCCCCCCATGAAAAAAAATAAATTTAAGAGTAAAAAACCAAAATATAAATATCAACAACAGCAAAGCAGAGGTTCCCTTAATGAACAAGGATAGAAATTGATATATATAGCCAGTGGACAAGAAAGATTCCCATTATTATTCCCAAGTAGATTAAAATATAAAAATCACAACATATTAGGTCAAAGCGAAGCAGTGGTACCTAATTAAGGGCTTTGTGAGCCATGTTCAATGTTTGGGCAAATTGGGACAATGAAGACTTTTAGGTAGGGAAGAAATAATTAGATCATTGTGTTCAGCACGATGGAAAACATAGCAAGGGCTTATATGAGTCACATTGATCATGTATGTGTTTATTTCAGTAACTCAGTTCTGAATCTCATTAATTTTGTGAATGATGTATACAGTGTTGTGCAAACTATTCCTGTACGACAAATTTGGTTTGTTTTGTAAATAATTTTACTGGAGTACATCACAGATATTTGTTTTTTGCATTGTCTAAGGCTGTTGTCATACTGTAAGAGCAGAGTTGAATAGGTGAGACAGAGATCACATGACTTACTATTTGACCCTTCATAGATGCTTGCTGACCTTTGCTATCGTTGATAACTGTAGCCATGTTGATGAGAATATGTAGGGAGGATGTATGAGCTCTGAAGAGCACTTAGAGTTGATCTCCAAGGTGTTCTTAAATTAAAAATGGCAAAGGAAAAAGACCACATGGTATAATGAAATGGGGGGAGGAGGGGGATGGTGGTCAGATATCTAGTAAGAAAAAATCAGAGCCTCTGGTGTTATAGGAGGCAAGGCACTTTAGTGGCTCATGGGAGAAAAGGGCTAAGTGTCAAACTTTATCAAAATTCAAATGAGGTATAAACTCAGAACTAGTAAACAGTGACTGGTATCTTGATTAAGAGTACTTTCTATAGACTAAGAAAGTAAGAAGTGAGTAGTATATGAAGAATGAAAGGAAGGCTGAAAAACAGAAAGATAATTTGTAAACCTATCTTTATTTGAGGAGTATGTAGGATGAAAGGAAGTTTTTGTAAAATTTATTTTTATAGCAGAAATGAATGAAAAGGAACGGGAGGGAGAAGAGAGAGAGAGAGAGAGAGAGAGAGAGAGAGAGAGAGAGAGGAGACATGAAGGCTGTACTTCAACCATGAGATCACTTTGTTGGTGGGGATTAAGCAACTTGGGTTTATTTGCCAGGCAGTGGAGTTTCTCTACCAGCTGATGGTAGAAATTAACTGCTCTGTATCTGGGATGCTGAGCCCAGTGAGAAGCTCCAGTTATCCCACTCAGTAAGGAAGTGACAGCCCAGCATCACGTGCAGGGAGTCGGCCTCACTGGCACTAAAGCTGTTGCCTGCCTCCTTCACAAAGTCCCCTGAGTGGCGGAGGGATGAAGCTGGGCACCCTGGCAAGCTCATACTTTGAGGGCCCCGTCACACTGTAGCCTGCAACACCCACTTTGGTGGCACAGCAGAGGCCAGTGACGCCGTG
This sequence comes from Myotis lucifugus, assembly GCF_000147115.1. NCBI lineage: Eukaryota > Metazoa > Chordata > Mammalia > Chiroptera > Vespertilionidae > Myotis > Myotis lucifugus. Next base: position 18,709,612 of record NW_005871048.1, read on the forward strand.
GCCCAGTGCACATGGGCTTGCTCTGGGTGTTCAAGTGCTGCAAAATATGGGTCGGGGACCACCTGCTGGCCAGGTCTCCCGACCCCAGAACAGCCTGGAATCGAAGGACATGGTCCTGAGCTTGATGGGGCTGACCTAGGCCTTGGGGTGCTAATTCTGCACCCAGAGCTCATTCACATCCATAAATTGCCTGATCTCCCCCAAAGAGACTTGGAAATTAGTTGTGGCATTATGTTTATATTAGCAGTAACTAGGATACACTAGGAAAATTGGAACAATTATTAACTAAAACCCAGGAGACCCATTTCCAGACTTTTTACCCAGTAGCTGTGACCTTATTTTTTCACTAAACAATCAGAAGTTGTAGTTGCTTATCTTGGGGGGTCTTTTTCTTATTTAAAATATGAAAGTTTCATATTAAGTAATCTTTAAATTATCTGAATTTTTCAATATGTTTCTTCTGCATGAATTATTTGGAGTCAGAGCCAGCAGGAATCACTTTGAATATCTTATTCCCTTTTTTATTGTTAATGTATTTGATCTGATAAAAGGTACATTTCTAGTTTCAGAATGGAACCAAATCAATGTCTGCCACCTTCACAGATGTTTACAGACATGAATATCACAGAATATAGATAAAACACAACTCTCATTCTACCCTCTCAAATAGGAGAAGAGAAAAAGGAGAAAAATAGGGATTCTAATAGAGGGAAAAGTAAAAGCTGTACTGCTATTTCAAGCTGGATTGTTTCATCAGTGAGTCAGCAATGTTGACTAAAAGTAGAAAGCCTAGAAATGGGTCAACTGACTTTTACTTAGGTATTGGTCCACTTTATAGTGTACCACAGTTACAGAGAGTATAAACTTACTTTATAGATTAATCTAAAAATCTATAGAGCTTTTCCCCTTTTATGTTAGGCTAAAGTATCAAATACAATGAATTCATTGTAAATGTTTACAGAGTCTTGTTTTCAGTGAGTCTCAGACAAGTTATCTGAGTAGATTGGCTGGTTTGATGTTTTCAAGAATTAGAAAGTTGAGAAAGAAAAAATAAAGCGACTGGGACAGTGTCACAGAAATAACATATCAGAGCTTTATTCAAACCCAGGTCTGCCTAACTCAAGAACCTATATTCTTAATACTGCATTAAGTTGGTTTCAATGATAGGTATTCATCATAACATCAGTTGTATTTATCACTATTTTTGAAATGATAGGTATTACATATGCCAGAAATACCTGAGGTGGTAGCTGGATTCTTGAGTTCGCTGTCTCTAAGTCCTAGATGCTATCCCCACCTATCTCCATGCGTATCTGCTTTTCACTAGGGTTTTCATTGATCTACAAAAAGAGAATTTTTTGTCCTTGATTTTATCCCTGAAATTTCTATTTTTTATTTCCTTTTTGTTTAGATGACAAATGAAATTAATGCCCACTCATTAACTTAGCAAAAGCTGTACTCTTCAACACCAGGAATCCAGAATTTAAATGTATTACCTTTTTTTATTGAAGAAAAAAAAAGACATTTTATGTGTTTCCAATCTTGTTAGTTTTACTATTTAACTGATTTTCTTCAGCATTTATTTAGTAACATTTGGTTTTTACCTTAGATATATTACATGTTCTACATCATTAAAATATGACAATGGTGCTGGGAAAATATTCCCAGCACAAGAATGAAACTAGACTACTGTTTGTCCCCATTTACAAATAAACTCAAAATGGCCCAAAGACCTAAATATAAGACCTGAAATAATAAAATACATAGAAGTAAATATAACTACTGCACTTATGGACTTTGGTATTGGAGAATATTTTAGGAATTTGATTCCAAAGACAAAACATAAATGAATGGGCCTATATTAAACTAAAAAAACTTCTGCACAGCAAAAAAAAAACAAAACAAAACAAAACAAAACAAACAAACAAAGAAACACCAACAAAACAAGAAGGTAACCATCCCAAAGTGAAAAGGTAATTTGCAAACAATAGCTCCAAAGAGGGGTTAATAGCCAAAATATATAAAAAACTCATACAACTCAACACCAAACAAACAAAAGCATCTATTTAAAAAATGGGCAAAGGAACTGCACAGACACTTTTCCCAATCAGACATGCAAATGGCCAAAATATTTATAGAAAAATGCTCAACTTCACTAGCTATTAGGAAAATGCAAATCAAAACTACAGTGAAATTATACCTCACACCTGTCTGAATGGCTGTTATCAACAAGACAAGTAAAAACAATATTTGGAGAGGTTGTAGAGAAAAAGGAACTCTCATTCAGTGATGTTGAGACTGAAAACTGGTACTATGGAAAGCAGATGGAGGCTCCTCAAAAATATAAGAAATAGGGTCACCATATGACCCAGCAACCCCTCTTCTGGGAATCTACCTGAAAAAATTTTAAAAATACATTTATTTGCAAAGATATATGCGCTCCTATATTCATTGCAGTATTATTTATATTGGCCAAGACATGGAAACAACCAAAGTGTCCTTCGATAGATAATTGGAAAAAGATGTGGTACATATCTATAGTGGAATGCTACTTAGCCATAAGGATAAATGAAATACTGCCATTTGTGACATCATGGATGGATCTTGAGAATATCATGCTAAGTGAAATAAGTCAGACAGAAAAAGTTAAGAACCATATGATTTCACTCATATATGGGATATAAAACTGAAAGCAACAAATGAATAAACAAGAAAAATAAAAAAAGCAACAACTCATAGACATAGATAACATTATGATGTTTTCCAGAGGGAAGGGGTTGGGTAGTAAAGGATAAAGGGGACCAAAAATATGGTGACTGAAGATTTGAGTTTGGGTGGTTGGCACACAATGCAAAATACAGATCATGTACCATTAATTGTACACATGAAATCTATATAATCTTATTAACAATTAACAATAAATTTAATTAAAAATAAAATTAAAATGCCAAAAATAAAAAAGAAACTTTACACCTGAAAATTACATTATGTTATTAACCAGTTATCCCCTCAAATTTTACTTTCTAAAATGTTTCAAAATATGACTTAATTTGATAATTTTAATACTACTTTTGGCTCATAAATTTATTTTTTAATGTAATTAATTGAAAGTTAAAAATAAAGTCACCTCTACCATGGACTTAGGTCGTCCATGTTTGAATTTTCAGTCCAGTAACATATTGGAAAGCTTACATTATCAGCTTATCATGTCTAAGCTCTCATTTCCTTACTTATTCATGATAATGATACCTTCCTTACGGTGACATAGTATTAACATGGTAATGTAAACACATTGATTTTATTGTCATTTTTGACAAATGTTTACTAAACATTGGCTTTATACTATTAATATTAAATAATTATTAAAATAAAGCTATTTCAAAATTTAATTGAGAGTTTACATTTCAGAGTGAAGGCAATTTTATAAAGTATTATCTAGTCCTGGGAAAATAAGTGATCTTTCTCTCTCTGTCTCTCTCTCTGTCTCTCCCTCTCTCTCAGTGAGATATCTTTATAAGTGACTTTTTACCAGCAGCCCTTTAGGTAAAGCTTTTCTTGACTCTAAATTGCTCTGAAAGATTCATCTGATTTTTTAAGTTCCTGCAAGCAACTTTGCAACTGAAATTAAAAATTCTACTGACCATGTGTCATCTCAGATTTACTTCCAGAGGAGGAGAAGATAATCAAGGATGAATAGGAAGTTGGCTACAGAAGTGTATTGCAATAAACAAATGTGAAAACATAATGAAAGGAAAGAACTGCATTCAAGTGCATGATTAGGCTTTGCAGCAAAATTTGTTGCTCTTCTGAAATGGACACTAATTTCATTAGTTCACTTAGTTAACTTGAAGTCAGTTTTAGAGTTGAAAATTTCAGCTCCTAAATCAACCTGAACATTTGTTGTAAAATAAAGATGGCTTTTTTTTTTTTTTTTTGGTATAGGATGCCAGTGGTCTCAAACTATACAGTATATAGAAAAAAAACATTGATTAGGTCTTTACTGCATCTAACACATTAAACTTGTATTATCAGTTATTTTGTATATGCTTTAGTTTCCAATTACCTAGCATGTTATTTTGCATATATTAATATAATTTTATAAATAGCTTTATATTCTTCTGCTATGCATTAAAATGCACAGATGGAAGGAGCAAAATAATGAATAAGCCCTACTTTGGAGGAAAAAGAGCAAGACTCAAACTAAATGTCATCATAATTTGATAGATATGCTTTACTTTATATATGAAACATTGGACTATTTAGTCCATTTATATTTGTAATTACATTGATGATGTTAAAATAGGTTTTTTATTTGACATATTGCATTATTTTTTTCCTTTCTTTGGAATCAATCAATCAATTATTATTATTTTTTATAATGTGTTCTCTCTGTGTTTTCCAATTTGCTTTAGAGGTTAAGTTAGACATTATATGTATATCTTTGCATTATGAGAGTACAAAATTTGAGGGTAATAAAAATATAAGTATTTATTTTGCCTCTTTTCAACAGTGCTAGATAGAAACTTCAAACATTTTATCCCCATGGGCTCTACTCACATCTTTTGTTTCATTCTTGCAATGCAGTTTAATTTTCATATATTTGAGGTCATATAAAACATCGCTATTAATATTTTAAATTGTCAATATTCATTTATATTCACCCATATATTTAAGCTTTACAATGCTCTTGAATCCTTCATGCACTTCCATGTTTTTATGCAGAATATTTTTTTCTGTTGAAGAATCTGCTTTATATTTTCTTTCAACACTTCAAAGATGCTAATCCACTGTTTTTTCGTTTCTTCCACATTGTTTCTCCAAATAAGTTTTTTTTTTCTATTTTCAAGATTTTTTCTTGGTGTTTGGTTTTTGGCAGTTATTCCAAAGTGACCAATGCTTGATGGCACAAGATCAATTCATGGATATGTGATCCATTCCAAGTGTAATTTGAATGTAAAAGAATACAAAAAGTGCCATGTATGCTTTCAACATCCAAATTACCATTATCTTTATAAAACTGCCACTTGTCAATTATTTTGTATATCTAAGAAAAATATCCCTTTATCTTAAAAGATTATCTTTATCCTATTTTCCTCCATTTTCTTCTATATAATTGTTTGAACTCAGATTTTCTTCATGTAACTCTTCCAAAACAAAATATTACAACAGATTGATTTTGGAAGCTTATGTGATAATCCAGATACCTCCTAATAAACCAGATATGAAAGATATTTATAAAAATATGAAGCAATTAATTATAGCATTAATTATATTTTGTTTTGGGACACACAGTTATGTTTTGTAAATATATAATATGTTACATTAAGAAATGATTATGTTATTAGTATTTTAAAAATTTATTGAATGCATATTTTGAATACTTCTGTTTTAATTTCTAATACATTAAACATGCATACACATGCAACTCAGAAAGCACATTGGGATTACAGTATCTTTAAGAATATAAAGTTTGAAAAATACACTTTTAGATGTGCCTTCATATGTTTTTGTATTATTTTGATTGAGAGCCACAGAACTTCATGATATTGTTTATCTATTTTGGAAACTTCTCAAGCATGAATTATTCTAATAGTGTCCTCCTCAATTCTATTTCATCTATTTCTGTGATTCCAATTAAATATATGTCAAATATTTCCCCTGGTTCTCCATGTCATATATATATATAGTATTTTTTTCTCTCAATGCTTCAGTATGTATTTTTAATTGACTTATCTTCCAGCTCAGTAACCCTATCATTGGCTGTCTATTCTATTTTTATCCATCTATTGAGTTCATAATCTTTTAATTAACATTGTTCACTTTTAGAATTTCTACTTGAATCTTTTGTATCTGTAGGCATTCCTCATGTTATACAATATTTTTAATTGAAGCTCTTGCATATCAGAACTGTGTCTGCTTTGACAGCTCTCTTAGTCACTGGGACTATGCAGAGCAAAGACTCGGTTTTAACATGCACATGCTTCAGTTAGTACAGTGTTACAAAAAGTGAGGACTTCTGGTATTCCAATTTTCTACTGATATTTTCATTTATTTTCTTGAACATAATTATACAGAATGTGGCAAAAGTAGGTTTACAGTTATTCCTTGGAATATAAAACAATAATTAGTAAATAATAGTACAAGAATAAATTATTTTGAATACTCACAACTGAAAACCTACTTTTGCCAACACCCTGTATTTTTTAAAACTTTTTCGTTGTTAAACCGGTTTTTACGGCAGTAAATTAAAAATGCTAGCATGTGATGAGATAAGTTACTCTATAATGTAACTTCACTACATCACTGCTTGATTCAGTGTTTTTAATATCAAGAATTACAGTGACAGAAGCAGTGTATTAATTTACACTCTAGCAGCAGTTCTTTCTTTATCTTCTTGACTTTATCAATATTAGTTTTAAGATATCACATCTTTTCATGTATAGTATAAGAACCTTACAAGTATAGTATACTTCCATTTCTCCCATCCTAACTTTTGTGCTATAACTATCATATCATTTGCTTCTATATATTTTATAAATTTCTTAATGCATAGGTATTATTTTTTCTTTTAACAGGAAATAAGCCATCCACTGATGCAAATAATAAGAATAAAGATATTTTATATTTTGTCAGGTATTATCAAATAAAGTATCATACTTCTTTTGCCTAAAGAGTTTCATTCCACATTTCTTATAATGCAGGTCTTCTGGTAATTCACTATTTCAGCTTTTGTGTGTCTGAACACTTTTAAGTTGCCATTAGTGTGAAACATGTTCATTAATTTTAGGAATCTAAAATAAAACAAAAATGTATCATTTAAAGTTGGTAGTTTCTTTTCTATCTTATTAGAATATTTAAAGAGACTTCTCTGTATTCTGGTTTGTATTTTTCTGACAAGGTCTCTGTGTCATGCTTACTTTAGTTCCTCTGTACATATGTATCACTTTTCTGCAGATGCTTTAAAAATTTTACCCTTTATCATCAGTTTTAAGTAATTGATTATGATGTTCCCTATTGTAATTTTTTTCATATTTAAAATATGTTGTTTTTCACTGAGGTTCTGGGATTATGAATTTATATAGATTCACTATTTTTTCAAAAAAATAATAAGACACTGTTCCATTTAAATTTTTTTCAAAGATTTTATAAACCCTCCTTTTCTCAGGTACTTCAATTACCTGTAAAATATGCCACTAGAAACAGGTCATTGGTGCTCTCATTTTTTTCCCATTCCTTTTTTTTTTAAATCCCCTGAGTTTCATTTGGATAGTTTTTATTGCTTTGTCATCAAGCTCATTAATTTTGTCTAACTTGTCCTTATTCCCTTTTAAAAAAATCTCAGATGTTTTCATTTTCATCTTTGAAAGTTTGATGTGGGTATTTTTTTTCTATCTTCCATGACTTTATTTGACATATTCCACCTTTCCTTTAGCTTCCTGAAATTATAGAATAAGGTTACAATAACTGTTTGAATGTCCTTGTCTACTAAATCTGCCCTGAGTGTACTTTCTTGGTTGGTTTTAATCGATTTATTTTTCTCATTATGAGGCAGCTTTTACTGTTGACTTACAAGCCTGACAATTTTGATGGCATATCAGATACTTTATTTTTACATTTTTTAGGGGCTGATTATTTTTGTATTACTGGCATTATAAATATTTGTATGCTTTGTTCTAGAAAGTGATATTTTTGTAATCCTATGAATATTATTCAACTCAAACTTTTTTTACCTGATTTTAATTTTTGCTAGGTCGAACTAATTTTTCTAGGAATGTTTTTCCTCACTGTTGAGATGGAATCACCTGAGTTCTCTAGATACTTCCCTATGAATTATGGGATTTTCCACGATGGTGTTTTGGAACAAAAACTATTATTGATGCTGTGTGAGATTTCTAATTATTTTCTCTAATCATTTAGGTGGTTCTTTATCAGTAATGTGTAATTTCCTTCTCACATGCAAATACTACTTAACGGATGCCTTGAGGCAGAGTCTCATGAGATATTGGGAGATCTCTTTCTGTACAGCTCTGTGTCCTATGGGACATTCTCATGTGAACTTGTCCAGCTCGGCTTCTCTGGACTAATAACTGCCTCTGCCTAACTCTTGAGATCATGGAGCTTCACTTGAGTTCCCTCACCCTGCACTGGGTAACGGAAACTTTCCAGGCAATAAGTTGAGACAATTTTAGGATTTTGCTTGTTAGTTTTTTCTTCCCAAGATCACTGTACTGCATTGCTTAATGTTCAGAGTATTGAAACCACTGTTTCGTATATACAGGGGAGGGTAAAGAATCCGTTATATTTGCAGTAAAGCACAATATCAAGGAAACATTTACCACACTGAGTATCTCTTTCTAGAACTTACATCTTTTTCTCATATGGATGTTTAAATATCCCCAGGATTCTTCAGACATTTTCTCCTGTCCTTACTCAACGTCACTTTTAGTTTAAAACATGTTTAAATATCTTTTCCCATCTAAAGTATCTGAGACAAAGGCTTCCATTTGTTTAATAGCTGTCTCACAATATTTCTTTGGTTCACCATATGAATGTGTATATGATCACCTGATGTATAAAGTATAATTCTAGCAAGACAGAATGTGGAAATATAATTTTTATTTTGTTACAAATGTGATTTCATCACATGCTACTACATTAAGAAAATTCTAAAAAATAGATCCAGAGACATAGAAGCAGGGAACAGACTGTGGAATCACAAAGGGAAGATGGGGGAGGGTGGGTAGGTGGTTAGAGATCAACCAAAGAACTTGTATGTATATATGCACAACCCATGGACACAGACAGCAGGGTGGTGAAGACCTGCGTTGAGGGGCAGGGGTAGGCTAGAAGGGGTCAGTAGGGAGAAAAAAGAGGACATACGTAATACTTTCAACAATAAAGATTTTTTTTAAAGAAAAATATAAAATATAACCTTTTACTTTTTAAAAAATGAATGTATTTTAGATTGGTAAACTACTTCAGACCCTTTTTATATTCAAAAATAGTTTACACAAAAGACACTTAGTTTGTTAATGTTGTATATTAAAATATCAAAACTTTATCATAAGAATTTAATATACACACCCAGAGCTTTATAGTCCAAGAAATTTACAGAAGAAACTAGAAACACTTGGTGCTAATTAACTATGTAAAGAGGATTAAAAAGTGCTTAGAGATAACCTTTGCCTTAATCAGTAGTAAATTTATTTAAAAAGTTAAGAAAAGGGAAGGAATATGATAAGAGCGATTTTGCTAAAGTGGGTATTTAAGAAAAATGTTTTGATTATCTAAAGTCTATGGGCAATACGCTTTCTGGTGTTCTTTTAATTATTGGAAAGGAAGCTGTGAATGGCCCCCAGCAGGAGTGTGGATTTATCATTATGCGTATAGAATAGAAAACTTCACTTGGGCTTTTAAGATATATTCTTGCATGAAAAGAAAAGACCTAGTAAGCAGTGCAAATGTGGCTTAAAATACTCTGGCTCATAGTCAAAGGGTAAGCAAAAACATTACATATGGCATATACACAAGAAATATGTGTTGTTGATGGCAGGGGGGCAATATTAGTAAGCTGTAGATACTGCCATGAGAAAGGTAATATTTTGAGTACTTTATGAGTGATAAAAATGACATTGCATAATTATCCACACTTATTTTTGAGGAGTCCGAAAGATTTATTGGTAAGCACTCCTCATTTAGACAGAAACCTTACATTGCCACAAGGCATGTCACATTGACATAGTGTTTCTGCGGAAGCCTGCAGCATAGAGTGTAGTAACTACAGAAACAGCAAGTATTAATAGAACCTTCATCCATCTGGTCTTTTGAGATAGTTTTAAGTTTCATTAAGCTTTTATTGGAATTATGACAACTGTCCCAGTCTATTTTCAGAAGCTTGACTGTCCTGTTGCTCATGAATTTTATCAGGGGAAAAGTGCTGATTCAAAAGTGCTGTTCTAAATGACCAAAGGCTAACATTTTGTAGAAGATTGTGGATACCAAAAGTGACAGCTTTTTGCCATGCTTATTGGGTTAAATTGTATCTTCTGCCACTGGAAGGCGATGTGTTTCACATTAATCGTACCTGCTTTAGACATCTTTATGTATTTTTTAAACTATTTTTCTTAGGCTACTCCCCCAAATTATTTAGTTTCTCATACTCACCCCATAATAATGATGCTGACCGTTAATTTGATCAATAGCCAGATCTTTAGATCTGACAATATCTCACCATGTAAGCATGACTAAAATATTTCTGTATCATCAAAAGAAATGGTGGCTTTGTCCTAATGGCTAAGCAACAGTTTAGAATTCATTATTTAATATATGTTCAATAATTGATTTTGAAAGTTTAAAAATTATTGAATATTAGTGGTTTAGATTCTTCAAATTTAAAATCAGGATAAAATTTGTTGTAGTTAAATTACCTTAATGGTGTTGAACTTGATGAAATGTAAAGAAGAATTTTCTGATAAGATTGTAGATAACTTGATTTCAGAGAAAATGTTTTCATGGCTATGTAAAATAATGGCATCATTTTCTGACAATTTTTTTACTTAATTTTTAAACAAGTAAAACAAAATCACTGCTTTGAGTCTAAACATATTTTGAAATAGTTTAACAATGTTTACTAAGATTTAATACTTAGTCCTTTGATTGTCAAGATATAATAAATGCAAATTTAACAAAATTTTAACTGTTGAAAACCATGCAGAATTATCAAACCATTTGTAGAATAGGAGAATTTTTCATTTCAGTATGATGAATAAATACTATGATTTAAAGCTAAACTTAAAGTCTATGGATAGGAAACATGCTCACATTAGTAATGTTATTTACCTCCTAAATAGTAAAACAAAAGGAAACGCTATAACATTATAACATTTTACCAGCATTATATAAATTTCTAGTATTCATTTGTGATCTTTTATTAGACATCCTAATATTCTGTTATTGAATTGCCTTAATAGCATCACAGTCTGTATCCTATTACTGATTTCCATGAACAGCATGAGACAATTGGGTTTTTGTAATGCAGTTTTAGATCAAAGTGGTTTATCATATAAATTGCTATCCATAGGAGTAGATAATTCTGATGAGATTTACCTCATTTATTTCTAAGAAATAAAATCGTATCACTTGATTTTACAAAGCATAATTAAAATGTTAATTGAAAATACTGTGCTACATGTATACTGCCTGTCATCTCACTTTTTCAGAGTTCTGCCAGTATTTTAAATATATCTTGAAAGGGCACAATAACAGCAAGACAAGGCCTTTGTGATCGTTATAGCCAATGTTGTAGACCAACTGGGACTTTCCCTCTTTGTATTTATGAAAATAATAAATAGTAAGTGAATATAGAGTTATGAAAATTGATAAAGGCATTAGTAAAAATTGACAGAGACATTAGAGTACATAGTGTTTATTTGTGGTTTTATGTTTTATAGGTAGAGATAACTGTATGTATTAACTCTTTCTTTATGGCACTATGCACTGTGTTAATCTTACAATATACATACTAATTTCTTATTGTCTGAATTAATGTAATTTCACATAGACAAAAGACTAGCATAAACAGTGAAATAATAACACATTTTATAATTTTTGTTTTTAAACCTTTGTTTTCTGTTAGAAAAAAATAAAACTAAGATATAATGTTTCCGGTCAAAATAACTGAAACTAATCAATATTAGTGAACTATTTTAAAGTATATAAAAGTAATCACCCTTTATCAAAAACCATAATACTGCAAGTTCCTTTTATAGCTGTATTCAGTAATGTGACTTTAGATTCTCCTCATTATAGGAACATGGCAATTTTATATTAGTGTTATAAATCAAAGGAAAATGTTCTACTTATAACACTAAAAAACAGGTTTGGCCAGTGAAAGAATCTTCTGAATTGCTACCAATCAAAGAGAATATTTTATTATAAATGTTATCAAATTAAAGAGAACAGAAAGTTATTAGTCCAATAATTAAGCAGGTGTTTTATCCTTATTTAAAATAGTCTGGCTGGCATGGCTCAGTGGTTGAGCATCAACCTATAGTATGAACCAGGAGATCATCGTTCAATTCCTGGTCAGGGCACATGCCTTGGTTGAGGGCTTGATCCCCAGTGGGGAGTGTGCAGGAGGTAGCTGATCAATGATTGTTTCTCATAATTGATGTTTCTATCTTTCTCTCCCTCCTCCTTCCTCTCTGAAATCAATAAACATATATTAAAACAAATGAAATAGTTACATTAATAAGAACATTAGACATTACAAAATGTTTTAAATTTTCAGATTTACACTGAGAAACAGATAAAAAAAGGCATAGGATATAAAGTACATATTTACTTATATGGATGAAATATGCTCTTATTACCATTTTCCACACTATATTTTTGTGTTTATTTGTTTTATTTTGCTTTCATAACAAGCTATGGGATGATCATACACTTATATTCTCTAAGCTGATGCTGGCACAGACCTTTTTTCTCCTAAAAGTTTCCCCACAAAAAAAATAATGTTTTTCATTAGACAAATTGTGGACTTGTAGTTTTCAGGAAAAATAAATGAATTTTAATGGACATATATTTTGCTCAGTACTTTATGAATTAACCGTTCATATGCACCCAGTTTGTTGAGCATGAACATAACATATGCTATATTACCAGTTGTAAGTCTTTTAATATTCTCACACATTATTGAAATGCAAATAATACAAATAGTAAAATCTTTTTTCTTTAAATTTTAAATTAAGTTTATTGGGGTGACATTGGTTAATAATTATATAGGTTTAAAGTATACAATTATACAAAACATCACCTGTATATTGCATTGTGTGCCCACTACTCAGTCAAATCTTTCGTCACTACAGATTTGACCTTCTTTAAACAGTGAATTTTAAAATGTTTTATCTTCAATATATACTTCACTTTTCCATTTGTATTTATTCTCTGATGGTTTACTTAAAAGCTCATTGGGAGGATAGCTGTTATTTTCAGCACCTCCTTGATCCTTCCTTGTAGCTCACTGAAAGCCAGAATGGAGGAAATGAGTCAAGTCTGATATAATTTAGCTGAAGCTGAATTTTCCTTTAACAAATCTTATGAGGAAACAATAGCAGATAAAGTTTTCTTGAAACTTAGGGACTCAAAACAACCTTGAACAATGTATTATACACATTCAGTTTCCCATCAAAGAGCATGGCATATCCTTCTATCAATTAATGTATCTTTAAAATTCTCTTAACAATGTTTTATAGTTTCATCAAATAGGTCTCCCTTATTTTCTATCAAGTTTATTTTGTATTACATCATATTTACTGATGCTATTTAGTCATTTTATTTTTCTACATTTTAGTTATGTTTACTATAGAATGTAGAATTAATATTTTATATGAATTTTATTATACAACATTGTTAAATCAATTTTAATGTGTGTTTATTTATTTATTTATTTTAAATATATTTTATTGATTTTTTACAGAGAGGAAGGGAAAAGGATAGTTAGAAACATCAATGAGAAAGAAACATCAATCAGCTGCTTTCTGCACACCCCCTGCTGGGGATGTGCCTGCAACCAAGGTACATGCCCTTGACCGGAATTGAGCCTGGGACCCCTCAGTCTGCAGGCTGATGCTCTATCCACTGAGCCAAACCGGTTAGGGCTAATGTGTGTGTGTGTGTTTTTTAGATTATTTAGAATTATATACATAGCCAATTATGTTTTCTGATAAGAAAGGGATTATTACCACTTTTCTAATTCGGAATTATTTTTCTTGCTTTATTGCACCAGCTAAGACCTCTAGAGAAATGTTGAATAGAAGATCTGATGTTGACACTTTTGTTCTTTTTCTTGGTCTTTGGGTAAAAGCAGTGTTTTATCATTAAGTTTGAAATTAGGCATAGCTTTTTCATAAATGTTTTTTGTCAGGTTGATAAAGTGTATTTATTCCTGTTTTGCTTAGTGCTTTCTATCATTAATAGATGTTGAATTTTGCTAATCCCTATTTCTGTAGTTACTGAGATGATCACAATTTTTTCTAGTTTTATGATATGGTGTATAAAATGATTTAAAAATATTATTTAAAGTTTACATATACAGGATAAAATCCACTTGGTCATGATATATTGTCTATTTACATATTGAAAATTTGACTTACTCGTAATATTTTTAGGAGTTTTTACATCTGCTCATGGAGGATATTGATCTATAGTTTATTTTCAATGCCTCCATCTTCTCCCTGATCTTGGCATCATAAGTCTTCACTGCATTGTTAGCTTTCTGATTCCTTTAAATGTCAGCCTCCACCTCTCCTAATTGCACTTAGTGGAACAATTAGTCTGAATTACCTGGTTATATTACAAAAACATTAAAGAACTTCTTCTTGGTTATTCTTTCTCAGTTGGAGATGCTGATGAAAGAAGTCAACTTGAAATTGACTCTTATCACAATACTATCTAAAAAGGAAATAGAACTGTATAATATCCTCTTAGCTTTAGCCTAAAATATGTATGTTTAATTACCTGGTTAACTCTACATTGAAGAGGAGAAATTCTCAAAACACTAAAGGGCTTTAGTGTGTAAGGGTAACACTGATTTCTGAAAATAATAACAGTCCAGGAGAAGACATGTGAGATAGGCAATTATATAAAACTTGCTGCTGTTTGCCCCTGGTTTTTCTAATGTAATGCTGATTTTTGTTTCCTGCTCCTTTGCATGTTTGCAATAGTTCTGTTCTGTATACTATTGTTACACAACAAATTATGGTTCTATGAGACATTTGCTATAAAAATTTTATTATACCCAAGGATTTCTTTTAAGTCAGGCATTTGCATACAGCACATAGAGATGGCTTTTCTCAGCTCTAAGTTTGAAGCTTCCACTAAAAATACTTGCCTGCTTATTTTATTCATCACCTCAAGCTATTGAAAACCTGCACTTAAGAAACCTGGGCTCCCATTTGTTTCAGACAAGTTGGAGCAAATATATATTGAAGAGTCATAGCCAGTTCAAAGCCATGAAGAGCCATGGCCTTTGTGATTAGACAATGATTTTCAGAAGGCTTATCTCATGATGGATTTATCCAAACTCTTGCTTTTAAATGATACCTTAATCTATATTTTCAATTTATATGTCATGGATGCATTGCCTTTTCTTTTAGAAGATAGAGAAGCATTATCCTATAAACTCCATTATGTAGTGTTGTGAAGAAAAGTGTAATTGATGGCCCACTGGTTCTGCCATCTCACCATGGCCAGGAAGAGGTCGACCAAGTATTCCAAAAGTAATCTGAGTATATTTAATGTAGTCTTGAAGACTGAATGCTAAAACTCTTTTTCTAAAAACTCTTAAAGCAGCTCAAGTGATTATTCAGGGAAGTATTTTTGCAATTTCAGTGCCTTTGATAGTTTATATTGCTTAAAGTTATAATTTACTGAATTCATTACTAAGGTTTCTGTGTGAGTTTTACTTTTAATGATAAGTATATGTGTTAGTCAATCCAAAATATTCTCCAAGAGAAAAATATGATAGCCATGCTCAGTGACAAATACATATATGTGTGTTCTTCACTTTTAAACCAACAGAATAATTTTCTGATAAATATATTGCTGTACCTTGCACTGGCAAGTTCTTATTAGATTTCTAAACTTTCCTAAGCAAATGCCATTTATTAATAAATAGCTCAAAATACTGTAAAATATGAATCTATCTGCAATATATAGCTAAATACTTTTCAGAGAATATAACTATAAATTTTCTATATAATGCCTCTCAAAATGTCAAAGATCCTAAGGTCAAGATAAACCTTAGAAATATAAAAGGAACAATATAACTTCCATTTGGAGATGGTTCACTATGCAGCTACTGAGAAAAACCGTGACCCTGATGAAGACTCTTCTGACTGTGACTGAGAAGAATAAGAAAAAATTTGATAAAGGAGATCTGTAGATGCGATTACTTAAAATGAACGAATTTCAGTTGGCAGCTTTAAACATTCCATAGAAATTTGCTGTTGTTCAAAATTCCAGGCATTTTTCAATTTCTGGCATTGTATTTATCTTATAAACTTTTTATGTACATTGAATAATTTAGTTGCCTGTAATTTGAGATAGATAGTATACTAGAGTAATTATAGAGTAATCCTTTAAGTTGATATAGTTAACCAATAAGCCCAAGTTGCCTAACCAGGGACAGCTTCCTTAGCTGTTTATCTCACCTCCTAATAGTTCCTTTCATGTAGCCAGGATGAAATATAGAAGAAAAATATTTGAATTTAGGTATTAGATATGAGGGAGAAAGGAGTAACATTGTCTTGCTTCGGAGTTTATCCTAATTAACTTAGTGGTAAAAATGGGGGGCTTTCCATATCAACCCTAGCTCAGTGAGGGTGTCACTATCGACTGTGAATCACAGCATATTTCCAAAAGTTTTAGTACTTTTAGTTTTATTATTCCTTGTGAAAATTTTCACTGTCTAAGGACCTAGAGTCAGGGATATTAGTAGAGGCTTCTTAAATATGTTAATTATCTAACACTTCACTATCTATACAAGAGTGTCTAGGTTAGTGGTGTGTGTGTGTGTGTGTGTGTGTTTGCTTTCTAAGAGATTAACAAAGTGAAGTGAAGATGCAATAGATTCTCTCAACTTCTAATATTTTCTCACAGATTGTATGTACTTCACCTTACATCTAGACTGATACCATTTTAAATCTGGGGGCGGGGGAAGGACCCAGAAAAAAAGTATGGAAGGAAAGGTAAAAGACATAGAATTATACCCCTAAATCCAAAATTCCCTCAGAGGTTGAATAGAAAAGCTGTCAGGAAAATATGCAAACTATTATTAAGTGCTACCTCTTATAAGCATACTGAATTAATGGTTGGTGATGAAGCGTTTATTGTAGTATTTGGTTTTTATTTTATTTTCCTCTTTGCGGTTTGAATACTTTTACACTGAAAATGTATTTATGTGTTTCTATGAGTTTAAAAATGTAAACCATGAAATATAAATGTCTAGGAAAGTAATGGCAATCATAACTATGAAAAGGATAGCAATGTGATCAAGGCATTTTGTGTACTTCAATTTTATATACTTTTGTGTTTAATTTCTTCTTATAGCTAGAATGTGTGCATTCGTGTTTGCAACACTTAATTTTTAATACTTTTTAACTTGACATTGGCAACTCAAGTTTCTTTGCTTTCCTCTCTTCCTGGCTTTTTTCTGATTATATTACTCACCTCTGTTTCCGACATCCCAGTCCTACATTGTTACCTATCTGACACATTAATAATGTCAATTGATTCCAACATGTGAGCTGTGTCTTTGGAGTACGGGAGAAAATACTGCAGCAAGCTACTAACCTGTGAAGATGTGTTTGACACACCAGCCCTATGGAAGCTATCCAGGTCATTATCTCATTCATTTGTGGTTTGGCTCTTATTCTTGCTTCCTGAATACTGCCAATGAAATGGAGCTTTATTAATTAAATAGCTTTATATTTTAATGAAATGTTAGCGGGTGTTAGCATATTTTAGAATATACAATATAAAAACAGTTTGTTTATAGACATTACATAGGCCTCAAAATCCCACATCTTTTGCTAAGATCAGATGTTTCTAGCATTTAGAACATGAGTTTAGCAGAAATAAGCATAGCAGTTTAATGTGCACTTATACGTTGTGAGATGACAAGTCAAAAGTGTGCAATTTTCTATGTTTCTCAGGTCCAATTAAGAATTCTCACATTTAAAAATATATCTGAGCCACTAGTTTAATAGTTCTAAACTTAATGTGTTTTTGTATTTATGAATATATATATATATATATAAAATTTATTAAGGTGACATTGGTTAATGAAATTATATAGGTTTCAGGTGCACAATTCTATAATACATCATCTGCATATTGTACTGTGTGTTTACCACACCAAGTCATGTCTCCTTCCATCACCAGTTATTGCCCCTTTACTCTCTCGTACCTCTCCCCATCTCCCTTTCTCTCTGATAACCACCATGCTATTGTCTGTGTCTGAGATTTGTTTTGTTTTGCTTAATCCCTTCACCTTTTTCACACAGATCCCCAACCCTGGTCAAAATTTTTGTTTTCAACATTTTTTACTTGTTCCTTCCTGCTTGAAAATCTCTCTGTGCAAATGAGCTCATTGATAAACCATTCTTCTTATTCAGATCTTAGCTAAACTGTTAACTCTTCAGAGAATTCATCCTAAAGAAAATATGTAAAACATCTCTCTCTAACCCAAGACAATATTTATCACATTAGCCTTTTCTAAGTCCTTAAAATCATTATTTCTTTGGCATCTTTGTTTACTTTAGTATTTTCTGTTTCTTACCATTTAAGCACCTTAAGAGTAAAAAAAAATTACTCTGTTATTACTATACTAGTGGCCCGGTGCACAAAATTCATGCTGGAGGGGGAGTTCCCACAGCCCAGCCTGCACCCTCTCCAATCGGGGACCCCTTGGGGAATGTCCAACTGCCGGTTTAGGCCCGATCCCGGCAGTCGGACATCCCTCTCATAATCTGGGACTGCTGACTCCTAACCACTCACCTGCCTGCCTGCCTGATCACCCCTAACTGCTTCTGCCTGCCTGATCGCCCCTAACCTGTCTGCCTGCCTGATTGCCCCTAACTGCCTCTGGCTGCCAGACTGATCTCGCCCCCAACTGCCCTCCCATGCTGACCTGATCTTGCCCCCGACTGCCCTCCCCTGCTGGCCTGATCTCGCCCCCAACTGTCCTCCCCTGCTGGCCTGGTTTCCCCCAACTTTCCTACCCTGCTGGTCTGATCTGCCCCCAACTGCCCTCCTCTGCTGGCCATTTGGTTCTGATTGGTCAGTTTCTATTCCAGTCAGCATCAAAAGCTCTGCCTCCTAGGTAGCCATTGGCTCCTCACACTTCACCCAAATTTGGTTCTGATTGGTCAGTTTCTATGCCAGTCAGTGTCTCTGGGCCTATCAACGGGGCCTGATCAGAAAGGCGGGGCTGATCAGCATCCCCAGTGGAGGCCTGGAGAGAAATGGAGGCACTGGCTGCTGGCCTGGGGAGAGAAAGAGAGAGGCAAGTGCTGATCAACAGCTGCCACACATGCTATGGATCAGACCCTGCTTCTCTCTTCAGTCCTCTCTCCAGGCCTGGTTCACAGCCCCCTAGCAGTCAGTGCTGGGTCACTGTGCCTGCAACCCAGCATTGACTGCAGGACTGACTTCCAGTTGGTGGAGCCTCCGATCTTGATGGACCCAGGATTTTTATATATTAGGATCTCTGTTATCTAGAGCAATACCTAATATCAAGTAGCTACCTTGTATATATGTTTAAATGTATACAGCTTAATCATTGAATAAATATGAGCAAGTAATTAGCAAGTCAAATATTATTCTATTTGCCCACACTTATCTAGATTTTATTTGATGAGAAATAAAATGGTAGGCTTTTTTCCATGCCAGCAGAGATTATCTATACTAGGATCATCACTCTGAGTTTTATCAGTTGTATGGTTAACACATGCTAGTTTCTACAATTTTTCAAGTGCTGATGGTCTGTGTTGTACTGAAATTGTGCTCATAGCTTCCTGTCTCTTTTAGTATAATCCTTTGGGAAAGAAATTTCTGTATCTACTTCCTACACATCGAGGAAACATTGAAACAAGTAAGAAACATTTCAATATCTCATGTAGCCACCATTTATTTCAAGCAACTAAATGTTAAGCTTCTAAACCTTAGATTCAAAATAAATGTTCTATTCTAAATATTAGTCATGATTTTTTATAAATATTCTATAGATGTTGGGCCAGAAAATTTTCTAAATATTTATATTTTTATTGAGGTACTTCCCATCAAGATTGCATAGTAAATAAATACTTTTATCTAAATAACTTTAAATAAGATTATATACCATAGGTATACCTGTAAACATAGATGTAGAAACAGATGGACATAGGCAGAATACTAATTTTTAAGAAGCATAAAATAAGAGATAGTAGGGCTTGTAAACAATGCTCATATGGAAAGGAACAGAAATTCAAATACAAACATTGGCAAAACATGGGCTTACTGTGCTTTATGTGTGGAAGTAGACAGTAGCAGCTGAAAAGTCAGTTCCATAACTAAATGGAACTAGAAGTGCTGCACATGAGATGGGAAATTGAATCCAGTCTTCCTGTTTGAATGCTGTGTCCAATCAGAGTCTATATCAATGAGTGAAAAATTACAATTGATTTTATTTCAATTAATTTTTTTAGACCTTAAGATAATTATAGATTCACATGCAGTTGTAAGAAATAATACAAAGATCCCATGCATTCTTTCTCCCAATGAAACCATCTTGTAAAATAATGGTATATCATCAGAACTAGGATATTGGCATTAATACAGTCAGAATACAAAATAATTTCATCATTCCAAGAAACTTGTGTTGCTCTATTTAGTCTCCTCTGACAACCCCTAATCTGTTCTCCAGATCTAAAATTCTGTCAATTCAACAACGTTTACAAAACATACACTATCTAACCTTTTAGGTTGACTTTTGTCACACAGTTTAAATCTCTGGAGATTCATCCAATTTGTTGTGCATATCAAAAATCTATTCTTCCATTGCTGAAAAGCACAGGGTGGGCAAAAGTAGGTTTACAGTTGTAACACAAATAAATAATACAATAATCAATGCATAATACAAGAATAAACACTGTTTCACATACTCACAACTATAAACCTACTTTTGCCGGCCCCTGTATAGGATGGTATGGATGTGCTAATTTGTTTGACCTTTCATTCAGCCATTGAAAGGCATGTGTTTTTTTCCTGGTTGTGGACATTATAAGTAAAGCTGCTACAAACATCTGGGTACAGGTTTTGGTGCTAACATAATTCCTTATTTCTCTAAGAGTTCAGATCTGGTTTTATGGTCATTGCATGTTTAGATTTAAGAAACCAACTCGTTTCCAGAATGGACCTACCATGTTTCCAACACCCTTGACAGCACTTGGTGTTGTCACGATTATTATTATTTTATTTTAAAAAATGTAGCCATTCAGATAGGTGTATACTGATACCTCATTTTGACATTAATTTGCATATCCCTAATGGCTACGGTGTTAAAATATTTATTTTCATTTGCTAATTTGTTATTTGTATACCTTTTTTTTCTGTGAAAAGTCTCTTCATATGTTTTACCCATTTTCTAACTGGATTTTTTGTTATTTTCATTGAGTTTTGTCAATATATTGACACAGTCTAGATACTCATCTTTGTCAAATAGGTTGTTTGAAATGTGTTCTCCTACTTTGTAGCTTGTGTTTGTTTGTTTGTTTCTATTTTGTTAACAGGATTTTTCACAGAACAAGAGTTTTTAATTTTTGAAATCTAGTATATCAGTTTCCCTTTTTTGTATTGTACTTTGGTACCAAGTCTAAGAATGTTTACCTAGTCCTAGATTTCAGATATTCTCCTGAAAATTTTATAGTCTTTACATTTAGTTCACCATCAACTTTGACTGATATTTGTAAGGTGTGAGACTTACGTTAAGGTTCATTTCTTTTTAACTGGTGGAGGTCCAATTCCATTTTTTTTAAAGACTCTATTTCCTTTGTTGAATTGCTTTTACATAGTTTGGCATATTTGTTTCAGTGTATTTCTAGGATCTTTGTTCAATTCCTTTGATCTATATGTCTGTGCATCCCCTTCACACAGTACCACACAACCTAAGTTATTGTGGCCATTCAGTAAGTTTTGCATTTACACAGAAAAGTATGAGTTATTCTAGTTCTGTTTTCTATTCCATGTAATTTTAGAATAATATTGTCTATGTCTATAAGAATACTTGTGATTTTGAGAGCAATAATGTTAAACCATTATATTAATTGGGAGAAAATTGAAATTTTTAACATATTGAGTTTTTCCATTTATGAAAATAGTGTGCCATTCATTTATTTAGATCTTTGGATTTATTCATCAATATTGTTATTTTTCAACATTTAAGTCATGCAGATGTTTTGTTGTAATTACACCAAATATTTTAGCAACTGCAAATAACATTATATATTTCATTTTGGTGTGCATATAGTCATTGTTGGTGTTTCAAAATAATTGTTTTAATTGTATGTCATGTATCCTCTGACCTGAATGAACTTGCTAATGAGTTATTAATTAGAACTTCCAGCAGTATGTTGAGTAAGAGTGCTGACAGTGGACATATTTCACTGTCACTGCATTGGATTACACTAATTTTCAAATGTTGTACCATTCTTGCATTTCTAAAATAATGATGTATAAATCTTTTTTTATATATTGCTAAATTTTATTTGATAATTGTGTGCTAAGGATTTATGTGACTAATTTTATTACAGACAGCAGCTTGTATTATTTCTTTTTTACTCTATTTGTCTGATTGGAAGCAGGAAAATAATAGGTTCTTAAAATAATCAGGAAAGGTTTCCTCCTTTTTTATTTTTGAGAAGAATTGGTGTTAATTCTTTAAAAATTTGGTAGAATTCAGTTAAATTATGTGGGCCTGATAATTTATTTGGTGTAACTTTTAAATATATTTTTATTGTTTTATTTGTTTGGGTTTTTGTTTGTTTTGTTTTTTTAGAGAGGAAGGGAAAGGGAGAGCGATAGAAACATCAATGGTGAGAGAGAATCATTGATCGGCTGACACCGGCAAGCCCCCTACTGGGGATCAAGCCTGCAACGTAGGCATGTGCCCTGAACAGGAATAGAACCAAGGAATTGTGACCTCTTGGTTCATTATTGATGCTCAACCATTGAGCCACACCGGCCCTGCTACTTGGTGTAACTTTTATATTATGAATTCAAATTCCTTAGAGTTATAGGTTCATCCCATTATATAATGTGTATTAGATATATTGTGATAGTTTTATATTTTTCAAGAAATTGGTTTATTTTAATTTTGTCAAAAATTGGTGTATAGTTTTTCATAATATTCACTTAGGATACTTTTGATGTCTATAGAGTCTAATGATATTTCTTATCTCAGACTTATATTGGTAATTTGTATCTTTGCCAATCTCTACAAGTTTATCAATTTCATTGATAATGCAGGTGAAGCTTTTAGAATAATATCTGGGGTCTTATAATTCCTGAATGAGTATTATCTATAAAAATATATTATCTATATTTTTAGTCTTATTATTACTAATTACCTGTGGGGACCCATTTTACTACAGATTGTCACTATTATACTATTTTTGATGTGGGTTTATTTAAATAGTCCCTAGACTTCTTATTTAATCTGGCTTTGAATTGTGTGTGTGTGTGTGTGTGTGTGTGTGTGTGTGTGTGTGTGTGTGTTGAGAGGGGTGGGGGAAGAGTTATAGAAGATTTTATTTCTATCTTTATTATAACCTAGCTTGATTAACAATTATCGCTTCCTCAAATTAGAGCATATAGAAAGGTTCTAATATATTTTAATTAATTCCAATAATTTTTTTTAGGAACAGAATGTATGATTTAGTTCTCTCCGTCCTAGTACAAATATATTGAGTAGCTAATTGATCTAGCAGCAATATCTTGAAGCTTTTTAGGCAATAATAATGTTCTCTTTTGGCTCTCAGTACTGATGCCCATTTCAAAATATTATTCCTTTTTGTTCATTGGCAGGGAGATTATTTTGGTGGGGGAAAAAAGGAAAAATAAATTCTGTAAACCTGTACTCAATTGAATGGAATGGAAATCACTAATGAAACACTGACATATGATTTAATTTAAACAAATAATAGATTTTAGTATAATTATTTAACTTTTAATTTTAATAGTGCTGCTGTTTATCTTTTAATTATGCCACAATGTACATGCAGTATATTTGCCCACAAAATTAGGAAATTTAACTTCTTAAAAAGAAAGCTTTAATTAAAGTTTTAGTGAATAAAGCATTTTGGTAGACAAAACATTTCAATTTAAAGATAAGTTTGCTTTTGTATCATCAGTCTCATAATTTTAGATTTGTCTTCATTGTCAGAGATATTTGCCCATTTCAATTTGTTCTAATTTATAAATAATAACTAAAATAACTTGCAACTTTAACTTTGTCTTATTATTCAATAAAACAGAACATCACTTAATTGAATCCTATATCATTAATAACTTTCATGAATCATTTAAATTTTATGCAGGTATTCTAGGCTATGTGTGGCAATCTGTGGAAGCAGTTAGCACACCATCTGGGTCTAATGTTGAAGGGACTTTATTTCTTTTTCTAACAACTACCTACTGTTTGACAAGCCTTAAGGAATATAATTATTATGTACATTATGCAGACATTCTAATTCCTTTGTTCTAGGTGTGAGATGATAATTTAAATAACTGAGTAAAACTTTCAAGGCACACATGAAATTTAATACTTTGCTAAGTAAGGAAAGAGGAACACTTTGCCATTTATCAAAGTAATATCTGATCTACCAGTAAGTGTAATTTTCTCCAGACACTATTTTTTATAAATAAAATTTATGTATAAACTGATGTATAAAAGTGGCGAGTAAGCTGATATTCAATCATTAAAGATGATAATCAACCTGATTTAGGACAAGTAACTTAAAAGAGAATTTCCTTTAACTTATCCAGGCAAAAGTTTGCTTATTATGCATCATTATTCTTTCTTTTTAACTAAGATTTTTAATATAAAAAAGGATAATATATCATGTTTTTATTTCTTGCTTTGATAGGAAAAATATGTGTACACATTTATTTTTACATTAAGGCAGTTTTAAGGTTAGCTACTCATGTTGTTCCTTACTGCACTCCTCTGGGACTAGCAGTATGCATTAGTGCTTATAGAACTCATGATCTCAACAGAGCTCAGTAGCTGTTCATTTTACATAATGTAAGTATGATGTTTCTAAATTCACAGACTATACAGCATAGTTCAAAAGCATTTCATCAAACCAGAATGAACAAATGCATAATTATACTACCTACTTATATATTTTATTCTTCCTACATTGGTGTTTCTGTATTCCTTTTGAGGTAGGTATATAATATAATTTACCTGTTAGAAAAAGATAATAAAAGAATAATATCTTGAAAGAACTTTGCTTTTTTCCCTTTTGTTTTTATACTGATTAGTTAAGTTGTGGCTAGGAAATCCTTCAAGAATAGTCTATTAAATGAAATGAATGATCAATTTTTATGGTAAGGTTTTGTAATAGCTAATGACACTTTCCTTTTTAAATACTGCCACAATAGAGAATTTTTATTTTAGGCATGTTTGACAACCAATGAACTATTAATTGCACCACTTTTTTTTTTTTGTCAAGCACCAGTTTGCTTGTTATATACTAAATCAATAACTAGCTGACATCAACATGTTTCACTTCTCACTTCTAACTATATTTAAAAAATCATTTCTCTATTATATTCCTTAAAATGAATAAATTAGTGGTTGGATTATTTTGTTGTTGTTTTTTGTATGTTTGATTAAACCCTTTCCTTGAATTCAGCATATTGGAGAAATAATAATCTCTGACATGTTAAGCCTCAAATGAACAAAAATCATTTATTTTCTAATTCAAGGCATTCAAGTTTGATTTAGCATTTATTTTAAACTAGAGGCCCAATACACGGATTTGTGCACTGGTGGGGTCCCTCGGCCTGGCCTGTGGGGATTGGGCCCAAACCGACTCTCCAACATCCCTCAAGGGGTCCCGGAGTGCGAGAGGGTGGTTCTCGGGTGATGCACCCTGTAATCGGGCTCCTTCCTCTCTTGTTCAGGGTGCATCACCCAAGAACCGCAGTTGCCAAGTCACCGCAGCTTGGCAGCTCCTGCATTGAGCGTCTGCCCCCTGGTGGTTAGTGTGCATCAAAGCTACCGGTCCGAGCATCTGTGCGTCATAGCTATCAGTCAGATGGTTGAACGGTTGGACGGTTGCTTAGGCTTTTATATATATAGATTTTTTCAGAAATTCGATCTGTAATTTACTTAAATATTTTATGTACAATGTTAACTTTAGTACCTGGAAAATGTAATGCAAGAGCCATTAGGGTAAGTACTAAAAATCAGCAATATTATTTTTAAGTCTCTCTTCTAAATAATAAAATATCAAGCAGTTGATGAAATTGTTTTTAGATTTCCTGAGATTTCTACCCCTTGATTTAGGGTCACTGAAGGGTGTTCCTTTTCAGGTTTTTCAGAACAGCTAATGGTATCAGTGATATCACATGTGCATAAAAATGAAATCACCTCTTGGCGCTTCATGAGAGTGGAGCACCCCTTCACATCTGAATGCTATTTAGGTTTATCAGAGTATCTAATTTAATAGACAAACAAACACATCTTGATAAAGTTATACTTTGTCCTTTTTTTATGCTTGCTTATCCCACTGAACCCAGATTAATGCCTCTAATTCAGCAATAGTTTAACTATTCTTTGAACTAATACTTTCCTCATGTAATAATAATCAGTGCCCTAATGTAATATAGATAGAATGTATCTCCAAAGCTCATTGACTGAACTAGATTGAGATTCTAATTAGTATTTACTAATTGAGATTCTGATTAGTAAAATACTAATTAGTATTTTATATTATCTTTATATTATTTGCAATAATATACAGATAGTCCCTGATTTAATGATTTTTAAACTTTACAATCTTGAAAAAGCAATATGCATTCAGTGGAAACCATACTTCGAATTTTGAATTTTTATATGTTCCCAGGCTGCTGATAGCGGTGTGATACTCTCTTGTGGTACAATACTCCCTAGTGATTCTGGGCAGTGGACGTGAGCTGCAGCTCCCAGTCAGCCATGCAATCATGGTAAACAACAGATATTCTGCAGTGTAATATTAAATGCATTTTCAACTTACTATGGGGTTTATAGGGACGTAACCCCACTGCAGATGTAGGAGCTTCTGTGTACTATATGTTGTATTGGATATAATACTTAACCTAAGTTTCAGGTTATTAACCTATAAAGTAGTATAATAGTGACAATCTATAGTAACATGGGAGCCCACAAGTAATTAGTAATAATGACACTAAAAAATATAGATAACACTCATTGAGGAATTATAATGTACCAGAGATTTTCCTATAAGCTTCACCTGCATTATCAAACTTAATTCTACACATGCCTTAGGATTGGGATACTTATGTTCCCCATTAGGGAATTGAGACTCAATAGAGATAATTTATAATTTATTTACCCAAGGTACCACAGCTAATAAGTGGAACAAAAAACCATATATGCCTCATTCCACAATCAGTATGTAATAGTTATGTAGGTATGTATGCATTATTATCTATAATAATAAAAGCATAATATGCTAAATAGACTGGACTTCCTTCTTGACGTCCTTCCTTCCGGACAAAGCCGCAGTGGGCAGGGGCCACAGCAGAGGCGGCAGAGGCCCCCAGCCATGGCGGCGGCGGGCAGGGGCTGGAGCCAAGGACCTTGCATGAATTTTGTGCATTGGGTCTCTAGTTATTTAATAAGATCTTATGTTTATTTTATTACTAAATTTTGTTTCAGGGATCTGCTGTCCTTTGAAAAATAATTTACAACATGAATTTTTAAGTTGAGTTCTCTAGTCCAAATAATTTTTGCAAAGAAAATCAGGTAAAATTAACATTCATGAACATATCCCCCACTCTTATTCTGTCTATACCTAGAGTGTATAATATATATCCCCTCATTCTTTGAGTTTAACAATGTTTGATGTTATCTCCTACTGTTGTTTCTTTGTAGTTATTCCCTTGATCTCATTTACTAAGTGTGTTTCTTAGCAGTTATCATATTCCTAAAATTATAAAGAAATTACAATGCATATTTTAGATGTATTTGTGTATAAATCATAGAAATTGTCAATTTATTTTCTAAGCTTTTCACCCTAAATCAACTTTCTTCATTACAGAATAACCGCCAAATAATTAACATCATTAAAATAAATAGGGATGATTCATCTATGTGAATGACTAATATGAGAAAATACCTAAAAACATATTTCTGTCTGCTGTAGGAGAAAATGTCAATT
This sequence comes from Myotis lucifugus, assembly GCF_000147115.1. Lineage (NCBI taxonomy): Eukaryota > Metazoa > Chordata > Mammalia > Chiroptera > Vespertilionidae > Myotis > Myotis lucifugus. Next base: position 18,737,601 of record NW_005871048.1, read on the forward strand.
ACATTATATAAGAACATAATTGAGCCACAAGTAGAATCTCAATCTAGATCACAAATTAGAGAAGCCAGCACTGAAAGGAAGTGCATGAATGCTACCAGAACAATTCACCTTAGAGGAAACACAATGCAGGGAACAGAAGAGAACCTAAATTATATATTTAGTGTCTTCAACTAATGAATGGTGCTGGGAAAACTGGGTATCTATAGGTGAAAGAATGGACCCTTACTAAAAACCAAATCAAAACATTAACGCAAAGTGGACCAGATTTAAATGTTTAGCCAGCACTGTAAGACTCCTAAGAGAAAGCAGAGAGGTAAATGGTCATGGTGGAAATTCAGAAGAATCCTGGTTCTTTCATCTTGAAACTTATAATTTAATTACATTGTTACTTGCTGGCAACAATTAATCAAAATACTACATTGATTTGATGTGGGAAAATAAGAATAATATGAGAGGAATAATAGAATCAGAAATTGGTATATCTGTTTTTCCCAGTTCATGTGGTCCAGATATTTGCACTAAGCATATGTCAGAAGGTATTTTTCCAATGAGTATGCACTTTGAAGTTACAGCTAACTTAACAAAATTTTTATGACATTAGAATACTAGACTCATGAAATTATTTCATACTTATTTTTTTCAAAAAAGAAATTAAAATCAGTTTTTACTTTCTGATTTTTCAATGCCTTTATTTACTAATCCACCGAAGATTTTGTCATTTTGTCTGGTCTTCACACTTCTCTGCCCTTTATTTTCCACTCCACCGTCCTTAGGCAGACTTCCCTGTTCCACTGTGGTGAACATGTCTCATATACACTTTCCTTCACAATGCATAATTTGGACTGTGTCATGTCAGGGATGGAAAAATACTTTAACCCCATTTAACACTTGCATCCCTACTGACATTTAATGAAATTTATTTTGATGACTTTTCTTTGTGTTTTTAAGCTCTTATTTTGATAGATGTATTAAAACATTTTCTAATTTAATGGAGTAAAGTGTTTGGGTATAAAAAGAAGGAAATTAATTTAGAGATTATAAATTATGAACATTATAGATGAAATGTGCACTTTTAAAAATTATTTACTTCACTTCAATGATGCTTTCTATAGTGAATATTATAATAAATACAATTAAATTTTACACATATTATAAATTCACAGTTGATGAAATGTAGGATTAGAAATGCCTTTAAAGACATACAACACAAACCTGCTCATTTTTTAGGAGGAAAAACAAAATTCCAGATACACAAAAGCCTTAAATCAAGGCAAATAACATAATCAGGTCTAGAGTGAGATTTCTCCTAACTCCTATCACACTTCCTTCACCAACGTCAGGAGAAGTACTGTACAACATAAATTCTGAAGGTGGTTTAACTCAGCATGAAATAAACTTCTCTCAATGACCTGTGTATTCATTAACATATTTTGAATACATTTTCTAATACAACTAAATACATTTTAGTTAATTACAAAAGTATGTAGCTGATCTACATGATGTTGCTAGTCGTCGTTTCTTTATATTGCTGTCCAAAGATGTCCAAAATTCCTACTTCATAAAAATATAATGTAGTAACTGTTACAATTGTTTGAAGTTTAAAAAGTTTTCTATAACATGATATGGAAAATTGACACTTGAATTACAGTCTCTCTCGCTCTTTCTCTCTCTTTCTCTCTCTTTCTCTCTGTGTGTCTCTCTCTCTGAATGGAAGAATATGAAAAGTGTATTAAGAGAGGGAGGAGAAAGACAAGTACCATATGATCACATTTATGTGGCATCTGATGAAAAAAATAAAATGAAAAACAAAAGAGAAACAGAGTCATGGACACATGAAACAGATTGACAGCTGTCAGAGAGAAGAGAGGTTTGGATAATGGATGAAAGAAGGTGAAGTGATTAAGTAAAAAACAAACATATATCTATCACATAGATACAGACAACAGTGTGTTGATAGCCAGAGGAAAAGTGAGGTGCAAGTAGGAGGACAGGCAAAGAGGGGGATGGGAAGAGACTTTGAGGCAATGGGCGCATGATGCAGTGTGCAGATGATGTTTTATTGATTGTACACTTAAAACCTCCATGGTTTTGTGAACCAATGTCGCTCCAACAAATTCAACAGGAAAGAAGAAGAGAGGGAGGAGAGAGAAACTGAACTTACTGCTGGTACTAAGATTTTGACATATCAAATTATTGTCTTCTATCTTTTGTTTGACCTGTGTTGATTGTGTCAACTAAAGTGCCAAATGCCTAAGCAGAGACTTATGTGTCACAAAAGATTTGGGGCTCACTTTATACACTTATGTAACATTAACCCCTAGAGTGCTGGGGAGCGCAATCGTGCTCCTGTCTTGCCAAAAGTGCCGGGAGCCTATCGCGCTCCTCCTGAAGTGTCACTATTAGATGCTAGTAGTCCACTCTTTATGTGGGGGGAAAAAATTAAAAACCTTAACTCAAAATGCTTTGGCAATTTTAGCATAGTTCCTAGGATATTGGTTGGCACTCAAAGGGTTAAAGTTAATTTCATTCTAGACCTAGCTTTGCGGTCTAGTATTTGTAGTGTGACCATGAGCATGGGATATTAATGTATGTCCTTTTCCTTCAGTGTAGAAATAAGACATTTTTATTTTCTATTTTCCTTACAAATTCATTCAACTTGTAGTTTTGTTGTGTGTGTTTTTGTTGTTTGTTTTTAATGATGTAGGAATGGATTCTGCCGCTACTGTCAACCTCAATAGCCACAGGATCCATTAGTAATACCTGCCTTACTATTTGAAGGTATATTCACTAATGAATTTAGTTCATGCTTTTGCTCACTATTCTATAAATATTATATTATTTTTCAAATTCTAGGGCTCACTTTTACCACTGCTACTCTTTTACTTTTGTAGATTTGTCATCGTCCTCCCAATTTATGGTATATAAAATAGTCAAGATCCCAATCAGATTTTAAAATCATAAAATTCTTGACCCTTCCTTTAGACATGAAGCAGAATTTTTTTTCCTGTCAGCTTAAATGTCATAGACTGAAAGAAATAAGGGCTCAAAAATACAGAAAAGTAAGTAATGAGAAACTTTCACATCATGTTATGCCTAAATATTTTAAGTAATTTAAAAGGAATTGTGCCTCTAACAGGTAGTTTATTCCTTATTACTGACCCTGAGTTTGATAACATTTCTTTTACTTTTGTCTCCTTCCAGTTTTTACAATTTAAAATACTTAGAAATTACCTTGTCTTGAAAACCACTTTGTGCTCTTGAGAGGTTTTGAAAAGCTTAGTAGTTTTCTATTTTCTTAATTGTTTGAAATGCAGGGAAATCAGTAAAAGTAATCTTTCTTATTTTCCTTTGAGATGATTCCCTTTCCATTTAGAGAACTTTGCAGAATTTATGGCACTTTTCTTTCAATTTATATAATTGCATTTATTATCATCTAACATTACTTACCTAGACAATGCCAAAATAACAAGCTATAACCTAAGAATAAAACTACCCTGTTTGCTTCCGAACAAAATATATACTCATATGTATGTATTCATGTACAAATGCATACATCATGTATGGATAGATATATGCATCATATAAATTAATATATAAACACATATAGAGTATTAAAGTCATAATTATTAGTGTATTTTTATAGATTCTTTCTTACAATGCAATAGACTGCATTATTCTTTCATACAGACAACACAATCAGGACTTGTGGCTCAGACTCACAAACCCTAGAGACCTTTCAAAAATTTTTCTATTACTTGGAAGCAATGGGCAGCTATTGGATTATAATTAAATTTAGGTAGAAATTGAAAGATGATATTTCAAGTTCTCAATATAAACTTTAGAGCCTAAATATGATAATCAAATCATGAATTAGATTTTGTGTTAGATTGGTATATATATTAGAGAGTATCAGATCAGGTTGACATGTTATCAGTAGCTTTTCTTCTCATCAGAACTATTTTACTCTACATTGCTCTCATTCATCTTGCTTTCCTACCAAGAGAGTGCACCATAGGAAACGAATATTTATGTTAACTTGGCAACATACATATGGTAAAGGAAAATGAATCCTGAAGGTTAGCAAACGTTTTTTGGTGAAAAAATATTCCAAGTATTACCTTTAGTTTCAGGACAATGTTCTGTGATTGCATATTAAATTATTTGAAACACACTAATATTTTCCTTTACAAAGATTTCTTAGTTAATTTTTGTACTTTAATATTCTTCTTATTACTGTATAAAACTCCTTAGTCTTTGTTTGATCTGGAATATTTCTATTTCACATACCAAAATATGTGACAATGTGTGAATTATGAATTAATTTATTACTAAGACAATGCTACGCATAAAAATCAGATTCTGAAAATATAACTCACTTAAAATTATTTGCTTCCAATTAATTTGAATCCAGTCTGCACATGTATTTATAGGTAAACCCACAATTATTGTTTTAGTTAATCACATTAGATTTCCTATATTCCCTTGCTTCTCTGCACCCTCATATCATCATATGTATTTTTCTTTTGGCTTAATCACGTGTTTTCTTTTTAAGATCTTAGAGGAATAGCCACATATTCAGTCACCTCCTTCAGATGTTTTGAAATAACTTATTGGAGTCTATACATTTGTCCTTCGGTATTCATAGATAATTGGTTCCAGGACCCCCCACGCATACCAAAATCTGCAGATGCTCAAGTCTCTTGTTTGCATGTAACCTATACACCTCCTCCCATATACTTTAAATCATCTCTAGATTACTTATAGATGCCAAAAATATACACTTAACGTATTGATACATCTTCTTACGATTAGTGAAAATTCTCTCTTGGCTTTCTCTTGCATAAACATGGTCAAAAAGGTTTGTAGGTTTTGCTTGCTAATTTTCTTAAGGCACCTTCTTTGGAAAAATTAAGAACCAACTGACATCCATCACCAAGGGGAATAAGACTTTGAGACCACCTGCTACTGACTCTGACACATCAGTGCCAATGTTTGGCAAAGTGTCTAAGCTGCAGGGGGTAATGTCCAGGTGTGCTGGCATATTTTCCACTTCATTTCTTTGTTCAACTTGATTAATGTGCAAATGGACTATTTTAGATTTTTTTTTGGGGGGGGGGATTGGCTGAATGCATCTATAATATTATGTTATACTGAATGTTGTTAGAGAGAAATTTTCCAAAAAAAATGGCTCCACTGGAGAACAATTTTCAGAAACTCCTGCTTGTGTTTTGTTTTAGAGTTTTGTTTTTAAATAGTAACTGTCACTCATCAACAGCTCTTTCACACTTATGTCTATTATTATATTTAGCATGTAGTATTTTAATTGTTTATCTCTGTCATTTTAAATTCAACTTTTCAAAGGTATGGTCAGGAAGGGAAATAAGTAGCCCTAATTAATTAATGGAATGGAAAGCTCATGTACTGGGTAATTTTGTTAGAACATAAATTCTTATTTCTTTTTTAATATAAATCCAAATGCTGAGATACGTTTTAATACTGCTCCTAAATATAATATGAGGAATTATTAATGATGCACAGTTTAAGCTGAGTGTATCTAGAAATTCAGGCTGTGGATTGAACTTTCATAAAGCAATTTATTACGAATGAATGAAAATGAAAATTAGTAAGAATGAATGAAAATGAAATGATGGTCTGAGTATTCTGGCAATATTCCCCCCAAAAGAATGTTATACAGAGCTTCTATTCAGTGCAGAGTAAATTGCTCTTCAGTAAAGAAAAATGTCTTCTCTATAAGCAAAGTGTTTATATCTGTGTTCCCTAAAACATATTTTTTAGGTTATTTAAACCAAGAGCCACAGACATTAATACACTTACTGTATATTCCACTACTCTAAATACAATCTGACATTAATAGGAAAGAATTGAATAATCAAATACTTTAGAGGCAATTTATATATTATAAGTAATAAAATATTTATGAAAAATAGATTTAGTAAAAGTAATTTCATGTGTATTATACAGGAAACTATTTTTGGACCAAAGATGATATGTTTTATTTCATTTTCTTTGATTATAACTAATTTGTGCTTCTGCAAATTGTGTTTTGAAAAGCTAATAGAAAACAGTGTTTTATAAGTAGGTGATTTCAAAAAGAGGCAAACTATAGGATAAACTGTTAATACAAAATTAAGTTTAAAATATTTCCAAGACTTTCTTTTCCTCCTACCTCCTATCACCTCAGCTCATATAAAAACCAGTGAAATAATAATCTAGTTTTCATATATTATATGTCAGATATTATTTAAGATGCAAATACATATCTACTCACATAACTGACAATATAGCTCAAAGTCATTTCTATTATTATAGATAAAATGTATTGTTCTAAGCCTTAGAACTAAGAGAGTCCTTATGGCACCTGTTTAAGAACACAAACAGTAATCAAGATGAGTATTTCCATGTTGCCTTAGTAAAAAAAAAAAATACAAGAACTATGTTTTATTTAGATAATTAATCTCATCTGTTTTGTGCTCTTTTTCTCAAGTTTCAGAGAGACATCTTATCCCTCACATAATAAATTTAAAATATGGAATAATTATAAATATACTAGAGGCCCAGTGCATGAATTCATGCACAGGTGAGGTCCCTTGGCCTGGCTGGGGGGAGGGACCACTGGAGGTTGGCTGTGGGGAGTGCACTGACTACCAGGGGGCAGCTCCTGTATTGAGCATCTGACCCCTGGTGGTCAGTGCACGTCATAGCTACCAACTTGGGCTTTTATATATATAGATTCTGCATGATAAGCAAGGGAAAATGCAAACCAATTCACATTTTCACACTAGAAATATTGCATAGATGGTAAAGGTCTTCATTCTCAAAATTTTTATTCTTAAGACTTATTCCAGAACCTGGAACAGTCAAAATCTTTAAGAAATATGTATATTTACTCCTGGCCAGTGTAGCTCAATTGATTGGTTGACGTCCCATGCATTGAAATATTTTTAGGGTATATTTGGGGAGGGGGGCGGGTCTTATATGCTTTTTAACAAAATATACAGGTTGTCAATACAAATGTCTGCACTTATGAAGTTTTAAACTTTTTAATCAGAAAACATTTTTATCTGAAAATATTGCATTTAAAGTAATAAATTATTTTATAGCCCCCAAATAGATCTTTTTTTTTAAAATATATTTTTATTGATTTTTTACAGAGAGGAAGGGAGAGAGACAGAGAGCCAGAAACATCGATGAGAGAGAAACATCGATCAGCTGCCTCCTGCACATCTCCCACTGGGGATGTGCCCGCAACCAAGGTACATGCCCTTGACCAGAATCGAACCTGGGACCTTTCAGTCCGCAGGCCGACGCTCTATCCACTGAGCCAAACCGGTTTCGGCCCAAATAGATCTTTTTAATAAATACATTGTGTTTAAAGAATCTATCAAATAGATCAATTAAAATAATTAGCGAATTCACAAAGTAAGAAAAGTTCTTAGAAATATAATCCTGTGAAATTCATTTATTTAAATGTGAGAGACCCAGTGCACATAATTCATGCATGGGTAGGGTCCCTAGGCCTGGCTGATGATCAGGGCCAATCTGGCTGCTGGCCGGGGCCTTCCTTCATTCCACACCACCCCCTGGTGGTCAGCGCATGTCATAGTGAGCAAACTCCCAGTCTCATGGCCTAACTCCCAAGGGGACAATTTGTATACTAGCCTTTTATATATATACTAGAGGCCTGATGCATGAAAATCGTGCACAGGTAGGGTCCCTAGGCCTGGCCAGCAATCAGGGCCAATACGAGCCTTCTGGCTGCCAGCCGGGGCCCTCCTTCCCCAGCTGATGGCTGGGGCCTTCCTTCATTCCACACCACCCTCTGTTGGTCAGCACACATAATAGCAAGCGGTTGAACTCCCGGTCGGTCGAACTCCCGAGGGGACAATTTGCATATTAGCCTTTTATTATATAGGATATATATAGAGATTTGATTAGTGTTTAACAGAGTTTATCTTTTTAGCAATATTGGAATAATGTGCTTAATAGTCCTAGAATAGTATTGCATTATTAACCACATAAATTAATGTTCCAAGAGACAAAGGATTTTTTGAAAAATTTGATAAAAATATTTTACTTCTTGATTTTAATAAATGCCAGGTCAAGAAAAACAAAATAGTGGAATATAGTACCTACTAGCAAAAAACAAAAACAAAAACAAAAACACACAAAAAGAATTAAAAATTCTTTTTGATTGTACTAGATACATCCTTGACAGCTCAGGGTCACAAACTCACTAAAAAAAATAAGACCCAATAAATAGATTACAGGATGTTTTCCCCCGGACATGCCTTGCCACCAGTCATATTTCTAGCTGTAGGTGTTAAAGGCTTAAATTTCCTATTATGTCCTTGTTTTTATCTTCAAGATTGTCTTTGAGTTTCCTTTTTAAATATTAAAGGCACTTATAGTTCTTTTAGCTATAATCCACTGATTTTATATATTAATTGATAGGAGTCTGATTGACATATTGGGAAGGTCCAATAAATACAGAATCTAGATCATTTTGAGCACTCAAAAAATACTAGCTATTATTACTAATGGCCATTTTTGCAAGAAAATAATTTCTTGCAGAGTATAGGATATATTGGAAAAGCACTTTAGATACTAAACACTTCTCAAGAATGAAAAGAAAATTATGAGCCATTACTGCATGCTATGTATCTATATAGCCCCATTTGTTTAAAATTTCAAAGATTTATAATATACGAAATGCTTTTAGAACTGCTTTTGGAATAATAGAGGCTATAAAGAAATTATTCTTCTCTGACCTTAGATTTTTTAGATGTACTTACAAACAAATATAGATGTTGAAAGAAAATTGTATTTTAATGGTCAAAATATTGTCATTTTTTTTTTCATGTAAAGGGGCTCTACACACAGTGTTGGCACTACAGTAAATGTGGAACCACACTGGCATTACCGCAGTTCTGAGTGCTTGACAACACCCTGTTCTTAGTGCAGGTGCCTATGTTTCTAAATTTTTTTTAACATAATTGAATTATTTAAATCACTGGAGGCACAAAGGTCAATATTTGGCTGTGCTAAATCATTATTAAAGCACAGTTAGATTAAATTATTTTTAAAATCAGACAATTTTTTCTTACACCAATATTTAGAATACAAATTAGAATATACACAGTTTCATCTCAAATGTATGGCTGGAGATGTGGTTTTTACTGTGTACTTTTTATGCCTATATCCATATAATACTGGAATACCTCTCTAGCATTTTGCCCATTTTCACTCCCATAGTCTTTTAGATATATTGGGAAAAAGACTATAGAGATCTGATTTTTTTCCATATTGGGCCCTCTTTAGTCTGCCTGATCTTTAATATGATTCATGATCCTATGTATGTCATATAGATAGATATAGATATAGGTATACATATAGATATAGGTATATAGATATAGATATAGATGATATAGATAGATATAGATATAGATATAGATATAGATATAGATATAGATATAGATATAGATATAGATATAATAAAATAATTATAGCCTATCTTCTCTTCATATTCATCTTACTATATATCCTTAGCTTGGTTTCAGAGCAGTGTTATAATGTTATACACACTAAAGTGTTCCAAAATCACCAGTAACTAAGTTATTTACATCTCAAAGAAACATATGAATGATGTAACTAAAGACAAAATGCCAGAATATACCTGAAATTAAATTCTACTGGTTGTCAGCTCTTGGCTAAGATTTTTTTAAGATATAAGAGGGAGATAATTAAACAAATCATACAGTCTTATGCACAGTACACATATATGCAAAAACTCCAGAAGATTTTAGGAACTTATTTTTTAATTGATTTATTTAGTGATGGGAAATATGACCTTTTACTTGCATGCTTCCATGTTAGTAGTAATTTCTTTTGGATTTATTACAGACAAAGATGGGCCTGCATCAGAGATCTCACCTTGAATTTCTTTCTTAGCTCTACAAAAAAAACCCCAAAAATATCCATTATATAATACAGTCAATAAAGTAAACATATGTTAGTGCCATTAATAGCACAGAATATTAAGCAATATTGATTTGTTACTTCTGCTTTAGGTGTGATTTCCAAAAAGCATTACCAGAACCCATGCCAAGGAGTTATATTTCTATATTTTCTTCTAGGAGCTTGATTATTTCAGGTCTTAAATTTAAGTCCTTAATCCATTTGGAGTTAATTTTTGTGAGTAGTGTAAGAAAGGGGTCTCATTTCATTATTTTACTTGTGAATATCCAGTTTTCCCAGCACCATTTATTAAAGAGATTGTGTGTTTTTTCTCCATTGGATATCCTAAGCTACCTTGTCAAATATTGGTTGACTATATATGCTTGGGTTTATTTCCCAGCTGTTCCATTTGTTTGTCTGTTGTTGTTTTTCTATTCCAGTATCATGCTGTTTTAATTATTATTGATTTATAGTATAGCTAGAAATCAGGTTGTGTGATGACTCCTATTTTATTCCTTTTTATCTGAATTTCTTTGGCTATTCAGAATATTTTTTGGGTCCTTATACATTTTAGAATTTTGTTTTCCTCTTTCTGTAAAAAATACCATTGGAATCTTTATAGGGATTGCTTTTGGTATTATTGAACAATACAATTTCTTCTAATCGATGATCTATTTGTGTCTTCTTTGATTTATTTAATCAGCGTAGACATCTTATAGTTTTCAGAATAGAACTCTTCCATCTATTTTGTTAAGTGTATACCTATGTATTTTTGTTATTTTATTGGTATTGTAAATGGGATTGATTTTTTAATTTCTTTTGCAGAAAATTTTTTGTAAGTGTATAAAAATGCTACTGATTTTTGTATGTTAATTTTGCCTCTTGCAACTTTATTGAATTTGTCAAAGCTCTAATAGCTTTTTGGAGGGTATTTAAGACTTTCCATATATAAAATCATGTCATCTGCAAATAGAGACAATTTTTCATCCTTTTCAATTTAGATGCCTTTTATTTTTATTTCTTGTCTGGTTTCTCTAGCTAGGACTTTCAGTACTATGCTGAATATGAATGGTAGGGGTGGGCACTCTTGCCTGTGTGATGTTAGCTGTAAGCATGACACATATGGCCTTTATATGTTGAAATATCTTCTGTCTGTGCCTAATTTGTTGTTGTTTTTTATCACAAACAGATAATGAATTTTGTCAAATGGTCTCCCTGCGTCTATTAGATGATCATATGATTTTTGCTTTAGTTCTATTAATGTGATACACCACAATAGATATGTGTATGTTGAATAGTCCTTGCATTTCAGGGACTTCTGTATGATCAGGTCTGTTTTTGGGACTATCAAATGTTTTAGTTAGTGTGTTATATTTTTTAACTCTAGAATTTCTGGGATTTCTTAATGGTTTATTTTGCTGTCTTTAACTTCTCATTTTGTTCATGCATTGTTTTTCTAATTTTTTAGTTATATGTCTGTGTTATTGTGGTTTACTAAACTTCTTTAAGGCAATTATTCTGAATTATTTGTCTGTCTGATGCTTCATAGATCTCCATTTCTTTATTAGAGATTTAATTTCTCTTGGTGGTATCATAATTGCCTATTGTTGTTGTTTGTGATCCTTGATTCCTTATGTTAGTGTCTGTGTATCTGAGTAATCTATTTCTTCTTCCAGACTTTACAGAGTTCCATTGGCAAAGGCAGAATTTTAACATTCAGCTCAGTTTGGGTTTCTGGGTGTGATGCTGGTCCTGTCCAGATATCAACTGTCCAAGGAAATAACCATCAGAAAAGCCCAGAAACCCAAAATAAATTTCTATCAACATTCTTTTTGATATTTATATATTCAAACCCATTAAAATACTTTTTTCTGAACCAGGAAGCAAAAATCTCTCAGCCAAGAATGTTTCTAAAATATCCTGAATGACCATCTGCTTGTCAGTACCTTGTGAATATTCATCATATTTTCAGAATTTAGCATGAAGTGTTTATATTATGCTGGTCTTCCTATTGATTTAAAATTCTGAAACAAAAAGTAAGCATATTTCTAAATATCTGAATTAACCTGTTAAAAATAAAACAAAACACTAAACTTTCTTGTTATCTTTTGTTTGTTTAGAATTTAGAATTATAATTTTGATTTTTCTACAAATTTATTTTCTAAAATCACATTTCACTAAGCTAGAGCTTTAAATGAATTGCCTAACCCAAGTCATTTTTTCAAACTTGAATTAGAGTTTGACCAGTTTGGCATCTGTTCTCACAAGGATGGTATGCTGTTTTCTCTCCTAAAATATGACAATAAGATGCAGAAAGTGTCATGCTATCAAATATGAAGATGTCTTCACCTTGAGGAAAAACTTTCCACAACAGGTCAAACAGATGTCTGAAAGACATTGAAATTTATGAACTCTTAATACATTTACATGACAATGAGCCACAATATAAGTTCATGTATCCTTGTTATGTAAATTGAAAATAAGCAGTAAGATATACCAGAAATTGTCTCTCAAAAATCACATTTAAAACCTAAGAGTTCTTTTTTCTTTGTTCTTGCTGTTACTCTTTGCAAATCAAATCATAACTATTAAAAAGATGAGGACACTAACACTGGATTCAAAAGGAAGCTAAATGCCTACAGAAACAGAATTTGTTCTGTGATGCATTTATATCTAATCAGTTTCCTCAATAATGATTCTACAAATTTTAAGGAGGAGAATATCATGGTGTAGAAAAAAAAGGAATTGGTTTGGAAGCTCTAAACCAAATTTGATACTGCCTCGTTGAGAACTTTAAAAAGGTTATTTCTGCATCACTTTTCTTCTGTTATAAACAAATGAATTGAATGATATTATTTGTTATGTCTCTTGAAAAGATTCTGTTTTCTTTATCACTCTTGGTTGTGTATCAGAATTCTTGTAGAGATTTTTAAAGTACAGATGTAGATGCCTCTCCTGAAAATTGGGTACTTTAGTGATGGTTTATGGGCATTGTATTTCTAATCCTTAAATTATAAACAGGAAGTACTGGAATAACATGGTTTTGTTCAACACTGTTGTGTTATAACATTGATAATATACCATCAGAACGTAACTCTTGTTTATATCAATTAACCTATGGCAAAATTGGTTATATTATACGTCATTGTCATTTCACTTATAGTCACAGAACCCGATGATGTTAAGTAAGGACTTTATGTGATTGTGCGTGTGTGTGTGTGTGTGTGTGTGTGTGTGTGTGTGTCTCATGTGGAGGGAGCTATCTATCTGTTGTAAAGGTACTGTTTAAGCAATTTGGCCATCCATAATTGTCAGGTTATTTTGATGAAAAACAAGCTTTAGGGTTACTTGTGAGTTTCCTTTCTATCAGGAAGTTGCTTATAATCAAATATATCCAATATATGATTCTACCACATTTCCAACCATTTATTTGCAAACAGGCCCAACAACAGTCTGTACTTTATATAGTTAGTGACACTCCATCTATCCTAACACTTAAGCACCCTGAAAGAAAGGTACATTGAAATAAGAAGCAACGATACACCAACAGCATGACTAATAAAACTTGTAGTTTGAGAATGCTATAAAATCTTTTATTTGGGGTTCTATGGGAGAATGTAGAAATGAAAATAGGCTGGACATAAAATGGCACTCAAAATGTTTATCTATTGACCTACCATCCACTAGAGAACATTATTTGCAAAGGTAAATATACCTGTAACATACACATATTATAAACACCAGTTATTTCAAAATTAAAAATAAAGCTACCATCCTTTATGGAAATTAACAAATGTTTTGGGTAGTGGTACACAGATCTACTATTTGGATCCATGGATTAGGGACTTATTAATGCCAATAACTATCCCTGTTGTGTATATTAATTAGTTGAATGCTTCATTCACCTACTTTAGGGTGTCAATTAAAACTAATATATGCAGCCTTCCACCACTGGCCATTGATGAAACAATAAGAAATGAATTAATCCTTCCACTGTATGCTACTATAAAACTGGGGGGAAAGGGGAAAACTAGGCTTCAAACAAAAGTCAAAGAGCAGTGAAGAACTGTGATCCCTGTGAGAAGTGAAACAAACAGGTGAGCCCTACAACAAACCTACAATAAACCTAAATTCTGCATAGAAGTAATTTTGGGATCTTGATTAGAAGGGTAAAAGCAATGATAAGCCTTGAAGTCTGTCTGATTTGGGTGATTGTGGAGGCTGAGGACCCTGGGCATTTTTAGGCATTTTTTCATTAGAAATGAGAATTCTACAAAAGAAACCCAAGAATCCTGCATAACAGTTGCTTTGAGTTTTTGATGAGTATCAACTTAGTCATATTTATGGTAAAACTCCACAATACAGAACTTACAAACATGGCAGAATTTTAAGGTGAGCAATTTCCAGAGCTCACACACAGCAGGGACTTAGTAAATTTTAACTATCCAGAGTAGAGAGCTCTTGTTTAACACTGGAGGTATTCAATGGAGTTTACAGAGGGACCATGTCTTAGTTGAAAGATTAAACTATTAATGAAATGAAAGATAAGGCTTTGTAGGGACCAACTCAACTGCTTGCAGGATCAACGTCCATCCATCAATCTTTAGGAACGAGAGCAAATAGAAACAATAAATAATATAATATTCACAAGGTCTAGCTAGTATCACATTGTCTAACATGCAATAAAGAAATAATAGGCTTTCCAAGAAGCAGGGATATGTAACCTAAACACAGGCAAAACGTCAATAAAAGCTTTCCTAGAAGGAAGAGACCTTATGGAATTATCAAAGACATTAACATTGAAATAAAAAAAATGTTAAATTTTTTGAAGGAAAACAAACATATTGAGTACAGAAAAGGAAGATTTAAGATAGAACCAATCAAGTGGAATTTCAAGATATTAAAAATTAAATAAATAAACTTAAAATTTCACTGGGTTGGATTAGCTATAGATTGTGCACTATAGTAGCAAATATTATTAAAATGAATACATTACAATGGATTTTTTTCCAAATTAAAGCATTAAGAGAAAACAAACCTAAAAACACAAGATAGCAGAAATAGAAAAACTTCAAGTTGTATTATGTGTAACTGCAGTTTCACAAGGAAGGAGCTACAGAGAAATATATGATTGAGATACTGACAAAATGTTTTCCAAGTTTTATTAAGATTTAAAACACTACAAATTTAAGAAGATTGTAGAAACTACAAAAAAAGAAAGCCAAATTAAGATACACTATATTTACACTGGTATAAACATGTGAGCAAGAAAATATTAAAAGTGCAGCAATAAGAAAGACAGATATGCAAAATAGCAGATTCTTGAAAACCATGCAAGCATGAAGAGAATAACATCCTTAAAGTATTAAGGTACTATTGTTGAAGGGAAAGGCTATCAAGTAAAAATTCTATATAGAGAAACAAATACTGTTCAAAATAAATGTGAAATAGAGACACCCAGCAGAGTTGCAGATACAAATTAGCATAGAAGAGGTGAAAACTGATGAGGATCATAAATATATAATAAAATTGACTATTAAAAGCTAAGATATTAATGATATACTGTGAGATTTCTAGCATGTATCTTAGTAAAAACAAATCATGACAATTTTATTAAAGGAAGGCAAAATAGTATAATTGTAAGTTTTTAATATGTATGAATTAGAATAATATGTCAAAGAAGAATTTTATAAGTTAAAAATTATAAGTTTTAAAGTTAATTAACATATAACAAGTAGATAATAATTCACTTACTCAAAAAAAATAAAAGGAGTAGAGGATAAAGAATAAATGGAAAGCTTACAGCATTATAACAGGTTTATATCTTATCAAATTCAAAATTGTATTATTGCGAACGAGCCAGTTAACCAATAATACTGAAGTAAAAGACAGAAATTGTCATTTTTAATAAAAAGGAAGCCAGGACTATTTGTTGTCTTCAAAAACAAAACAAAACAAAATAATAATAATAAAAAAAATAGAAAGGTTAAGGATCATATGCCCTGAATATAGTAAGCATAAGGAAGCTTCAACATCTGTAATAATATCATGCAAACTGGTCTTGAGAAAAGAAATATTACTACAGAAAGTTTATGACAAATTGATTTAGTTCATCATGAAGACATAACCATTTTAAATATCCACTAACCCAGCTCTATAATACATGACAGAAAATAATACAGAAATAAAAGAAGAAATAGATAACTCTTCTCTACTAGTAATTGAATAATAGATGGAAAATTTCTATGGGTAAGCAAGACTTCAATATTAACAGCCAACTTACCCTACTTGAATTTGTAGATCAATGCCTCAACCACGACACAACAGGATGCACATCTTATCAAGGGCATATGGGTCAAAATACTTTATTTCTTTGGTAAATGGTCCATGGACAACTAGCAATTAAATTTGTTATTTATCAAATATTTGGGCTTTTCAAATATCTTTCTGTTACTTATTTCTAATATAATTCCACATGGTCAGAAAATATACTCTGTATAAGTAAGATTTGTATTATGGCACAATATTTGGTCTATGTTAGTACCTGGAACCTGTGATGGGCAGGGATGTAATAGGAATGTTTACAAGGAAGCTTTCTTAGGGTTATTAAAATTTTCCACATCTTGATTAAAATGGTGCTTCCACAAATATATACATGTAATTCAACTCATCAAAGTTAATAATAATGGATACATTTCATTCTATAAATTATACCTTAATAATTCAATGAAAGAAATCAACACATATAAATTTCCCCTTTTCAATATTAAATTATTTTAAGGTAATTTGCAAACAATATAATGTCTGTGAGACATAATAACAAAACCAACACCCCTGACCTTGCTTCTCAACATGAAATGGCACTAAATGCATTTGAGCGTAGGGAATGAAGTGCACTTTCATAAGTTACTGAGGCAATGAAAATTAAGAGTATAGAGAATTACTATATCATACACACTAGAACTGAAAAAATACATAAATAAAAGTTTGCTCATTCAAATGTTGTTGAGGAATTAGAGCACCAGACACAATTGCAGTAGGGAGTTTAACTATAACAACCTCTTTGAAAATACAATTTGGCATTATTTTGTGTGGTAGAGCATGCAGAATCTCTATGGGTCATTAATCCAACCTTCCAGTGACATGTATAAAGATGTACAAAGGATATCATTGTAAGAACAAAACACTAGTCAGCAGAAAGTGGATAATTATACAGTGGTATATTTATATACACAAAAATTACATTTCAAGAATGAAAATAAACAATAACTGAATTAACATACTTGGTGAAATATAGAGGCAAAATGTAGATTGAAAAGAATGTTGCAAAAGAGTTAATACAATATGATATGACTTTTTAAAATATCAATAGCAGACATTTGTAATTTTAGAAATGAAGATATTATAAAGATTAAAGGTTAAGTTTAATGCAAATCCAGGGTTTAAAATTATTGTTCTAGAATTAACAAGCGTTATTAAAAAATCCACAATTCTATACCACTATATTTTTCTTGGAACATTTAATCTTGAAATTTTGGTGTGTTTTTTTAATTTTTGGCATTTCAGAAAATCATTGGTGTTATAAAATCAATGCAAGGATTGTGCTTCCTAAGGACAGGAAGAAGAGTGGTAACTTTTGAAAAAAAGGAAATTATTTTTACATTCTTGGAATCTGGAAGTAGTTGAATCTTTTTCAAAGAAATAAACATGGCAATCAAAGCTATGATCCATCATAATATTTTTAGATATTAAGACCCCACCCCTTCATATTCTTGTTAGGTGTCTAAATTCTGGGTTATCTGAGAGCCAGGATAACCCAGGGTGGGCCAGAAAGGTGGCAGGAAAAAGCTGTCTATCTAGGAAACAAATACACCCTGCGGTGTAGGGTGCTTCTCTTCATGCTTGAAAGCAAATTTGCTCAATCACAATGAATTTTAAATAATTGTGTACAATTTAGTAAAATAAAAACCTAATCTTAACAATGTCTTTGGCTTATGAATAATTGACTATGAGAGATTCAGCACAAGTTCTGTGGTTGTTAACATTGTTCACTTTTTTGTGGTGCCTGATAGTACTCTAACGGAGTCTTGAGTTCCTGAAAGAGTAATGAACTCTGCCATGTCCACTTTACTATCATATCTCGTTTAATCATATTTTGTTAAAAAAGCACCCTAAAGTAGATTGTCCATTTCATTCTTTTAAAATAACTGAGTGAAGAATATTATCATTTCATACCTTTAATGTGCCTTACTTTATAATTCATACCTTTAATATGCTTAGAATATGGCTTTAGGCTTTGCTCAAACACTTTTTGAAATTCTTAATAACTAATGACACTTGGTGTACATTTGTGTCAAACACAGAAAATCTTATTTCATTTTCCTTATAAAATAATGTGTGAGCAATACTGAATTATGGTAATTATCCTGGACAGTGTTCTTAAGATTTTCTCATAACCACACATGCAAACAAACTAAGGATGACATACTTGCTCTATATCCTCTAGGAAACAGGTATTTTTCTGATATGTAAAACAATTCTAACTCAATTTAATCCCTCCAGAATGAAGCAGTTATTACTGCTATTATCATCATGAAGTGGTATTGAAACTCCTTATGAGGAGACTAAATATACCAACTTAAGAGTACTTATCCACATGATTACTCAGATTGACTGTCCGTGTGCCAATTGCCAGGGAAATATTTGTGAAGCCAAATGGTAAATTTGAATCATAAGCTAAAAAAAGAGATGCCTTGTTATTCAATCATCCAAAGGGCTATGTGAGTGCACTGCTGTTTTATGGAGACCTTTAAATGTTGGAACAGATCCTCCCCCACTTCCTAATTAATTGCCTAATCAGTTCCTAGTAAATAAAAAGACTTAACTCTTTTAACCAATGGCATAGATAGTTTAAGCTATCTTTGACATATTTTCCTTATATTAGAAAAATCTGGGAGTAAGCTTTGAGGAAAAATTGGGGAAGTGCTATCACCAATTACAAAGAAAGAGTCCAGAAGTTTAGGTAGAATTTTAACCAAGACCTTATAGATGATAGTTACATATGTAAAATTTGAACACATATTGTAATGTATTTTTTGATGTGCAATGATCCTTGATCATTACAATATTGCATTTAATTTATTTGAAAAAAATATTTCTTTGTAACTTATAGCTATTGCAACATGAAGTTAATGAACAATAATTTAGAATCACAATTATATATCTGAAAAAATATAAGAATTGTCCCCAGCTTTTCAAGACATCATAATATTTTCTATTCTAAAAATTTAAATGCACTCACCAAAAGTGCTTTGCAAATGTGCCTATCCTATTGGTTCAAACTGTAGGCACACACAAGTGCTTTATTTTCATGTATATAATTTATTCTATGCAAAGGAGCTATTATGTCTGTCATCTGTTTTGGATACTTCTCCTCTTTTGGGGGGCAATGAACAATGGTTTGGTGAACAAGTGAATAATGAACTTATTTAGTACTCTAGACAGTGCTGTAAAAATTCATTGTCACAGTGAAAATATACACAAATTATATTTACACAAATTATGTTTAAACAATATTAATTTGGGGACCAAAGTTTTAATAGATATTATCTCTTTCTTGTACTTGACACTCTTATTATTTCTAAACAGATGAATTCAAGTTTTTACGGTAAATTTTCTTCAATAACTTGCCAGATATTTAAACCTTTGAAAATTAGATCAAAGAAAAGGAGGAAAAATGTACATTTTTAAAAAGGATTAATAAGGTATAACTATCCTATCTAATAATAGACAAACATGGTAATTGACCGTACCTTCGCTACACCTCCCATGGGCTAATCAGCATGATATGCAAATTAACCACCAACAAAGATGGTGGCTAATTTGCATACTACAGGCAGGGTGAGACAGCACCATCCCGCCTGCCCTGCCTCCATCTGAGCCTGCTATCTGCGACCCTGGGCGGCGGGCGTCCCGTGTGCGACCCGACCTGGGGTGGCCGGGCAGGGCAGCAGCTATTGGCCAGCCCGCCCGGGCGTCCCGTATGTGACCTGACCCAGGGTGGCAGGGCAGGACAGTGTGGCTCCTCTGTCACCCCAGCTTCCTCATCACAGCTCCCTTGGGGGCCTAAGCCTTTAGTTGGACATCCCCCGAGGGCTCCCTGGCTGCCAGAAGGATGTCTGACTGCAAGCTTAGGCCTGATCCCCTGGGGAGTGGGCCTAAGTTGACAGGTGGACATCCCCCAAGGGGTCCTGGACTGCAAATGGGCGCAGGCCGGGCTGAGTGACCCCCCCCCCCCCAGTGCACAAATTTTTGTGCACTGGGCCTCTAGTATTATATAAATTTTAGATGCTGTTAGAAATTTGTGTACTTTGAACAATGGAAGTCTAAATGAATTGTTTATATTTATTTAAATTTTAGAAAATTATTTTTTTCTTTCATCACAATAACAAATTAAAGATACTATAGTAGTTTCCTGTGGCTGCTGTAATAAATGGTCAAAAACTGGGTAGTTTTAAAAAACTTCTTTTTCCTCCACAGTTGTGTAGGCAGGAGGTCAAAATCAGGGTGTCTCAAGGGCCACACTAATTCTGAAAGTTTGAGGGGAGATTCCATTTTTTGCCTCTTCAGCTTTCTGTGACAGTTACATCTATTTGTTTGTGGCTACATCAATCCAATTTCTGCCTCTGTCTTCACATAGCCTTTTCCTTTTCTGTCCGTGTCTTTTCCTCTCCTGTCACTTATAAGAATAGTAATCTAAACTAGATTTAGGGACTCTGAAGGAAGATATTATCTCAAGATCTTTAACTTAATTATATCTGCAAAGACTCTTTTTGTTAATAAGGTAATATTAATAGGTTTTAGGCCTTAGGATGTGGAAATATCTTTTTCAGGACCACCATTTAACCTATTATAGAGAGTATCTGTCAGAACTTAGGTATAAGAATAGCATCTAGTAAACTCTAAGTTTAGGAGTGTAGTTTATGAAGAAATTACAGTAAAGAGAAAAAGAAGAAAAGGCCATTTCTTATATTGTGCCAGTACTCCATACAGTTCATCTTCATCCCTCTTCCCACTAAATGATTGCTTCTGATTTTCAATTATCTCTGTGTCTAAACCTCTCACCAACAAGCCAAAGCATTTACTGCTGCCCATGATTATGGTATATCCTTATCTCACATCCTTTGTTCCTATATACAAGGAGATGATTAAATATACCACTTGAGACTTTGCCATCTTAACAAACATTGTTTAGGGCTACACTTTCCCCTTAACAAACATTGTTTAGGGCTACACTTAAACAGTACTGAAGTACTGAAGCTGTCCATTTTCAGCTCATACCAATACAAGCTCATTTACTCATGAACCAAATCCCAAGCCTTCTCTATTCCATTAATTGGTCATAGGGAACCTCCCATGAATCTATGGCTATAGTTAAGGGAGAAATGTCTGTTGATCCTTTTCTTAAAAGTTCAAATTTCAGGGAGAGAAGTTACTAAAAGAGTTGTCAAGTTTGTGCATAATTATGAAGAAGTTTGTGCTAGAATATTTGGTGAAACAAAATGCTATTTTTTAAAAAAACAGCAAATGCATGTCATTTGATGACAAAATAATTAATATTTTGGTAGTTGTTCTTTTGCCTTTATGTCCTTAAAATGGTGCAGAAGATGAAGAGAAGGAGCTATGGTGAGCAATTTGTAATTGAAAAAATTTGACTGAGAATCAGATGGTAGACTATATAGGATCAAGGTACTTTACAGCCGGACTTGGAAATCTCTATTCTTATTTCTGGGGATACATGGATGTATGACTTTAACTCTTGGCTCTGATAAGGGTACTGAGAGTGATGAAGTGCTGCTTCCAGTCCAAACTCCCCTGGTAAACCCCAGGGTCAATTTTATTGACGGTTTCATCTGGCATAATTCAGTAGACATTCTGGCTTGACTATATAATTAGAGGGCAAAAAGATCCTGCTGGGAATATCTGTCTTGAGTAGATTACTTGAAGACCCTTGCCATTTAATCTTTTTTATAGTTAATAACTTTTGTGACCTGTTGAAGAATTTTTTTGCCAGCCCAAGATTATGAAAATACTCTTCTGTTTTCAGATTGTATTGTTTTACTTTGAAATGTATTTCTATACTTCATCTGGAAATGATTTGTGTATAGTCTGAAATAAAGGCAAAGTTTCCCATATGGACACCAAATTTTCCCAGGGTTCTTTCTTATAAAGCCTGTCATTTCTGAAAAGCACGGTAGAGTCACCATTTTGTAAATCTGGTGAAGGAATATCTGTGAGATTATATGTCTGCACTCTTTACTGTGTTCCATTAGCCTGTTTTATTTTCCTCACACATTATGTTAATTAACGTAACTTCATAATAGATAAGTATATAGTGTAAGTTTTCAACTCTTTTTAAAGTCAAGATTGTCTAAATTTTTTTCTATATTATTGAATTGCCCTATTTAAACATTTAATTTAGATATAAATGAGGTATGCAATATAATGACTTGATATTTGTATATACTGTGAAATGATCACCACAATAAGTCTAATAACACCCATTACCATACAGAGTAACATTTTTTTTCTTGTATGAGAAATTTGAAGACCTTGTCTCTCAGAAACTTTTAAATACACAATACATTATTATCAACCATAGTCACCATGCTGTACATTACATCCTCACAACTTATTTCTTTTATAACTGGAAGATTTTACCTTTTGATAATCATCCCTCATTTTGCCCACCACTGCTACCCATGGCTTAGGCAATTACCATTCTATTCTCTAACCCTGTGAATTCTGTTTTTGGTTTGTTTGTCTTATAGGTTTCACACATAAGCAAATTCATGTGGTAGTTGTCTTTCTGTCTAACTTATTTCACTTAGAAAAATGTCATGTCCCCAATGTCCATCTAGGTTGTCACAAATGGCAATATTTCTTTTCTATGGTTGATTAATACTCCACAATTTCTTTATCCATTCATCCAACCATGGATACTTATGTTGCTTCCATGTCTTGGTTATTGTAAATAATTCTGCAATGAACATGAGGTTTTTAAGTTAGTGCTTTCTTTCTTTTTTTATTTATAAAACCCAGAAGTAGAATTGCTGGATCATATGGTAGTTCTATTTTTAATTTTTTGAGAAATCTTGTACTGTTTACTATAGTAGCTGCACCAATTTACTTTCCCATCAACAATGTTGTGACATTATACTCTAGAGGTTTTATACATCATTACTATTTTCACTTGGTATTTGATTTTTTCATGATATTAAATGGTATCTCTTTATGTTACATATCCATTTTTTATAGATACATAAAATACAAATATATTTAAATTAATTGCCAGCTAGGTAAATATGGATGTGTGTGCCTATAATTTTTTATACAGAAGCTTGCTATATATGTCTAGAGTTCTCAGATATTTAAAAAATTTATTTACAAAATAAGGTATGAGAGGCCCTACAAAGAAAGGTATATAAGAACTGAGTACTGAGCCTAGGGATTGAAAATAAATGATTAGTAGAAATTTTAAGAAATAATCAGGGTCTGTGCATGTTTGAATTGTACTAGGATCGTGACAGGTTTATGAGAAAACATGAAGTTTTATTAAAAATAGAGGACTACAGAGTCCAGAATGCAATTTAGAACTCTTTTGCTTACAAATGATATCAACCCAAGTCAAATAGAGAAAATAAATAAGTAAAGCAATCTCTGGACCTCACAAGAGAACATTTCAGTACTAGATCTGTGTCCAAGCATAAGCTTCATGTATTTAAAGATTCTGTGAGAAACCTGTCACTCAGTACTGATTTCCTCCACATCAGCTTCATTTTTAAGGAGGCTACTCCTGGCAAAGAGATGGTTGCTGATTCGACTGGTGTGGCAAACATAGATGAAAGAGTGTACTTCATTCACAATAGTTTCAACCAAGTGTTTGGACTGAGTCTCTCAGGTTTGGCTTGAATCAATCAACTGTAAATCATTCACTATGGCCAGGAACGTCCAGAGGTGTAGTCTCCCATCTGTAATTACAGAGATTTAGATGGGGGATAATTACTTCTCCCAAAGAAATTAAAAGGAAATTCATGTTAAGATAGCATGCAGCACAGTGTACAGGTTTAAGTTAATTTGTCTGTGGATGTGAAAATTTAGAAATCATGGTTTGTGGGCCATAGAATTGCACACGCAAACGAAAAACTTTGGTATTACTTTGCTTCAATGGGAACTATTAAAATAACTATCAAAAGATAACAATATTGCAAAATAATATAATGAGACAGCCCAGTGGGATCTAACATGAGAAAACTGAGTAGGGGGACATGCTAAGCTAACAGCGTAATTTCTCTACAAATTAATATTAAATGGAGGAATAAAACAAAACAAAAAACCTTAAAGATAGAAATTAAGATAGAATGTTCAACAGGAATAAAAATTTTTGAGATGCTAGTGACTAATATAGTACATGATATCAGACAAATAAATACTAGTTTAATCTATTCTGATAAGATTGAACATTATAAAATCCAGGGATAATTGCGTTGGCAGTTAAAAACTTTGGAAAGATAACGGATGATAACATAATCAAACAATAATAAATCCTGGTTCCAAATATTTACCAGGAGAAGAATGGAGCTCTGCTTAAGCTTTTGGCTGCTGCTGAAGTTGAATAAAGAAAACATGATGAAGATGAGTGTAAAACCTCCATCATTTTTTTTTCTTTCGGAATGGGTCAAACCCAAGGTCACTTGGTATAAATGGATTTTCTGGAAAAAAGAAAATTGGCAATTTACCTTAATACTTTCATTTTTTAAAATCCCATTTTATTAGAATAATGATGGGCAATAAAACATGACTTCCCTCTCCTCCCATTTGTTAATGAGTTAGAATGCACAAAACCCTAATAATAATTGACATAAAAGGCCCAGAAGCATCATTAGCAGCTTTCTTACCAGGCAGTCATTTTAATTTTATAAAACTCGCATTCCTGTTAAAATGATATCACATTAAAGTGAATTTTATTGTACTATTTGAAAAGTATGATGACAGTTATTAAGAAGATAAAAATGGATGGAACAGAATGTAGTTTAGAATTTGGTCTACACTGTGAGAATTTTCTCTTAGAATAAAGGTATAAAATGCAGTTAACTGAATATTTTTGGTTTGGAAAAATTATAATATTTATGTTATAAGTATTTAATTTCCAAGGATCTTTATTCCTGAAACTTCACATAGAATCATTGGAAAAAGAAAGAGCAAGAATCAAAATCTATAATGTAGCTTAGGCTTGGGAAAGTGCTGGATTTGGCTAATATGCAAACACGTTCTTGGCAATAATAGCATATATTTTGATCATGTAATGGTTGATCCTCCCATGGATAATTAAGCATGTGCACTCTCCAAATAGTTTATCCCAAGTATCATAGTAATGTCTAATTAAAATGTTCCACTAATGTCTTTATTTTATTTCATAGCTCAGTTATTTTTCTAGGCAGGTAAACTAATGTATGATTATTATTAGCTTACATTTTGAATCCTATCCAATAGTAATTAAGATTCGTTCTATGCCATTTCCAGCATTGAACTAACTCCATATGCTAAAGACTTAAAAATATTCTCCCACTCTTTGTTTCTTGTATATTACACATTTTGTTAAATAGAGTTTTAGATGCTTAGGTCTTACCTGACAGCTTTTATTTATGTATAGTTAAATTAGAAAATATTCTTCATTCCAAACGTCTTTAGTTCATGTACATTGTGAAACTAACTTACATATATATATAATATATATGTTAAATATATTAATATATATAAATATATTAATATATATTTAATTAATTTCAGAGAGGAAGGAAGAGGGAGAGAGAGATAGAAACATCAATGATGAGAGAGAATCATTGACTGGCTGCCTCCTGCACACCCCCTACTGGGGATCAAGCCCTCAACTCAGGCATGTGCCCTTGACCGGAATGGAAACCTGGACCCTTCAGTCCGCAGGCTGATGCTCTATCCACGGAGCGAAACCAGCTAGGGCTAATTTACATATATTTCATTCAATCATTTGAATTTTATGTGAGGTTAGTTTACCATGCTAATATCCATGATTGGGGAAAATATGATGTCAAGACTCTAAGGCACTGGGATAACAGAATCTGATCTATTAGGTAGGAAAAGGAGGGAGAAGACAAACACTGACGGGTCGGAAAGAAGGCCCAAGATAAACTACACTGAGCTTTGTCTTGCCCTTGCCAAGTCTCTCATTGATAGATTTAAGCCTTATATGCATGCCAATATGTTATTAATTTAAATTTTTTTCTAACAACTTGTTTTAAAATTAAAACATTTTCAGGTTTTAAGAGATGTAAATATAACATTCTGGGGAATATCTTGCCTTGTACAGGATTTAGGAAATGTTGAGTTATAACCTATATTTGGGGAGTGATTTCCCTGGTCTATATTAATAATGATGCTGAGATGAGGGAGGCATAAGATGCTCTTTACTTGTACTAAGCTATTTTACATCACTTAATTCAGTTTAGACTTATAAATACTTATTGTATCACCTTGGCATAGCCACTGAATGTCCTTGATTATTCCACTTATTTATTTAAAAAAAAAAAGATGGTTGTGGAATAGATAATCTAGTGTCCATTCTGTCCAATTATAGCCCAAATACTAATGGGAGATTGATGATCCCTAACTGAAGGTGTGGAATTGATTGGTGTAAGAGCAACTCTGCCTCCTGTGACTTTGACTCCTGCAGGAACTTAGGCCTACTCAGGAAGCACAGGCTACATCCGGAAACACACACCAGTTCAGAGATGCCAGAGAATACATTTCTATTACTAGGATTAGAAATGAACTTTGCCAGATGCCTCAGGGAAATAATATTTTTCTTAAACTCTTACTCTCTAGACACATGCAATGGTTATAATGCAGGTGTTTTAATTTATCCCCTGATATAATATCTCATCGTTTATTGGAAAGATTTTCAAAAATGAAGTATAAGTGAGAAATAAAAGTTATAAACCTCAACATTAGCCATCCAGTCATAAATACTATATGTATCTTAGCTTTCCACTTGCTGAATAAAGTGCAATCACAAACTATTATCTTCCCTTGAATCCATGTGTCTTGTTTTGGTATTAGCCAAATAGTTTCAATAGAAAACAAAATTTAGGGGCATATTTGAATAGTAAGTAATCACATTTGGAACTTTGCTATATATTTCAATTATGAAATTGGAATGTATTTCCAGTGCTCTTAGGTATATTAATAGAATGAATGCAAGTCACATGTAACATCCAGACAAAATTTCCTTTTCCTCTAGAAATTGTCCCAACAAAACGTTCCAAATAGTGAGAATTAAAGTGATATAAAATTTGCTTATGAACGCATGGTTGCAGTTGAGATTTTTTGTTGTTTCTTTGTTGTTGTTGTTCCAGATTGAAATAAACCAAAGAAATTGTTTTATATATAAAGCAATCCAACAGTTTTATTCAGAATACATTACCAATATATTTTAAATTAAGTGTAATGCAAAATTAACTTTTCTGATCAAGAACAGCTCAGGCTTGTCTTTAAATAGAAGGTTATATAAAGATAAGAATTCATAGAAATTATAATTAAAATGGGTTAACAATAGTTTCAATAAGGCACTTAATAATTTTCTTACCTTTGCTCATCTGGCATTAGGTATTGTTAACAGAATAAAATTAATTTCCTCAAAAAAAGTACATTTTAATTAAAAATCATTAGACACATCAGGTAGAAAATATATCAACTTGATCTGACACTGTCTCATAGCTTTTCATTTGAGGTTTATAGAGGAAATTACAGACCTATGACAGAATCATATCACATATTAGAGCCATGTATTTGAAATATCCTCAAAAGTAGAAAAGTCACTATTTTCACATTTATTATTGACAACTGTTCCCTAGGGCTGTCTTCTCTTTAGTATACATGTCACCCCAACAATCAGTGGGGAATGCCAAGCTTGTTAATCATTCCCGGAAGTATTTGAACATTTATGGGAATGATAGTGCTGTGTCATTCCAAATTGATTGAATCTGTCACATGTTCCTGGAAGTCACTTCATGGGACACTATTGTACAAGAATGAAGGAAAATTACTGCAGGAGAGTAGGAAAAAAATCTCACTGTACTGGGTTTCAGGGATTATTTCAAATTTGATGAATCCTGTCACTTCATCAATTTCTGCCTCAATGCAACCTCCTTTCTCTGTATCAATAGTATTAAGGTATACTACCTACTATGAAGGAGCACTTAAGTTCTAAAAAATATATCTTATAGTGTCAAAGAAATATGAACTGCTATCCTGAAACCTAAAGGCCATGTTTTAAGACTTTAGTAAACATTGTTACATCCACACACTATTCACAATCATGCACATAGGTATGTGTGTGTATATATGTGTGTGTGTGTGCGCGCGCGCGTGTGTGTGTGTGTGTGTGTGTACACACACACAAGTAATAAATTTGTAACAATTGTTGAAATATTGACTGCTTTACTAAATGTTGTGGTCTAAATGGTGAAAACTGCCCAGGTTATTTTAGCATTTTAGACTTTAAGTAGTGACCTAATTCTGGTTTTCTCTAAATGATTTGCGTGTGTGTGATGTTTTAAAAGCTGTCTATAAAATATTAAAATAAATTTTGGAAAGTCAAGTGCACAGATGACTTCATTATATTCACTATTTCACAAAATTCATAGATAATCTAATGAAAGTACACATAATATCAGTTTAAATAGTTTTTAGGTAGACTATTTTGTATAGCATAGACTATTTTGTATGTCATTTATAAAATAAAATAGTTTTATTTATATAAAACTATTTTAAATAGTTTTATGCAATATAGCTTTTTAAATATTTTCACCACCAGATATTATGTTTATATAGTGTGAATGTATTAGTCCTAATGCATTTTTCTGAAAAAGGCAATTTATACAAAAAAAAGTATAATATTTTTTGGCTTGAAGTTTATACCAGAGTGTTAGTACCCTGAGTCTTTTCAAATCCCCCTTGCTTTAGCAATTTCTGGGTTCTGCAAAGTGTATCCTAGCCTTTTTGACTAATAAACTGAATAATTTGTTTATGTATATGGTTAACTCCCAAAAAAGATCTGAGGCATGCTTCTTATAACATTGAAACTTTGCTCTTCTTTCCCTTACATTTTTACCACACTACAAATTCTGAGGATATCAGTTCCAATAAGATGTTTTGGTGGGAACTGTCTATCTACTTCTCTGTAGTGGTAAACTGGACTTGTTTCAATATGATTGATATTTCTATCATCAGCAGAAATCTAATTCTGTCTTGCTATTTTCTAATAACTAGATCCTAATGCTTAGGTTATTTTGAATATTCTAATATCTGACGTGTATGCCATCTCATGCTCAATCCACTAAACCTTCCATTGTTCCACTGGAAATCCTGAACTGTCATCATGGTTTGTTACACCCAATATCCCCAAATTTTCTCTGAATCATCTTTTCACCTTTTTTTTTTTAATACATTTTATTGATTTTTTACAGAGAGGAAGGGAGAGGGATAGAGAGTTAGAAACATCGATGAGAGAGAAACATCGATCAGCTGCCTCCTGCACACTCCCCACTGGGGATGTGACTGAAACCAAGGTACATGCCCTTGACCAGAATCGAACCTGGGACCCTTGAGTCCACAGGCTGACGCTCTATCCACTGAGCCAAACCGGTTAGGGCATCTTTTCACCTTTTTCCTCTAACTTGATCTTGACTCTCTTCTGAGGTCACTTTGGCCCATTCAGATAGCTATTCTTTCCCCTTTACAGTAGATGTTTATTTTACTCTTAATTGCTATTTTCAGAGTATCGTGAATCTACCCCCCCCGGCCCCCCCGCACACACACAAAATCAACTGTGTTGAAGGTTATCAGTTTGTACCCCTATCATTAA